>NW_024104018.1:0-335000 GCF_003945595.2 Pipra filicauda | reverse complement strand
AATTGAATTTTTAGGATATATAACAAGCAACACATGTAGCATGAAATCATGGTGTTATAGGGCTGTACAAATAAAAGATGGGCTGAAGAGGAGACTCACGGCACTGCTGTTTTCTACCCTGAAAAGTCAAATTATTTAGAATTTTTTAAAGCAAACTGTACATTTAACGCTACAGGAATATTCTCAAAATGTGCTTAATATTCAGAATTTGTGGAAAACTGTTCAAAGCTGGTTTTTCTTTTATTTTTTTTTCCTCTCTGCATTTTCTCTTGCAGAGAATCTCTAATTGCTTAGACACCTTTGAAGTTCAAGATATGTCATTATCACTCACTGGCATAAAATGCGACAGAAAATCCTGCATTTAAAACCCCAAATGTTCTAAGTTTGAACTCATCCAAAGTTCTACAACTAATCAAATTAGGAAAACAGCCAATATAAGAAAGGTCCATCAGAAATATTTTAACACAAGAAGCATTGTTTTATATTAGCTCTGCATCAAACCACATCTAAATTCTGCAACAAGTGTCAGGTTCCAGGACTTTATTTCCATCTCAAATGTATGTTTTTGCATTTGTTTGGGCAGGTTTTGTGTGTTTGTTTTTTTTTTTTCCTTTTTACTCTCTTTTGCAGAATACACTCTTTTTGATTTCAGAAAAAAAGAAATACCCTCTTTATATGAAAACTAAATTTGAGTTTTATTTTTAATTATTATTTTCTGTACTCAAATTGTCACTTCTCGGTGGGCTGCAGGTTGTCACCTTTAGGTTCAGCACTGAGGAGAATTTGATGCTTCACCTCTCAAGGCACAATTCACTCCATATTGTCTGGAAATGGGGAGACATCAGTCCCTGTGTGATGCACTTCACATTTTCAAGATTCTCTCTGTAAGAAACATAATTAACAAAATCCCAAACCTTTAAATTCTTGCATACAGAGACATTTATTGTGGCAAATCCCAGATTGTAGTACTGGGGTTGCGCCGGCTTCCGACATCACTCGGAGCCTGAAACGTGCAGAAGGAGATGGGAAAGTCATAAGTATTCAGGGTGTTATTTCTAATTTGATGTCTCTGTGCTGCAGAACAGATTCACAGCAGAAAACCCCCAAATCAACTGTTTATTGAGGCACCTGGTTCTGGGCAAAGAGTCGGGGAATTGCCTGACTTTTAATGCAAAAACTTATTTTAAGGGTCTTGGATCGTCGTGATTTAGTGCCAGACACTCACTCTCATTCACTTTCTCTGGTTTCTCAAGATTTCTTTCTGGGTTAAATCTTAGATATGCAAACCCCCTCTGTCCCTGCTGCTCCCTGAGTGCTGAGGGCAGCAGGAACAGCAGCACAGGCGATACTGTCGAAGCCAGGAGAGGAGGATTTTCCATTCCCAAATACTCCAGAGAAATGTAATCTTTTGTCTATAGGTGGTGCTGCGTGAGCCTGGAAAAAAAGCTGCTTTTCCCATGGCTCTGTGGTCCCCACTCAGTGTTTCCCTGGGTGGTGTAGGACAACTCCTTGCTCCCCATAAGCACATCCATTTGGAAGTCTGTTTTTAGGAGAATCCAAGGCTTTACCGTAGGAGCAAAACTCAGCTGTCTGGTGCTGGGCTTTAGACCTCTTGAGGTTATTTATGGTTAAAAAAAAGTTGTAAAGCAAAAGCAGTAGAATAGAATGGTCACAAGGGCGACCCCAAGAGCTTTTTAGGGGAGAAAGAAGACCATGGCAGAGCCATGTCTCTCCTCTGGCTTGTTTAAGATCAGGCTTTTCAGTCGTCTCTGCAGCTTTGCCCATCCTTTGGGGGCAGAAATTCAAATACATGAGTCCTTTTCACTCTTTTCCTCAAGGCTTTTTTGGAGGCATAGTGACCAAGGAACAGATCCAGTAATGGTTTGTATTATCCCTTTCCAATTTCATATTTCTTGTTTTCTGTTCTGACCTTGGAAATGTTTAAATATGGTAAAATACAGACATTTTCTTAAGAACCATCCTGTAAAGCAAGAAGGGGTGAAACCAGAGTACTGGGTCTAATACAACAGTTGCATACAGCAGTTTTATGTCAGAAAACATTATAATAATTGTGGAATATACAGTTGCTGTGCTGACAAAAACAAAAAAGTGCTTTTCATCTAAACAAATTCATTTGATTTATTATGTTTTATACTTATGTTGTATTTAATATTTTCATCCCCCTCAAACACACTGTGGCTTTCCAAGAGTGTTGGAGAACTACAAGGCTGTGTTTTTGGCATTGGGGGTGACCTCATTATTAATCAGAAAACATCTGGGCAGGCAAAGCAGTGCATGTGTGTGTGAGTTCAGAGAGCTGGGGATGGATTAACAGCCTTTGCATGCACAGACCACCAGATTGTGTGTCTTGCTTGGAAAACACCCTGATGGGTTCTCATCTCCAGATTTCACAGGAATTTCTGTAGAAGTTCTTCATTTCCAGAAGTCTGTTCAGCTCAGGGCAAGGGGGAATGGCTTTAAATTGAAAAAGAGGAGGTTTAGATGAGATATTAAGATAAAATTCTTCCCTGTGAGGGTGGTGAGGCCCTGGCCCAGGTTGCCCAGAGAAGCTGTGGCTGCCCCTGGATCCCTGGAAGTGTCCAAGGCCAGGTTGGACGGGGCTTGGAGCAACCTGGGCTAGTGAAAGGTGTCCCTGCCCAGGGCAGGGGTTTGGAACAAGATGGGCTTTACTGTCCCAACCCACCTCTGTGATTGCACAGGGTTCATTTAGGAATGCTTGGAACATCTCTCCTAAAGCACAAGTATTTTCCCTGTGTTTTCAGTAGCTCAGTGTGTGCTCAGGTTGACACATCCTGCAAATGTATTAAACTTTCATATTGCATTTTCAGCAGAGACCCCACAATTTGCTCAGTACACATCAGTGGAGAAGATCTGTAATAAAAATCAGACAAGTGTACTTATTTTCCACAATATAGACACTACCCTACCATTATGCTTTTTACATTTAACAGTATAAACAACAATTTAGTTTGCCCTTAATGTCCTATATATGCTTAGATCCATCATGGTCAAAATTGAAGGGCAAGGCAAAAGGACAAAAAGAAAAGATGTTAAATGTTCTGCAGAAATAACCCAAAACACACTTCTGAGAGCATAAGCACATTGTTAAAAAATGAACAAGTAATAGCACAGGAAAGGATGTGTATTTATGGTGTCATAACAGTGTGGAAAAAAAGTCAGGCTGCCTCTGATGTTGTTTACCCACCAATGGAAAAAGATTCCTTTGTTCTGCAGGATTTTCCCCCCTGTTTATACAAGAAGAGGAGAAACACCCTGTGCTGGCTGCCTTGAGGAGGGGAAGCCCATCAAGGTGGTCCATAGGTAATGGGTGAACTGGCAGACAAGGGTTGGTGTCTTTTAGAGCTGCACTGCAAATTCCAGGTTCAGAAGTAGAAACTCTAAAAAGAAAACTAATTTTCTTTTTTTTTTCTCTTCAGGTGAAGGTTTTTCTTTGCAGAGAAGGTATTTCAGAATAAGACAACGGGTGAGCTTAAAGCAGGATACTCAATGTTCAGTAGGTTTTGCTCTGTCAGTGCTTATATCAGCAAGTGGTGAATGGACCATGTCCATGCCAGTAGCTGTCACTGAATGATTATTGTGAGTTTAGACCTCTGAGCTTTCATAGAATCCCAGAATGTTTTGTTTCAAAGGAACCTTAAAGCTCATCCAGTCCCATCCTCTGCCATGGGCAGGGACACTTTCCACTAGCCCAGGTTGCTCCAAGCCCCGTCCAACCTGGCCTTGGACACCTCCAGGGATGGGGCAGCCACAGCTTCTCTGAGCAACCTGTGCCAGGGCCTCCCCACCCTCACAGTAAAGGGGTAAACAAGCCCCCAAAAACCAAATCATAAATAATCAGGTTGAATTTAAGCAGCAGGACAGGTTGAAGACCAAAGCTGGCTGTGTTGGCACAAAGTACAGCAGGAAGGTAGGGCTGCAGGTTTTGCTGTTGTCTTCTCCTCCATGCCCCTGAGGAGAGGGATCCTTCAGGGCATCGTGTGGTGAGGGCCCAGACTGCACAACTAGCGCTGTGCACAACCTCTGATTTCCCAGGCTGGGGCTGCTGCTTTGTTTGATTTTGATAGCTGTCACATCACTTTGTGATGAAGAGTTAAAAGAGATGGTGAATGACAAGAGGCAAATGCAGATGAAGTCGAGATCCGGGTGTAGGGGGATGTAGGAACATCGTGTGTTGTGCCTGGAAACACAACACGTGTGTGGAGAAAGATGTTCGTCCTCGGGGTGTGGGGAGCTAAACAACGCAGGAGTAAGCAGGGAGGTGAACTACTAAGCTACAGGACATACTCCCACTGGGCAATTTTAAATTCTGCCCCACTCAAGTAACACTTTCATAGAATCTCAGGATAATTTGGGTTGGAAGGGACCTTAAAAACTGTCTCGTTCCAACCTCATGCTGTGGACAGGGACACCTTCCACTAGAGCAGGTTTCTCAGAGCTCCACCCAACCTGGCCTTGAACACTTCCAGGGATGGGGATTGTTCATGACTTAGACAAACACCTAAATACTTACAAGTGTGGCTAAAGCTTAATTTTTGGGGTGTAATTTGCTTTGTTTTGAAGTAATTAACACTTCTCCATTTTATATTATTCTGAAACCTAAAGTCTAAATATGTGATCCATCTTTTGTGATAAATAAAAGTTCTTTAGATGGTAAAATATTTGCAATCTCCTCTCAGCTCAGAAGCCTCATAGGCTGCATTGAGGTAGAAGAGCCATTTTGTCTAATCCTGAGGGATCAAAATATGCTAATGATGTCAGCAAAAATGTTTTCTCCTACCTTTATATACAGCTTTTTAATATAATGCAGGACTATGAGTATATTTTATAGTATTTTTTCATAAAGGGTTTGAACTTTGTATAGTCAACCTATCAAAAATGTATAAATTATCCTAGAAAAAAACCCCTGTATCATTTTTTTTCTCTGGGAAGTGGAGCAGTTAATATTCAACATGAAATGTCTAATCTTTAAATACATTATAATCTAACTGCTTAGGATAATTTTTGCTTTAATACCTTAAGAGTCTGCAAAGCCTGAAGGATGGGATTATTAAAATGGAATTTTAATGTCAAAATTATCAGAGAAGAGAACATATTGCTAGTGTTCATAAAAAAATGTATTCAATTTCTGTTTGATTTGTTCAAATAAGAGATGAGAATATATTTGATTATAGCTAGTAAGTATTCTGAAAGTTGATCAGATGACTGCAGGTCATTGCAACATAAGTGCTGTCAACTATGGGGATTAGTATATTTAAGAGTCTGGAATATGTGGTAAAATATAAACATACCTGGACTGATGACTGTTATCAGCTCCCAAAAAGCTCCTGTGTAGGGAGAGGTTCAGGAATTAAAATCACAAAGTGGCCACACAGGCAGAATTACCAACTGCCCAAGCGTTAAAAGCAAAACAAATAAAAAATATTAATATGTTTTACAGATATAAATAAAAATCACTGTTTTGCTTAGAATTTGAGTTTTAAGCCTTCCTCTTTGGCTCTCAGGGGTATTGGGCTGGTGCCCAAGGGCAGAGTCACAGAATGGTTTGGGTTGGAGAGGAACTTAAAGCCCATCTTGTTCCAGCCCCTGCCACAGGCAGGGACACCTCCCACTAGCCCAGGTTGCTCCAGCCTGGCCTTGGACACTTCCAGGGATCCAGGGGCAACCACAGCTTCTCTGGGCAACCTGTGCCAGGGCCTCCCCACCCTCATAGGGAAGAATTTTTTGCTAATATCTCATCTAAATCTCCTCTTTGTCAGTTTGAAGCCATTCCCCATTGTCCTGTCCCTGCAGGCTCCTCATACCCCTGATAATGAGCCAACTTCAGATGTTCCTGATCATGTGAATAATGAGCTCTGAAAGGTAATGGGCCTAATTGAAACACCCCACCAACCTTCCCACTTGCCCTTCCCAGTTTAATAAATAAAATGGACAACCAGTACCTCTATGCCACTGTGGTCCAAATATTCCTTTCTTTTCTTTAATGTAGTTAATTTAACTTAAAGTTAATCCCTTCCCAGAACACAGACCTGTAAAATCTCTGAAGATCAGCATAGTTTGGTCAGTTGTTGTTCTGTGGAAAACCATGTAAATCTTCCACAGATGGCTGGAAAACACTTGGACTTGATGGTCTTAGAGGTCTTTCCAACCTTAAGAATTCTATGAAAACCAGGAGGTTGCAGGTCCAACAAACTACCCCAGGTTTTCCAATAAATGTCTGTCCAGGGACTGCAGGAAGGCAGTTAAAGTGATGTAAATCAAGGATAAGAGGGAAGGATTCATGTTGTGTAAATGCAGGTAAAAGAACTTTAGGATCAGATGTTTAAATCAAGTTTGGAAACCTGATTGAGTATAACTGTTGTGGTGACTTTTTTTTCCTTCTCCTTGGAAGATCTGGCATGGTTTTTCTGGAGTTAGTGTGATATTGCACAAGCTAACGAGGTAAAAATTACGATTAGAAAGTTCACAGGCTTCTCCTGTGCTAAACTCTGGGCTGTGGGTACAAATTTGGCGTGCATGGAAAATGGGAAGAAAAAGTAGGAAATGCATAGTGTGCCCACAGGGAAACAGCCAAGGGAAAATGGAAAAGCAGTGCTGGTTTAAAACATCTGCAAGAGGAAGGTGCTGCCACAGTGGTTTTGTTTTTATCTCAACAACACAACTGAACAAATACTTTAGAGGGTGAGTAAAAGATGATTTCACAACTATTAATTAAGATATCAAAGGAACTTTCATAAATCCTTTTCTATTTGCATGGATGGTTGTGCACAGCTTTTGCTTTCATAGGAACATTCAGAGGAATTGACCGTTTCAGTGTATTAAACATTTGTACAAATAATTTTCTCCTTTCTTTCCTATTTGTAAAAGTTGATTTTTTTTTTTTCTGGTCATAAAATAATTTACTTCTTTTCCCCTAAAGAATTTACATCATGAATAATACACCTAGGTCACTTGTCCAACCATTTTTCTTCTTACATTGGTGAGGATTTATTTGTATGAGGGGACAATCTGTCTCATAATGAATAGTTGAACGCTGTAATAGAACAACAAAAAATATACAAATAACCCAGAGGTTGCAATATGTTTGTATAAAGTATTCAAACAATTTCAAATAACAACTGAACTTGTAAAAATCAACATCTGTTCATGGATTATTCATGAATCAAAATGGTAAAATTCCTTCTGTAAAAATAGTCTTCAATGAATAGTTTTTGCTGGTTGCTGAGAAATTAAGGTTCTTGCAACCAAATTTTCAGGACTTTCATGCACTTCAGATTCATTAACACTAAAATTATCCTCTAATATATAAATTGCTGCAACAAGGCAGCTAATACAAAATTCCAATTAAAAAAAACAGCGACAGGATAACGTTGAACTGTCTCAATTCAGTAAATTGTGTATGAATTTTCCACAAAATATATGTATTTTTATATATATTTGTAATTATGTTTGTCAACTTGTGAAGGAGGATCATCCCTGTTGCAAAACTTTACTTTCTGTTTTAACAGATCCCCACAGTGATGAGTTCATACATAATGATTTAAAAAACTATTAATAGAAACTGTACTAAAAAATAAAAGACTACAAGTGTTATTTTTACCCAGCTGAGGGAGAGGTAGGAAGGTACCCTATGGTTTGACACACTGACACAAAAAACACAGTAGGTATCATTTTCAGAACAATGCACATTTTTAATTTATGAATGTTCTTTTATAAACTTGTATATACAGTCACTCTTTTCTTTTTTTTTTCCTCCAGTGCTACATAATTATAACTTGCAAAATGTAAATATTTATGAATTCACAGGATGTTCACTGGAAGTGAAGAATGTTATACTTGCAGATTTTTCTTGTACTTGCAGGATTCACATAATATTATTTGCCATCGTGATGTACTGAAAAATGCAAAAAAATATAATATTCTACATTTGACTTTTCTGAAAAATACCATCTGGTGTTATTTTTTGAGAGTTGGAGATTAGCTCTGTAATTGCTTATAGTTAGAGATAGACATTACTACATTTATTGACAATTTTATTCTCTACAATAATCTTACATTTAAATAGTGACTTTGTTCCTGAAGGATGCCAAAGTGATTAAACTGATATTCCAACTCTTTGGATCACATCACCCACCACTGAAACGGGGCCATCTCCGGGGTGAAATATTGCAGCTGTTTAACAGCACCGCAGAACAGCTTTGGAAAGGAGGAATACCTTTATCCTGATGAAAATGGGGACATTTAGGTAGGCAAAAATAATTATCCAAATTGGTATTTGGCCAGGATGTCAGTGCTCACAAGTCTACACCCGGAAAAAGTTATATTGAATCCTTAATATTCATAATCACTCAGGACCTTGGGTTGGCTGCTCGTATCGGAGAGGGCATTGCCCAACTGAAGCCCCAGTACAGTTCAAGGGAGATTGTGGTGGGGTAGAAAACATACCTTGGATTTTTCCTGGCCACTTGGATGTCAAACACCAACTCTTGTGAACTTCTCCTCATGTAAAAGAATTCCACTGTGGTGTCCGTGCAGGTTTGGAGGCCGTAAGTGGATCTAATTTGCCCGTGAACCTTTCCTTGTGTAGAAAAATTTCAGAGTGGACTCTGCGCAGTTTTGGAGGCTATAAGTGGATCTAAGTTGCCTGTCAGATAACTTGGATTATAAAAACGAAATATTTTGTCTTTTCTTTGTCTGTCAGAAGTGTGTGGGACAGCAGCTCAACTCATCTGAAGTTCCCAAAGAAGATAAAAGTCATGTCTTTTCTCTGTTGGCCATCTCAGCTTTCACATCTTTCAGGAGACAGTAATGGTGATCTATGACCTACCCACCCATCATATCCCCTTACAGGGCTGGTTGTTCTTCATTTTACTTGATGTAGCCAAGCTGGACAAATATTCCAGCCAATATTTCCTTCCACAGAGTTCTGCTAAAAGTTTCGGTGCCGTTAGACTTCCGTCGTACGTCGTGTGCTCGTGAGTTAAACGGACAGGACTCGAAATGTGAGCTGTCAGTCTCGGTGTAACAATACATCTAGCTCGAGCACGTTGAAGGAAAACACTTGTCAAAGTTAAAAAGCAAGAAGCAGCTCTTGGGTAAGTCATCTGCCTCCTCACTCTCTGCTGGGGGATGCCAGAAGTTGCTCCTCACCCACCGCTGCCAACCACAGCGTGTTTTCGCGCCGCTCTTCTGTTTATCGTCTCCAGCGCTTGTTGATGTGCAATTACATCCAACCACGGGCACCAGGACTGCTCTGGCTTGTTATCCAGTTGTCAGAGATGATCAGAATATCCTGCCTATGGATTTCTCCAGCTATAATGTGCAGCAAACCTTGTGCTGAGCTCTCTCTTGCTGGAGAGGCCACGTGGAGTGTTGTGACATCCTCATGAGATGGACAAATTCCCCTTTACCTATTTAAATTTTTTCCAATTCCTCTTCTAACTTCTTGGGTTTAATGTCTTGTTGAACAGATTCCTGATTACCTAAAATATGTGGGTTTTTTTTAGACTTCACAGAAAAAAGTCACACTGCCACTATGAATAAGTAAGGATGACATGGAACATGGCAGGAAAATATCCTCTCAGCAGAGGTCTGGGAGTATTGAAAAGTGCCAGAGAAACCTCCATCCTTGGCTTGGTTTAGATGAGTGGAGAGTTTTCTGGGGGAAATGATTTGGTGTTGAAGTTGGATGCTTTGGTTATGGGAATTAGTCTCATGGTTTTTATAGTAAATACAGTTAATCAAAGCTTTTTCACCCAGAAGTGATAATTATCAAAAGCTGAAAATCCATGGGAAAGAATTATGATAAATTTTCTGCTTTGCTAAAGGTTTGAAAACTTAAATTGAAAAAAAAAATCCCGTTTTGATTTTTCTAAGTAAAATTTCTATTTTGGAGATGGAAAGCTGGGTGGTTTTCATTATTTGGGGAGTACAGTAGGTGTTGCCCATCTCCCATTTCATCTTTAAAATTATGGAAAGGATAATTGTTGAAAGCCATTGTTTGAACATATGTGATTATCAAGGTATGTTTAGGTTAATCAGTTTAATTAAGGTAAAACACTTGAACCCCAGTGTAGAACTTGAGTTGAAAATGGTCTAAGTATATATTTATTTGTTCTAATCAAGAATTAGAAACTATATTGCACCCAGTTATCATGAACAACAGTGAAATGTCTTGTGTGTAATGTGAAAAGCTGCTTCAGGTCTTTATATTAATGTTTATATATTTGTTTCTTCAGTGTAAAGTCAGATAATTTGTGAAGGAAAACATTTCTAGTATTTTCATTCGCAAAAGAACCAATTTTTATTTTAAGAAAAGTCACGCAGAAGGTGAATTTACTGTGTGATTTTTCTGATAATTGATCACCAATATTTGTTTTCTATTTGGTGTGACAATATCATGGTCAGCTCGTGGCTTCCTCAGGGAACAAAATAACTCCATAAACTCAAAGAGACCTCAAACTTCTAAACAGTGATTTGAGAGCAGAAAATTGTAATATCTGAGGCAAAAAAAAATGAAGATCTCTCTGAGAATGTGGATCTATTGTTGCAGAGGGAGGCAGTTGTTGCATGAATTACCAATTTTCGAGATTAAACAGTTCAAAGGATAATCAGGATCAAACTCTTTTTGGTGATATTTAGGGGAAATAGTTCAAATTATTTGTTATGATGGAAGTGGACTTCACCTACACCTAAATCCTACTAGTATTTCAAAGCAAGATTCACTACTGAAAACATAGTCTTTGATATTTTTTGTTAATTTTATTTATTTACTAATAAACACGCTAAGACATAGAAGTGTAAGGCACCACAAGGTTACATGGAGTGAGGGGAAAATAAATAATATCTCATTCTGAGTCAGTTTTTTTGCACTGGGAATTCTTCTTGGGCAGGGATTGAGGATTCATGTCCTCAATCCCTTCTCAGTGCTACAGAAAGGTTCTGCACCACCAAGTGCTGAAAAGCAACTGTGGGGTAAAAGCACAATGGGAGCTCCCACGTTTGGTGCAAAACTTGCTTTAAAAGTTCCTTTTTTGGCTTTTCTGTGGCAGAAATCAACCTGAATAATTCACTTCTCCTTGTTGTTGCTGTATTTGGTCGATCACCCTCTGGTCCTTGCTCTGTGCTAAAGAGATTTTGTAGGAAGAAGTTTCACTGATGGTTTCTGGAGACTCTGTGTCCCTGCTTGGATTTGTAGAGCATTTGCCATAGTGACACTCCAGACTCTCTAAATTATAGTATTTAGCATCTATAATAACAAAAGAAATATTTTCTAGAATTAAACCAAAGCAACTTATTTGTAACTTCCTTTTTCCTCCCACTTCTGTCTTCAGCTGCTCTTGCTCCTTAATAATTATCACTCAGATATTTATAAAAGGAGAATTTCATCCTGCAACTAGAATTTAGATAGAGTTGTACAAAATTTTTTAGTCCGTTTTCTGACAATTAAAAAGAGACTTTCTAATGTTTTCTTCATTGCTACTTCAAAAGAATTCTTTGGAGTTCTAGAAGTTAAACATTATTTTCAGGGTGAAAGAAAGATGTCATTGCACTCAAAATAAAAGTTGTCATTTATGATGGGAGAGTGTTTTGGAAAGCTTTTCCCACATGCATTTGAATGATATTTTGAATGAGTTGTCATTTGAAATTGGGGGAAAAAAAGAATCTTGCCATTTGATACAGAAATTGTTTGTACTTCTTCATCCTAAAAATAATAAATCAGAAAACTCTGGGGGGAAATTTTGGGATCAGAACTGCAATTTGGGGATAGGACATTGTCAAGCTACAGATGGGGCTGTCTGGATCTTTGTGCCACCAGTAGAAGACCAAGGTGACTGTTAGGAGCCAGATTATGATATTTTGTGCTTATTTTATATATAATTATTACTTTGGAATTGAACTATCAATATCCCACTGTGGATAAGATTATTCCCAATGAGTTGAGACACTTTGAAATTTGAAGGATGTTTTAGTCCTTTTAAATCTATTATTTTGCCTTAATATTATTCTCCCATGGTGGAAATATTTTAGTCTGGAAATTAGGAACTAGTGTGAAGATACCTGGTATTTTAATTTTTCTATGTTACCAAAAGAAAATCTGGAAAAATGTTCTGTCTTGACAGAGATATCAAGGCACTTTCCTTCTCTATTTTCCTAATGGAATTGCAAACCATCCAGTGTTTAGGTTAGACTTGATCCTGCACAAATGTATTGAAAATCTATAGAATAATTTGATAAAAAAGGAAGAATTAATCACCTTTGTGGAAAAAAAACCAAAACACCAAACCTAAGGAGCACTTTAAACAAATAAAATACTTAGAATATATGGAAAAAAATTAACTTAATTTCATCATTTCACTAAAACATGGTGGGTTGGTTTTTAAAGGGCAAAACTACAGTAATAAAAAAATTAAAATCAATGCTGACAAAAAAAAAAAAAAACCTCTACAGGTGCTCCCAGAAATTAAGTTTTTTTAAAAAAAGAGATATTTAAAGTATTATTTATATCTTTATGAAGGCATATAATAAAATGTCATCGTAAGAGTTAATTTCCAAGGAAATATCCTAAAAGGTAAAGGTAAACCTCAGGATGACAAGTAGAAGTTTTAGAAATTGTAAAAATCAACAAGTTATTGGGTCAAAAAAATATTTGTGCAATCTGATTTTATAATGTAGAGGAAGGAAAATGGGAAACGTTTTAGGAAATTTTTGCTAAGTTTCCCATAAGACTGACAGATACTTTTTTATTTTTTTGTTTTCTGTTGGCAACTTTGAAGTGAATTACATTGTCTTAGTCTGGAAAAATGAGCAAATGATGCAATTGGAGTTAGATAAATTGCCATTTGTGTGAAAAACTTTTGAATATAATCAACTTTATTTTGTCTAAACAATCTTTGCTGCTTTGTTTCTGGTTCTTTTAAGGAAGAAACACAAGTTTATATTATGTAATGCCAAAAGGCAAATTACTTTGAAAAGGGTAAAGGTCTGCACAGGGTTAGGGTGAGACCAAGAATTCCTTCTACAGGAAGGAGAGCTGTAGAAATGTAAAATTGTAGAATATTAACATATTTTATTAAGATGACTGAGGGGTCCATTAGACCTTCACTAAACACTCCTGACAATACAAACCAGAGCACAGGTGAACTTTTTCTCTGCGAGGCTTCTCTTGTGAGCAACTGCTTTAAGATGGAATCACATCACTGAAATGTGGTGAAGATGCTTCGTTGTGGTTTCTGATCCAAGCTCCTGCAGTGAAATGACACCTCTGATATTAATGAGTTACATCATTTCCCAAAGCAGTGCTAAATGAGGAGTTGGTTTCCATCGAAACCAGGTAAAGCAGCATTTTCTGGGGGTGTTCTTTGGGACTTGCAGATGGATTAAAGGATTGTGAGGGTGGGGAGGCCTTGGCACAGGTTGCCCAGAGCAGCTGTGGCTGCCCCTGGATCCCTGGAAGTGTCCAAGGCCAGGTTGGACGGGGCTTGGAACAACCTGGGCTGGTGGAAGGTGTCCCTGCCCAGGGCAGGGGGTTGGAAGGAGATTTAAATCTTTAAGATTCCTTCCAACCAAGCCATTCTGTGATTAGTGTGTTTAAGATTTCACTACCTGCTCCATGTGGGTTCTCCCCATCTGGATCAGCTCCTAAAACCAAGAATCATAATTTTTATTAGTATTTTTTTAGAGTGCTGGTTTTCAAAGGTAAATTGATCCTGTTGCAGAACCTGACACGACAGAGGTGGATGGAGGGACATGGCTGTGAAACAGAGTCTGCTCCTTCTGGATGTTTTCTGATTTTAGGTTTAAATCAGCCATGAAAGAGCATTCAAAGGCTGAGGTGAGCACAAGGAGGAGGCATGAAGTGAAATCCTAGCACACCTACAACTCACATTTATTCTTACGTAGGTCGAGTGATTGTCACCTACACCAATTTTATTTCTGGATGCATTTGTAGAGATATGTTTGAGCTGAAAGGCAACGTTGGCACAAAAAATGCAGAACAGATTTGAACAGACCATAAGCAAAGTAGAAATCTTTTAGCCATTTGAAAGATGAGGTTCTCAAATAACCTGCCTATAAAAGCAAAACCCTGGCTCTGAGATGAACCAGCATCAGTTTGGGAAAGGAATTATAAATTGACTATGACAGTATGATGGGTTTGGGGAACTAGAAAAGACTTTTTGGTCTTGTCACCTATGAAAAGAGGTTATAGATGAAGTAAATAAAATAACTATCTAATATGCTTATGGAGATCAGTGTTTGTATGAGCATAAATGGAAATGTTGGGTGAAACATTTGTGTCTGGAAAGCTCATGCCATTATTAGTGCTGCTGGGGGTTCTTCTACAACTGGTTTGCTACAAGTATAAACCAGCAGATTATAATATATATAATATAGGTATAATCCAACCAGAAATTCAAGCGTCTTTGTCTCTACAGTTTCTGCACTAATACATGAGAAAGTGCCTGGAAACTCAGAATTATCCAGATTCAGTGTGTTTTGTTGCCTCAGGGTTACTAGTTCTGGTACTTCTCAGATCAGTGAAGGTGCTAGAAACGCTTAAGGGCTTTGTTATATTGGTGTTAGTTGCTAAACTGAAACCCAAATTTGAACTCTGAAGTGTTTTCCTAATGAATTGTGCCACCACAAATCTGGACAGGGAGACTGTTGGCAGCTGAAATAAATAAATGTGTAGTAGAAAAGCAAGATGCTGATGCAGTTACCAAGTGTGTGTCTAGTTTAAATTTCCCCATATAACCTGTGTGTACCTGCTGGGTGACAATATTGCTCTCAATTCCAAGAGGGAGAGGACTGTTTCTTTCCCTGCAGGTGCACAGGGAATTGGGAATCTATAAGTATCTGCTCCAGGTGGCAAATATCTTGTTACCTTGCTGTACCTCCACCTTTCTGCTAAGTCTTTTTAGTCTTTAAATACTTGTTGGCACTTTTTAGTGGTTAGAAATATATCCAGAGCTTGATTTGATAACATGATAACACAGTGTGAGTGTTTCAGAATCTGGGTGTGAATGGCTTTTCCATCCTTTCTGTTTAAGCAAGGAACTTGGATTTGATTGTTCAGCTCTTTTAGTAAATATGGGGATAGTTTTATCTCAAAGGAAGGTTAGAGAGGGAATTTTTTCCCAAGGGTATGTGGTGACAGGACAAGGGGAAATGGCCTCATGCTGAAGGAGGGATGTTCAGAGTAGATGTTGGGAAGAAATTCTCCCGTGTGAGGGTGGTGAGGTTCTGACAAAGGTTGCCCAGAGAAGCTGTGGCTGCCCCTGGATCCCTGGAAGTGTCCAAGGCCAGGTTGGACGGGGCTTGGAGCAACCTGGGCTAGTGGAATGTGTCCCTGCCCATGGGAAGGGAAGATCTCTTCCAACTCAAACCATTCCATGTTTCTCTGATTCATTCCCTGATATCTGCACTGTTTAGTCAGTAAAGCTGAACCCATGGCTGAGTGTTGAACCCATGGCTCAGTACTTTTCTCTTTGTGGAGAAGCCTGCCTTGAGTGGACTTTGTGGAAAAACTGAGTGATATTAAATATTTGGTTTTCATATTCTGACTTCCTTTGCATTTGACCACCACCTAAGACAAAGGCTCCTTACTGGAGTCCTAAAATCAGAACAATGGAATGCAATAAATTAGTACAAGAAAAGGTAAAGTTTGATTATAATAACATTTTTCAATGTTCTCTTTCACTGTCAGTTGTTACACTGTTCTGTTGAATTTTTTTTTAACAAATCAATAAGATGTCTTGGAAATTATTTAAGGTATGTCTTGGAAATTATTTAAAGTGTATCAGACTTGGGAGGTTCTTCAGAAGCACTTATGTAGCAGTTACACACATAAACCCAATAAGATCCACAATCGTCTGCCATGGGAGCTGTTTATATCCCTAATTGTGGAGCATCCTCATTTCAGTGGGACTTCACTTGGATTTCTCACTGCACCAGGATCAGCTAAACTGCATATCTGTTTAACTCATTATTTGTGTCATTGTATAGAGTTGGCTTTATTCACACAGCGTTGGCTTTGAAAGCAAAAATCCAGCCCAGTATCACAGAGTTCCAGTGTGTGGCTTAAGGAATTACATATTCTGCCTTTGGAGAGTGGAAAAACTATAGTTGTATAAAATCACCTAGCAGTTCTTTACCCTGAGTTGCATTTTATTACCAATTTCAGATATAGCCATGAGGTAACAGCTAAAAAGGTCGCAGTGCAAATACATGTGCAGAATTTAAACGAGGACTTATTCTTTCTCCAATAAACACACACCGGATGCAAAGGAGGAATTGGAATGTTTTCAGAAGGCAGCTCGGGCCAACCCGTCCCTCATCAGGGACCATTTCAAAGATTAGTTTCTGATGTCCATAGAAGCATATTGTGTGAGCCTGGTTTTAGATAATATGCTGTTCCTGTGCTTTGCCATCTCCTCCCGAAAGTGTTCCGGCTGCACAGGTCCGATTGCTGGATTTTGCAGCGTCCTGTGAGAGCTGCAAAACCTCAGCAGCTTGAGCTTGACTGGCTGCCTCTGTAAAGTGAGCCTGGAAAGCCTGATTTCCTTCTGGGAAAGAAAACCTATCTGAATATTGCCCAGATTTCAAATGACCTGCCCCAGCACTAAACAGAGATTCAAAGGAGGAGGGAAGGGGAAACATTCCCAGCCGTGAAACCTCAGGTGATATGGTTTCTATTCCCAGCTCCAACACTTGCTTTTATTTTGTCAGCCTTGATAAGTCATTTAGCTGTGCCTTTCCCCTCATCTTTATAACAAGGGTAACAGGAGTATTGTAAAGCCAGGATCAATATTGCTGGTAAAACACTGAGGGTCACACTGACACAGAAGGCCCACACAAGTGAGTATGTGCTGTTTAAGACCTGGAAGACCAGGTAGTTAAACCCTCTGCTGGGTTTAGCCATGTCCTTAGCCCAGAACCAGAGGATGGGGACATACAGCAATCATCAGCACATGAGATTTGCTTTAACAAGGCCCTTTTTGGGGGAGTCATACTAAAAAGTGATGGGAAAGAAGGTCTTCCCACCCTGACAGGATTCATCATCTTCCTGGCCAGTGAGAGGGACAAGATGGGATACTCCCAAAAGGCTGTCAGCACAATATGGTCTTCTCAATAAATACTAACAAGAATTAGCTGGAAAAGAGGTGAGAAAAATCTCACTTTCTTCCCCCTCCTATTCTTGAGTTCAGTAGCTTGGGAATGTTTGGCTGAGACTGCCAGTGTTGACGAGATGAGGCAGAAAACCCTCAGAGCTGCATATTCATCGAATCACAGAATTGTTTAGGCTGGAAAATCCCTCTAAGACCAAGCCCAACTATTCTCCCAGCACTGCCAAGGCCACCACTAAACCATGTCCCCAAGTGCCACATCTACACACCTTTAAATCCCTCCAGGGACGGTGATGCCACCACTGCCCTGGGCAGCAGTGCCAGGGCTTGACAGCCCTCTGGGTGAAAATGTTTCCCTAATATCCAATCTAAACCTCTCCTAGTGGAACTTGGTGACATCCAGTTGTGTTACTTGGGAGAAGAGCTTAGGTATTACAGCAGCTCAAACGTTCTGGAGGCAACATGCTGGTTGTGGGTCTTCATCAGTCCTCAATGGCCAATTCAAAGTCCATGAGGGAATGGTTAAACCTGAGACTACACAATAGAATAGACCTAAGACTATAATCTAGTTCAACTGCCTGACCACTTCAGGGCTGCCCAAGAATTAAAGCATTTTAGGACATTGTCCAAACATCTCTTAAACGCTGACTGACATGGAACATCTTTAAGATCTTTCTCAAACTTTCTTTAAGTTTGACTTAGAGATTAATTTCTAACAGCCCAAACCTGTGGCTGTGAGAGTCTCTGTGTTTTATGAGCTGTCTGTTTGAGTTTCTCAAAGCTGAGTGACTGCATTATTGGTGTCACTCCTGATTACACTTGCATGTTGGTTTAAACATAACACTACATGCCAGAGCTTCCTAACTGGATGTGATGCAGCATCAAAGTGATGTTTCATGCTCTGGGAACTTTAAAAACTCATTGAAGGGAGAAAAGTGAGATGCCTATGGGAGGCATGACAGAAATTTGGTCTTGATTCTATACTTATCAAGGTAAATAGTAAAACATATGTTGACTGAGTTTGGAGCAAGACGGGCCTGTAATGACTCTGACAAGGTAGGTGGTGCCTTAGGATTTGTCAGTCCTGAACTTCTGAGGAGTGGGATGTCCTTCTACTGTTTTTTAGAATTCCCCCTTTCTTGTAAATACATAGTAGAATAATAACTGCTGGTGTTTTATTTATAAAAATGCTGGTGGAGGTATTTATTATAAATGAAATTAATTTTGAATTAGCCTCTTTTTCTGTTCAGGAATGATTTTGGCAAACAATGCTCTGTTCTTATTATTCACTGTATAACGTGAAAGGACACAGCTCATGTCTCCTCTGTCTCCCCTTGCCACTATTTCTTTGAATTCTTCCAAGGACAGAATATTTGGGAGCAATATCCTCGAATCCACTTATCTTTTCCAGACTGCAATTCTGAAGACCTGGAAGAGTCGGATGAATTTATGGAGTCACGAGGCTACGTGGTGGTAATACAGGTTGGGTCAAGCTCTGCTACTGCCCATAGGCAGAGGGGGTTATTTCCCCAAAATATCTTGGACTGATGTGCCAAATAATGAACACTCTACACCTCCATTCTCAACCCATAATGTGCAATAAACCCATCAGATTTTGTATGACTTTTGTGAAAGCAAAGCTTGTAAAGCTATCCAATACTTTACCTTGTAGAAAACCCTGGAAAATTGCATTTTCCCTGTGTTAGAGTTGAGTGGACTGCAGTGGATAAGATTTGAGGACACGGAAGAATATAAGCCACCAGTACCTGATAATGTGTAAAGGGTCTGTAACTAAAATTTGCCATTGTCTTATGCAAGATCCTGTGAAAACCATGATGAAAAGTGGATCCAGCCAGGCAGTGAAAGCTGGAAAGTGGAAAAAGAGAAGGTACAGAGAAGGCAAAACTCAAGGACACAGCCACTTTCACTAGTTATGAGTTGTTTCATTCCTGATTTTTCATTTCCATTTTCTTTTCAACATGTGCTTGTTGTATTTAGTTAAAACTGTTCCTAAGGTTCCGATTATTTGTTTGACCTAACAAAAATCCATTTTTATTCTCTAATCTGGGAAAAGTAGCACTTACTGTTTGAATTCATGTTTGGATTCAAAGATAAATCAATCTTTTCTTTTGGAAATATCCAGAAATCCATCTCTGCTACACACCCAACCCAGATTGTTTTATACTCTCAGTTATAAATACTATGATTGGCTTTCTGTTTTACTACAAGGGCCAAATTCTCATCACAACTGTGTCAAATAGATCATATTTTTGGAAACCACATTTATAAATATCGAGCTCACCAGTAGAGCAGCAGAAACACCTCTGAAATCAGCGCTGAACTGAATAGTTTGTGCAGAGAAGGAATGAGAGTGGAAGCTTCATATCCAAGTTTGGGTCAGAAGTTCGTAGTTGCCTCATTCTGGCAAACCAGCAGCTTCTTTCAAGAATGAGAGAGATCACTTGAGTCCAAGTGATGAACATGAGCTGTCCCATTGGATTTCTGTGCTAGACAACTGAAATGCTGTCAGGGACTCAGAGAGAGGATGGGGTTTGGAAAGGAAAGATGACTGTAGACCAGGATTTGAGATCCCTGTGAGAAAGTGTGCTTTATATTATAGGACAGGCTTTATCTTAGGGGGCTTTCTCATTCTCAGAGAATTTAGTCTATCAGAAATTTAGGCAAATCCATAATTAGTGACAGAACAAGGAACTGGAGCTATTCCAGAGGTTACTGCATGTGGGTTCCTGTAAACACAGAGATAACCTAGAGAAGGACAACATCCCCCAAAGTGCATCTGCAAGTGGCTCATGGACCTTCATTCCCAGGCACTAATGGCAAGAGTTGTACAGTGGGAATGCCACTGCTTACAGCTCCATAGGCTGAACCAACCCAGCATAGAACCACTGAGGTTGGGAGAGACCTCCAAGGTCATCAAGTCCAACCTCCAATTGAAAACCCTCATGCCCTCTAAGCCATATCACAAAGTGCCACCTCCACATGCTTTTTGAACATTTTCGGGGATGGTGACTCCACCGCTTCCCTGAGGAGCCCCTTCCAATCCTTAACCACTCCTCAGTGAAGAAAGAGTTCCTAATATCCCACCTGAGCCTTCCCTGGCACAGTTTGAGGCCATTTCCCCTCGTCCTGTTGCTGGGGGGAAGAAGCCGAGCACAACCTCCGCCATCCTGCTCATGGGATGTGTGTGTGTGTGTATAAACACACACTGGGTGTTTTTTCTCCATTTCCCCCACGTTTCATTCAATAGACTTATTAATCAACCATAAGAAATGAGTCAAGATGTTGAAACAGTCACGGCCTTTGTTCTGTGTCAGCTTTGTGGGCTTAGCTGACATATAGCTACGAGGCATGACGGATCAAAGTAATTAAAGTTCCAATCATTTACCTTTCCTTGTTCAGTGTCAAGACAGCCAGCCTTCACCCCGGGTTCAGAGCATTTTCATATTTTCTTTTTTTTTAACACGTTCTAGCTTTGTGCCATTTGCCTTGCTGGACTTAAGCATCTGACAGCATTTCCATTATAAAGTTTATATACGAAGGCTTGAGATTCCCTCTGGATTCCAACTTTGCACATGAAAATTGCAGACCACGGGCAACCCAAGCCCAAGCTTGGGGAATTTTGTTTTGTGTTTGGTTGTTTGTTTTTCGTTTGGTTTAGTTCATTTACTTTAAGGAGATTTAGTCAGGCTTTTACCATCAAACAAAAAGTTGCCTGTTCTACTTAGTTTCAAGGTATGTTTTTTGTGTGTTCTATGAAACTTAAATGAAACTTATTTTTGTTCCTGTTATGAAACATGGTAGGCAATGAGTTCTAATATTTACTCTTCCATCATACAAATAAACTGAGGTTAAGTGATAGAAAATTAGTCCTACTCTTCCATCATACAAGTAAATTGATGGTGATAGATCATATGCGTGTGTCAGATGCAAAATCAAAATATTTCCATTAAAAATATGTGTTTTACAGCAATTGCACCGTGAATCATATGGATAATGAGGAAATGTGTATGCTGGAACTGCCTGGCCACGGTGTTGTCTACTCCAGCTCATTAGATCCTGTGATATCCCAGTGAGACACATCAAACAGGGATCCACCACACCATGCACCCAGACTTGACCCCTCCACCTGTGTGATCCACCCTGTGGGAAATGTCAGGCTTTCAATCCTTTCCAGAAATCCTCTGCAGAAAGTAAGTGCCGTCCTCACATTTAAATTGTACCTTGGATTGCAGAATCAGACTTGGAGTTTACGTGGATTTTCCTTTTTTTTTATTTTTTTTTTAAGTTTAAATAGTCCACACTGGGTTTCTCACAACTAATTTGATGCTGTTTTCCAGTTAGCACAATTAGTTCAAGGCCCTTCTCTTCCATCATTTGAAGCTCTGGAACATTAAACACTGTCTTGTGTTGTAGTTTGAATATGAGATTACTTAAGTAGCAGTGAATATCTCGTAACATATCTGCTCTACAAAGGGAGCACACATTTGGATGCTGCCTGAAATGCTAATATTTCACAGGAAATTATATATAAAGCTGTTCATTAACCAGCTATTTCTTCCTTTGTGCAATATTTTACAAAATATGATTCTAAACTCTTGTTCAGCAACTAAACCAGTGATTTTATTTGAAGAGAAGCACTAAAGAGCTGGCTTTTAAAACATTTAACTCTGCTTTTGCATTTTAAAAGTATGCTAATGTTGTGAAGGATCAAATTGCTGGAATATTTTTATGAAATCAGATTTATTTTTTTTTCCTTAAAGTTTACAAAGTAAAGTTGGGTATAAATGGGAAGCAGTCAATTAATTCTTTTGAGTTAATTTATAGATTTGAGTAAATTCTGTGTCCCATGAAACTTAACAGGAGTCCTTTTACTTTGATTTAAATGCTGTTCAGATATAATCTCTGAATTTAGCACATTTTTACTATATATTTTAGTGCAAAAACTTGTCTTGTGGAGCCATACAATTACTGCCAAATTATTTTTTGCAATGATATGCATTTTTTGAGTACAGTGTTCTGAACTGGTGTGTATGTACATGTCTTTAAAACCAGTTTGATATTTGAATGCTTTATTACTGTTGTGGCAGCCTGTTATTACTCAGGAAAATAGGGAGTTAATTTGGTGTAAAATATAGGAAGTAAAATCCCCCCAGGATTCCTTTACTCAGGCGCCCTACCCAGTGAGTAATAGCGTAGCAACCAGAGAGAAAGGTGGGTATTTTGCATTTAAATAACCTCGAGTAAGGACATACATAATAAAGATATTTTTGTTATGCACAAGTGCAGTTGGAATTTACGTTAAGAGTGATCTTTGTGACCTACTTTGATCTTTATTTTCTGTCATTTAGAAAGTTGATCCAGACAGTGCATTGGCTAGTAAAATAGATAATCACAGGATCATTGGGGTTGGAAAAGCCCTCTGAGATCACAGAGTCCACCCCATGCCCGATGCCCACCTTGTCCCCCAGCCCAGAGCAGTGAGTGCCATGTCCAGGCCTTCCTTGGGCACCTCCAGGGGTGGGGACTCCAAACCTCCCTGGGCAGCCCCTGCCAAGGCCTAACCACCCTTTCCATGAGAAAATTCCTTCTGATGTCCAACCCGACCCTCCCCTGGCACAGCCTGAGGCCGTTCCCTCTCCTCCTGTCCCTTGTTCCCTGGGAGCAGAGCCCAACCCTCCCTGGCTCCCCCCTCCTGTCAGGGGGTTGCAGAGCCAGAAGGTCCCCCCTGAGCCTCCTTTTCTCCAGGCTGAGCCCCCCAGCTCCCTCAGCTGCCCCTCACAGGACTGACTCTCCAGCCCCTTCCCCACCTTGCCAGGTGACACACTGCTAATATCACACATTGCTAATAAACGACATCAGCTGGGCATTTTCATGCTAAAAAAATAAGTAAATAGGAGTGATACATCCAAATTGTACAGCACAGAGGCTTGGATGATGAAACAAAAAGGCCTGGGAATGGCCCAGTGCAGGAAAGCTGAAAGAAATGTCAGTTCTATTCCAATGTGTGACCCTGGCCCTCTGTCTGCCCCTCAGCAAGTTCCACCATGAGCTGCATCCATGTGATCACATGGGACAAGGCTTGGCTTCCTTGGAGAAGCATTTTAAGATTGACAAATGAAAACCTACTGCATAATACACTATCAAATGCAATTATTATTGAGTTACCAGTTACCATTATTGAGTTATTAACTTGGCAAAAATGTGTCTGGAACAAAAAGGGCAGTGAGATAAAAGCAAATGCTGATAATGTTTCTGTTCTTCCCTCTGTGTAGACATGGGATGGTAAAGGAAAGAAATCGTTTGTGTTTTGTCTAAGCCCAGCAGGGAAATAGAAATGTTCTCCAAAAAGAAAGAAAATAAATACAAAGTCAAGCAAAAACAAAAAATAACAACAACAAAAAACCACACACAAAAAAACCCACAACAAAACAAAACAAAAAACCCCAAACAAAACAAAACAAAAAAACCAAAACAAACCACCAAAACCAAAAACCCCAACCAAAAAAACCAAACAAACCAACACCCCCCAAGAAAAAAAACCCAAAGCAACAAAAAAAACCAGAACCCCCCCCATCTCCAAAAAAACCCCTAATCTTTTGTATTTGTCTAAGAACTCCTGAACCTAATTTAGACAGGTATATTCTTTTTTGGGGCAAATGACTTAGTTTAAATAATGTTACATGATCTATACAAACATTGTCACAGGTCTCTTGGCCTTTCCAAATGAAAATTGAGCTTTACAACTCCTTTCTCTATAGTGTAATAAAACTATTTTTAGTGTCATTAATGTCTGGTAAAGAATATTTTATCCACCTGTAAGAAGGTTTGTTATTCAGAGCTTGAAGAAAACGCTGTGAAATATTATATATGGCACCAGGGTGCTCTGGTAAAATACAAACATTGCTAAGAATTATTTGGTGATTTTGGAGACAGGAAAGCTTGAAAATAGAAAGAGCAGAGAGCACTTGAAAAAAATACCTGCTGTAAATCCTTAGGGCTACAAAATATGTCTTTATAAGTAATTAAAACTTTGTAACTGTGATATTCTTTCATTTTTTATGGCAGTAATGAGTAAAAGAAACTTAATATCTTCAGATTAAGAGCATTTATACCCGTTTCCTTAGCAAATGATGGAAAGATGCCTTGAAAGACAGAAGTGATTTCATAAACAGTGATCTAAGTTATTCTCTGAGTTGTTATTTTATTCCAAAATCTTGTTTGTGGCTCCAGCCTCTGCTGCACCACAACTTCCCAGCAGAAAATGAGGAGTGATTCCCACAGGTTGAGTGTTTTTATTAAGAATATATTTTGGTTATGGCTGCAGTTGGTTCCTCAAGCCGACTGCCTCCGTGAAGAACTGTAGGGATAGAATTGATTAGGGAACATTCCAGAAAAAGTAAAGACATCAAGAGAGGTGGGAAAGAAAGATGTGAATGAGCAATAGAAGATGATACAGCAAAAGAGACCAGGAGAGGTCCCCTAATGCAGCCCCTGCCTCCAGGTATGATCAACAATACCTATGCCAGTCATGACAAATGTTTGCTTAAATCTTTTTAAATACCTGCAGCAATAGAGATTTCCAAATTTCCTCACATTATTATTTCAGTTGGGAACTATCCTGACCATCCAGAAGTTTTCCCCAATTTACCTTACTTTTTTTTTCTTCCCCTGCAATTCAGTTTTCTCTTATATTCTGAATTAGGATTAAGAAGTCGCTCCATTAATGTCACAGATACCCTTCATCATTTCTGAAGATTGGTACCACATCTTTTTTGGTGAAACAGCTGCCTTCCTTGCTAGCCTCTCATTTCTTTTCCACTCAGAGTGAACACAGAAGCTCTAAAAACCAAGATTCTTTCCTCCTTGTTGAGATACAGAAATTTCAGGTTTATTACTTGTATGATTCAGATTCTAAATGAAGCCCCAAGAGATCTTCTGACAGCACATTCCCACCTTTACCTCAAAAGATTCTCTCTGTTTGGGTCTGGTTATGGTTAATTATTAATTATTGATTAATTCTGCAAATCTGAGAGCAAAAATGTTTTTGGAGTCTCTGCCCAGAGAAACTGTGGCTGTTACCCCTGGAAGTGCCCAGGGCCAGGTTGGACAGGGCTTGGAGCAACCTGGGATAGTGGAAGGTGTCCCTGCCCATGGCAGGGGGTGGAACAAGATGAGCTATAAGGTCCCTTCCAACCTCAAAAAAACTTGCAGCCAAAAATGAGAGAGTGGAAAGTTGCACTCAACTTCAACTTGTAGATTAAAAGTTACAGCAATATTTATCTAAGATGAAATCCAGTGTTTCTTGGCACAACTATTTTTGCAGCATCTAAACAAATAACTTCTGGTGTCTTTAGGGTTTTTACTGAGGGACTACAGTGCACCACTGTAGAAATGGATTACCCAGGGGAGGTTGGAAAGGTGCTTTTCTGCTCAAAATATTTGAAATTCTAAGCAAAAAAATCCACTCTAAATGATTTTCAATAAAGGCAGGGACAAAGTATGTTATTTTCCTTTTTTTCCTTTTACTGTCTTGTGGATCTGAAATATGGCAACTAATTCCTGCTTGGATTTTAGCAAAGCTCCTGGAGTTTCTCGAACCTTGATTTGAGTTGCCATTAAGGAACTTATATCACCATGCAAGTGCAATTCCACGTTTCCTTTTGGAATCATAGAATACTTAAGGCTGGGAAAGACCTTTAAGATCACCAAGTCCAACCATCAACCAGCACCACCTTGTTCCCCATTGAACCATGTCCTAAAGTGCCATATTTACATGTTTTTTTAACACTTCCAGGGATGGTGACTCCACACCTCTTGACCTACACATGGGTAGGAACACCTTCAGATGTTCTGTCTCCTACACTGGCATTCCTTGTGCATTTTAGCACTGTTTAGCTTGCATAATATTGCTCAATAAAATGCCTGATATGTAAAAAAACAGGAAATATCTTGTATTTCATCATCACAAATACCAGTGGTTACTTTGTCACCCAAAAACTGGATTAGGTGCCTAAGTTTGCCATTTTAAACCACCCAGACTCTAGAGACTGCTGACCTGGGCTGGGAAGTTCCTGCAAACACGGAGGGTGGTGTTTGTAAAGAAGAGGGCCATGATCCCATATCACATGGTACCTCCTTGCTCCAAAAGTTTTGGAATGCAGTTATTTTACCAGTGCTAAACATCCAGTCCAGCTCTCCCAGCCTGTAACCCTTGCATGGTACCAAAATCCAATACATGAGTCGAAGTGGAGCTTTGTTGTGATAGTAGAGAATCAGTAGCCCATGTGTAAGATAATGTGTCTGGAAAATGTCAAAATGCAGATGGAGAAAATCCTGTCATCTTGGTCTATATTTTTCAGCTTGTTCTTAATTTAAGCCTGTCCCAACCCAGATATTTATTCCCCTCCCCGTACTTGAATGGAGCACGGGGAGAGTGTGGGTGGTTACTTTTCCTGAGACGGTGATGGGATGTTTGTAGTAGAAGGAAAAGGTCTTTTCAGGTCAATCTGGCCTTAAATTACTAATTCCTTACATTTCTAAAGGCCTTTGCTAATTTGGGATAGCAGGAGCACGAGCAAGTGTCGTTTTTCCAGTTGAGATTTTTGCAGGACAGATTTGCAACTCCTTGTTCAGCAAATGTCGCTCTCCCCATCCCTACAGGCTTCCCAACTATCCTCCTTATATTTAGTGCTCTGTCCCCTATGTGTTAATGATGATTTAGCAACAGCAGGCGAGTTCTAAATGCAAGGAATAGTGTGTGAAAAAGCCTGGAAGAGAGACCTGTAAAGTTCTGCTTCTTGGTGAATATTATTTAATGTAGGCAAAGAATGAAGAGCTTCGACTGAAGTAATGTATCTCTTTATCAGACCTTCTACCTACTCTCCATTCAGCTGTTTTTATATTTATTTGTACTTCACTCAGGGAAAAATAGGGAAAGAACTCCATTAAAAACCTGGGATTTGGAAGGATATGTTTTGTATCGGTTTTCCTCTTCTTATATAGAGATTAAAAAAGGTTTCATTTAAAATCACAGCACTGTCATGAAGGACTGTAGGGTTTAAAATACGTATTTTGCTTCCCACAGTCAGTTTCCTTTATTTTTAATGAAAAAAAACCCCTATAAGTTTATATATTAGCATGCCAAGACAAACCATGTCACTTCCCAGATCTCATTGTATTTCTTCTTCAGTTTTACTTTAAAAGTTTAAAATTTGCTGTACATATGCAAATATTAACCATTAAAAATGACCGTGGGACTGCACGTTGTTAAGGGTGGAAATAAACCTGCTACCTGTGCCACGGTGCTGACAACCTACGGATAAAAAAGGTAATAAATTCCACTTAAAAAAAGCAAACTTTCTGTGAACTGCAAGTTTCGCAGACAAATGAAAGAAATTTGAAATAATTCCACCCAAACTACTGCAATGGATTACCAATTATCTTTAGCTTACAGGCTGCTTTATGAAGAGAATGGTCCTGTCTGAGCACATCAACTTTACTACCAAGAGATGCCAAACATCTCCAGAATAAAAATCTCTTTCTTACGGGATACCAGCCCCCATAATACTTCCTAAACAATCCATAAATAATTCTCTCGTGAAGAGTTATTGGCAAAATCACCCCTGATGGAAATTTCAGCTGCAGGAAATCAAGTAAAAAGAAAACTTTGGTGGCTTTAGGTTGGATAGGAACGCTCAAAGCTGTGCTCAGGGTGTAGGACAACCAGGAAAAGTGCAACTAGCAGGGATTCCCACCATTTCAGCTCCCAAGGAATTCACTAACCGCTCCATGACCCCTGAATTCACTGGGATACAAGAGAGCAGGAAGAGGAAATCTCCTGCCCCATCCTCAGACGTTCTCCTGGGGCACAATAGATCTTCCTCATGGAGACAGGAGCAATTTTCAGGTCATTGCACCAATCCTTAATTTTATTTTATTTTTTTCTGCATTATCAGACTTTAATTAAGGCCTAAATAAGTCTCTTCCACCCTCTTTTCCAGACTGACCGTTTTTCCTGGGTGTTTAAAACTTTATTTGCAGGGTTACATTGCTGACCTGTAACTGAGCCCTTGACCTAAAGGACAATTGAATTGATTTTCAGCTAATTGCTTCTATTTAATTTGTAGTGTTTCACTTCCAAAATGTCAAAATATTTTGTCATTCTTCTTATTTTTTTTTATTTATTTAGTGAGTTTATACAAACGGTAACTAATTCCTTATTCTTAAAAATGACTGAATTTTACCTTCAGGACCAATAAACAAAATAAACCCTTTTTTAATTTATTTGGAATTAGTTTCTTCCCATCCCTGACAGAAACCTTGATGCTTTAATGATTTTTACCCCTTTGAAAACACACAGCTGCACTTTCTTTTCCAAATGTCATTTTAGCTTCTCTTGAATCCTATTATTCACTAATATATAATGTATTCTTTAAGGAAAAAAAAAATAATCCAAATAATTTTCTTAGAAAGGTGAATATTTATTATTTTTAACAACAAAAATATGTTTATTACTTAAAAAGTGTAAATATTCAAAATAGTTGGTGATATAAGCCTGTGTATATAGCAGGTTCAATATAATGCTTTTCTCCTGTTACAGGTTAAGCCATTTTTGGTGAATTTACATTCCATGGGCTGCATGAATTGTGAATTTAGAAAACTTTCATTTCAAGGTGTGATTCTCATTCCTGCATCTCTTTTGGCTTGTCTTGAAATCATAAGTTTTCAAATATCTTTGAATTTGTTTTCCTCATTAAAAATATTCTCTTATTAATATACCACATATTTCTGATTTTTACATTTTCAAGATTTTTTTGCATAAAAATATTAATTTCAGTTCTTTAAAAAATAGATGGAAAACTGTATTTATTTGGTGATATCAGTCTTGCTGTTGCTGTTTTTATTTTCCCACAACCATCCTACTTATTCCCACTTAATTTTAGTCAAGCACATAACACAGAACAGAGGGGAGAAGAAATATTTTTGGCTGAAGACATTGCAGTAAATCACAACTCTTGTGAGAAAATGTCATGAATATCTCTGTAGAACAGACAGAACTCAGATTTTACGAGAAAGAGATAGAAAGAAAAGTGCAAGGACTCAATTTATCTGCATCTGAATGATAAAGAACTGACTGAACCCTTCTGGTATTGAAATCTATGCTTTTGGAGAGGGTATTTTTAATTTTTTAAGACAGTGTTTTGGTCACTAAACCATTTATAATTCAGAAGGTCAGAAGGAACCATTGCAGGGGTAGAATTTGACCTACACTGTACAGACTACAAGGCTCCCTAAATTAATTCCCACTCAAAAAAAAGTGTATCTTTTAAAAACATAACTTTAATCTGAACATGTGTTGATGGAAAACCCCCAAATCTGCTAAGCTGTTACAAGATTTTGTTACTTTGATTTTTAAAAAGCATATATTTTTGCTCAAATTAAGTTTCGTGAACTTCTGTCCAGTGGTTTTGCCTTACCTTTCTTACACGACCTCTTCTTTCATTTTTCATGGCTCTTTCCCATGTTTTCCTACCAATCCAGTTATTTTTATTTCTCGGTTTATATCTATAATACCAAGAGCATTTTCAATCTTCAGTAATTTTAATTATTAAAAATAAAAGATAAATGTGCAGGGAGTATTCAGGAAACACTTTTATGAGCCTGCCATCCCTGTACCATCCATAATAGTTTCCTAATAGTTTACAACTTAATATTTGTGAAAAAACTTTGAAGTTTGGAAGTCTGGTGTAACTGGTATAGCATTCCCTCTAGGAACTGGGAAATTAGGATTTGCTTCTTAGTCACTCATCTCATTCCTACACTGGCTTTTTCTTATCTTTTGATTTGGGATACAGGAGGCTTTTTTCCCCTGATATGGTGGGAATGAGAATATTCATTTCAGTTCAGGGGCCTGGAATATATTTACTTGAAGATTGGGCTCAATCAAAGCTCCCTTTCCACGGGGACAGACGGCTAAATTTTTGAGGGAATGGTTAAATTTTTCCTTTCTTTTCCTTCTTTTTTTGTCCCCCAAGGGCAGAGAATAAGGACTCTGAGACCTCTGCAAAGGGGGGTGTGTTCGAGTGTTCTCACGAGCTGAAAGAAGGTGCCTGAGAACTGAGGGAGCAGGACAGCTGAGACACTGTCACCACCCCAGACACCTCAGTAAGCTGGATAATTTGTCCATCACGAGACAAGTCTGACTTAGGGAGAGGATTAGTGTGGTTAATGCTACAGACACCACTCACTGAAACGTCTCTGTAATCACTGCATTGTTTTTCCCCTCCCTGCAGGAAGGTACCAGCTCTCCCTGTGCTGCCCTCACAGCAATGTCTGTGCCCACCAGATCCCACAAAAACCAGACCTATCCCAAGAAAGATGCACAGAAGCAAACACACCCCCTCCCATCTGTTTCACACTGGGAATAACAGTGAGCACCACACCGATTTCATACCTGTTTCTTTAATGATTTTTGTTAGAAAAGGAGATTTATTTCCTATATTTTCTAATACCTGAAAGCCATTTGCCTACTCGGTTTTTGGCACTGGTGAGGCCACACCTCAAATGCTGTATTCAGTTCTGGGGCCCTCAATTTAGGAAGGATATTGAGGGGCTGGAGCGTGTCCAGAGAAGGGCAACAAGGCTGGAGAAGGGACTGGAGCACAAGTGCTGTGAGGAGAGGCTGAGGGAGCTGGGGTTGTTGAGCCTGGAGAGGAGGAGGCTCAGGGGAGACCTCATCACTCCCCCTTGACAGGAGGGGGGAGCCAGGTGGGGGTCAGGCTCTTCTCCCAGGAAGCAGGAGCAGGACAAGAGAACAGAGCCTTAAGCTGTGCCAGAGGAGCTTTAGGCTGGACATCAGGAAGAAATTCTTCACAGAGAGAGTGCTCAGCCATTGGAATGGGCTGCCCAGGCAGGTGGTGGAACCACCGTCCCTGGAGGTGTTTAAGCAGAGACTGGATGTGACATCAGTGCTATGATCTGGGTGACAAGGTGGTGTTGGGTTGGACTCAATGATCTCAGAGGTCTTTTCCAACCACGTTGATTCTGTGATTTTTCTGCCTAACCTACAAATGTGTCTGTGCTGCAGCTGGAAAGCTCTCTGTCTTCCTGTGTTCCAGGAAGAGTCCTAATTTTTATGTCAATGGTTTTTGTTGTGTCATACTCAGGATAATCCTGGCACTGCATTCTCTGGTTTCCAGCAATATGTCCTTCAATAATACCTCCAAATCTCCTTTTGCACCACACCATGAAGAAAACTCATAGGTTTAGGAAAATAGATGTATATTTTTGATGTTCAGGAGTTGTGCTTATGAAAAACACCTTGAGTTAATAGTATGCTGTACATAACCACTCATTCTTATTCTGAGTGAGTCTTTGTTCCCTGAGTTTGCCATGGGCATTCTGGTGTTTCAACTTTATCTCTGACATATCACTAAGATCATGTTCTGTTGCTGGTAGGTTTAAAAAAAAAAACAAGCAACCAACTACCCACAAACCAAAAGCAGAAAACCCCCTTAACATGTGTAACCCCCTCCTCTGTTTTAATATAAGCATGTGAATTACATTTTAATTTTCATTGAGAGTTTTGCCAGTTCTAGGACTGTGACATTTTAGTAGATTAAATATGTATTGTTCATTTAATTGTGTACACACACTACTGCATAGTCTTGACTTTTTAACTAAAAAAAATTAGCAAAATGTTGATTTTTCACTGGTTCCTGGATGCCACTTAACGCTCATAGTTTTCTCCTTAGATTTCTCTTGCATTCTTTTGGATCTCTTTGAAGTGAGTGGAATGGTTTTAACGTTGACCCAAACTGAATCGGTTACAGGAGATAAGAAAAACATTTTAATATAAATAGTGCATAGACAGAGATGATAAAGACAATTTCAGGCATATAGAAAAGGCAGACAAGGAAACTGAAATCAAGCAATTTGTGCTTGGGTCTGGTAGATGACTGATTTCACACGCTTTTCAGCAGAGGAATGTGGATGTTCATGAAAACTTGATCAAGAGCCATATCCAAAAGAGCATTTGCATATCTGAAATAGAGTGTACAAAGATTTTAAAGGCCTACATCCAAGATTGTCATCCAAAACTGCCTTTGTTCAGACACACTTAAGCCTGAAAGCGCCGTTGAACTTCAGCACTCCTTTCTGGTGTGGAAAACGAGTGTGAGAAGCTGCTGACCCAGTCAGAGTCAGCTGGAGGGACGGGCATCAGGCACCTCCTGCTGCTGCTAGCGGGGTTAAAGTCACACCAGTCCCAGGAGGACATCTGGGCCTGCCACTTGTCACACGGAATGGCTCGTAATTACTTGCCGTGGAAAATCACGAGGTAACTGAGGCAGCGCGTGCACCGCTCGCTGCCACAGAGCGCTGCAGAACGGGGCGAGCAAGGCTGAAACTGTGGGTTTGTGTTATAACTTACGCCTGTATTAACACTTTAAGAGGCTGTGTTCAGCAATTATTGATGAGTAAGAGCAGGCAAAGCAGACTCCAGAAGCCAAGGGGTTTGAGTGAAGCCGGTTCAAAGGAAGTAAGTGCTCCGTTGTCTGAGCAAGTAGGTCGTGTTCAATAAAACATTTGGTGCTGAGAATGGGACGAATGGAATTAAAGTACTGCAGGATTCAGATCAGATGTGAATTAGCTGCTGTTACAAGTACAGGTGTTTGAAGTAAGATATAAGCTAATATATAAACTGCCCAGTGCCAGCTTACGTTGTCCAATATTTAGTTTTCAAGCTTACACTAATTAATCATTTCATTGGTGTTTTAGATGAGGACTAGGTGGGATAGACTTGGGATTTGTATCTGGTGGTGGGTTGTTGTAAACAAAAAACCACAGTGGTTTTGGTTTTACTGGAAGTTTTATAGCTGTTTCCATAATTTTGATCTTGGAGAAGCCCACAAACCATGGGGATCCAAAGCCATAATTCATTTGGCTTTACACTGTGCTGGGCATTCCCTGGAAGTAGCCAACACTTGATCCTAGAGACACAAAGTATTTCAGTATCCCTTTTCCTGTGGAAAGTGAACTATAATCACTGATTTTATGGCCATTAACTAAAACACAAGAAGTTCCACCTCAACATGAGAAAAAGCTTCTTTCCATGAGAGTGGTAGAGCTCTGGAACAGCTGCCTGGGGAGTTCATGGAATCTCCCTCTCCGGAGACATTCAAAAGCCACCTGGATGAGTTCCTGTGTCACCTGCTCCAGGTGACCCTGGTGGAGCTGGATGATCTCCAGAGGTCCCTTGCAACCCTAAATATTCTGTGATTCTGTGGTTTCTCCAAGTCACCCTGGCTGCCACTTTTATTTGCAGCAGATGAAGGAAAAAGGTATTTCAATAGGTCAACAGGGTTGCAAGGTGTTTCCCACATTTCCAGTTGTAGAAATGTCCCTTCTGTCAGAAGGAAGTTCACTTTGACGGTGGTGAGGCCCTGGTATATGTTGCCCAGGGAAGCTGTGGCTGCCCCTGGATCCCTGGAATTGTCCAAGGTCAGGTTGGACAGGGTCTGGAGCAACCTGGTTCCTTCCAGGGATAGTGGAAGGTGTCTCTGCCCAAGGGATCCGAGAGGATCTTCCAAGTCCCTTCCAACCCAAATCATTCTATGAACCTCTTTCTTTTGTGATTTCTTCTACCTGAGAACTTAACTCCTGAGAACTTAACTAAGGGAATCCACAGTGGTGCTGCAGATTTGTTTCACTTGGATTTAAACTCTGTTCCTTTGCCCCATGGCCAGAACAAGACAGACTGTCCAAGGGTGGTCATTTATTCTCTAAAGCAGCAAATCTCCAGCAATTACTTTCTGTCTCATTGCTTTGCTCTGTCCCTGTAAAACCAAGAGGCAAAGTTACTTATGCATTTAAATAGGGCCACTTTTGGTTTTACCTTTTTCCTTTTTTCTTCCATATAATTTTCCCTCCTCAGTCAGGGAAGGTACAATTTGGATCTAGAAGAATGTTTAGCATGACGGCAAGACTGCCACCAATTTTACTATTCTTGTTTCTCAAAATGGAGAGTTAAAATGAAGAAAAAGCAAACATGGCAAGCTTAAAAATTTCAATCAGAGCTATGTATATTCAATGTGTTTGTACATACTGGAGTTAGACGAGGCCTCGTCTGCCATCTCACAACTCCTGACAGCATTGCATATTTGTTTCTATAGTGGAAATACTGAAAACTTGTGAAATCTGGTATTTGTGCCTTTCTTTTTTTTTCTCCTTTTTTTTTTTACCTCTGCTGCTAAGTCATTATTGTCTCATCTCTCACAAAACCTATCATCCAATTTCAGCAGCAGACTTCATATCCATTGTTGGGAAGAGGAATAGACAGTTTTGATTGCATTTTGTGTTATAAACAGCCAGCTGACTGTAGAAATGGCTGGACTTATTGCACTGAAACCCCCCTCTATGCTGAGGGCACTGTTTGCATGAAAAGCCTTCTGTACATAATATGAAAGTTTCTACAATTGAGAACTGCGCAGTAGTCGTAGTTAGGGCTTTATTACTTAGTTCTAATTTGTATTGATGGCCTAAAAAAAGTAGCATGCTTTGCAGTTCTATGAAAGAAAAGATTATAAATGGAGATTAATTATAATTTTGCTAGCTCAGTACTTGTAAAACTAAAGCAATTTATATTCTTTCTCTTAATGATCTCCATTCCTGATTGCAGTAATGTAATCTAATTGTGATTATGATAGTATCTGAATCATGTGGGCCTCTATGTGATTGGAACTACTCTTTGCATTAAAAAGTAATTTTGGAGTAATGATGAAAAGTTACTGTGGAAAATTGGCAAGTAATATATTTTACTCTGTATCTTAAGTTTCTGCTTTCATTTTTGATTATATCTTATAGCAAGGATAAGTATGATACTATATCATAGATTTATTACATCAAAGACTTATCAATGATAACTGTGAGTATCGAGGATAAGCATGATATTATTGGAATAGCACAGATATGGTTGAGGCAAGAAATTGAGGTTTTGAGATACTAGTCTGGGGTCTGTGTAGAGAAAGGGGAGACGGAGGAGGAGCCCTATCAGTATTCCTGGGAGATGAGTGTCTTCAGAGGGAAATGTTGCAAGTATTTTGGCTGACATAGCAATGTCAATGCTGATAAAAGTTAAGCACAATAAAGGTAGTCAGGTGGTTTTCTGAAGGCTTCTTTGAACTTTTAGGTCTTTGCTTGCAGATGAGAGAGGCCTTCAGGAGTGCCAGAACTTTGATAAGATGGCTTTTAATTACTCCTTTATTGACTGTGAGAAGGTAGAACTAGGCAGGGAATACTCGTGTCTCTAAAGCTAACGTGGGATTGCCTCTAGTTCCCTGTGTGCTTTATTGAATTGTCTTTCAGAAGCTATTTGAATTAATTCAAGGATTTGAGCCAAGGGTAATAAAGGGTGTTGAACTGGAGGGGTATGAAAGATCCAGTGATCTCGACATCATTTGATTTAAAATATTTGTTGAGGAGCAAAAAGCAATGCCAGCCTTCCTGCAGGCTGACTTTCAGGGAGTGCAGAGTATGCTAAGGAATTTTTATCAGGATTTTATTATAATGTATGGTAAATCTACTGAAGAAAATTGGAATATATTTCAGAAACAGTTGGAGGACATTTGAAATTCATCCTGGTTTAAGTCTAAAGAAGGATAAAGGTAACAATGCCCGATGTGGCTAAGTAGAGTTGTATAGTAAAGAGTAAGATAAGCAGTAAGCACAAGGTGTTGAAAAAAAAATACAAAATCTGGGAAGGTGGAGCAGTTGAAAGGCTCCATAAAATAAGCAGAAGCAAACTGAAAGGCTATTTAGAAAAGCAAAGAGAAAATACTGAATGCTAACTGCAGAAAAAAAAAATTATTTGAGATGAAAATAATATCCTGTGAATATACTCCAGCAAACTGAAGGGGAAAAATAGCTCCACAAACCATTCTAGTGTGGACAAAGACGTGGTGGATTTGTTCAGCAGGTTTTATTTTTGTGTGTGAATGCACAGAGGCAGATGGGTGGATGGATGGGCAGATGGAGCTGTGGAACAAAGGAGGAGTATTTTGCTCTCTGCTGCAACACGTGCGTCCTCACCTGGAGAGCTGAGAAGCACGGCACAGATCACACTGTCCCAGTCACAACCATTTCATGTGACCTGACTGGCGAGAAGGGGTGCAAAAAAAAAATCAATCTTATTCCAAGAGTTAATCAAACTTTAAAGAAACCAGATCTATGGATAGAACAGTTTATGGCCATACCCACCGAAACCGTCAGGGTAGCCCAGAACTCCGAAAGGAAAGGGTGAGCAGAAGGAAGGGTGCAGCACGTGGATATATCTCAGGATATAAATATTAACATAGTCTTGTGACTGATTGAGTCTTGTGTTATTTGCTTCTGGGACTATATTTGGGTTAGAGTTGTGCCCTTTCTAACCCTAAATCTTTGAAGTTGAAGCACCAGAGGTCTGGCTCCAGAGGTGCCTCCTCTTGGGGTGGACTGCAGTTCCCTCCCTTGCAGCACAGCACAGAGTTAAAAAACACAAATAAAAATTAAAAAGACAAGCTGCAAACCTTCCTTGTCTCTTTTTCCTTCCAGAGGGAGTTCTAGCACTCCCCTCATGAGTTAAAAATATCTCAGCTCTCTCCTGACTTGTGTTTCAAACTTGTAATTACTTCTGGCTGCTGTTTGTTCTGTTAACAGTTTGCACAGCAAAGTTTGGGTTTAACCTGCAGCTTTAGCTTGGCTGGTGATAATAAATGCGTATAACAATTGTTTCCTCCAGAAAATGCCTATTTCTTTTCAGAAGTGGCTTTTTAATAGCCAGGATCATTGTGAATTCCCCCCTGTTGCAGTGATTTTTGCTCCCCCTGCTGTCACGACAGCGGCAGATTAACCAACCCTTCTGCCCACTCAAACGTGTGTTGATAATGTGGATGCACAGGATATTTTTGTTAGAAAACAAACACTTGCAGCAAAGGGAGGAGCAAACCATGGGGTATTAAAAAAAAAAAAAAAAGAGCAAACCCAGGTTATATTCCGTATTTTAGGCCTGTGTGCTGAGCAAAAACTCAACAAAATTGCCCAAGTTGAAAGATTATTTTCTCCTCTAAAACACTACTCCAAACAAGAGAGAGTTGCTGAAAAAAATAAATAAGGGGTTATATTACTAAACCTCTTTGTGTCAGAGAATGTTTAAATGCAGGCCTTGGAATAATTCAGAATTCCTACACTGAAATTATTGCTTAGGCTGAGCCCCTTTCAGAGATTTTGTTGTAACCAGCTTTGCTTTGCTTTGCTTTGCTTTCCGGTGATCTAATCTGCTGACAGCTCTTCCCTTCAAAATTCATTTATTTACCTGGGTGGACTCTGAAATGCTCCCAGAGATGCCTGTGAGCTGTGGGATGCCACCGGTGTTGGGAGGCGCAGCCTCTCCCCCTGCCTGCCTTCTGGGAACTGAATTTTTGGGAGCTGAAACCTCACTCTGCAAAGAGGTTTTAATTTTCTGCAATCAGAAGATTGTCTGCTTTTAGATGTCTTTGGCTGCAACCATGTGTGTCATTTAAAGAGTGGGATATACACCATATATATATTTATTAATAATGTAAAATTATATCATATATAATTATATAATATTATCTATATGTAGTATAAATATATAATATAATAGATATATACTAATAAATACTGAATATATGTATACTAATATATACTATAATATAGTATATATAAAGTATAATATATGTAGTATTGTATATATAGTATATGTATAGTATACTAATATATATATTATAATAAAGTATATATAGTATGTACATTACAGTATATATATTATAATATATATATTATAGTATATACTATAATATATAATATATATAATGCTATATATATCCATATATATTAATATATATGAATATATGAATACATATACACTAATATATACTGAACAAATATTTTACATAATAATATACATAATATAATAATATATTGTGTAAAATAATATACATAATATAATATAATACAATAAATATATATTACATATTTTTATTATATATAAATATATTTATATATTTACACCTTTTTATTCAGCTGAAAATCTTTATTCTCTTTGCACCCTTATTTTCCCTGACCACCAATATTTTGAGAGCTTATGGGGCACAATAATGAATTATTTGCCCAGGGCAGAGCATTCCTGGGACACGTGGGGGACAATATCCCCTTGTCCCAAGCAGAGGTGAGCAGTGGCCACCTCGTGCCGTGCCCAATGCCAGGGAGCACCACTTGCAAGGGGTACCCCTGCCAGGCTGGCTGCCACTATTTTAACATCTCTGCTGCTTAAATAAAAGGAAAAACGAGGCTCCAAGGCTTTGGGAAGGAGGAGGCAGCCTGGCAGGGAGGTTTCTCCGGTAGAGGGGCAGCTCCTCAGCAACGAGGGGTGGGGATTTGGGGCCCCGGTGCCCTCCTGGAGGAAGTTCCTCGGGTGCCTGTTAGACATTGAGCGCTTTGTGAGGGCCGGCTGGCTGCCCACTCCCCTAAGGGAACTTGACAGATCTTAAAAAAAAATCAATTTTAAGCTCACATGCCCCAGTGGGTGCCAAAGCCACTTCAGAGAGGCTGAGAGATGGCTGAGTCGACAGGATTTGACTTCCAGAGGTAGAAAGGTGACAAACTCCATCATGAGAAAGGGGCAGCTCGGGGCCTCCAAGGCCGAACCTGCTCCCAGGATCCGGGGCCCGGCGTTGTATTGAACCTATTTATCTCTTTCATGGGCCCAAGGTACCACGGGGAAAGAAAAGTTGTTCAAAAAAACGCTGGCAGAATTCAAGGGTGTAAATGATGAATTACTTTTCATCAGCTGAAAGGAAACATACTCCGGAACAATACTGAAAGGGAGCAGGAGCATCTGACCTCCTGCTTCAGAGCAGCCAATATCTTCATTCAAGAAGACAACCATGAAATTACACAGAAAATGGGATTGTCATGAACAGCCCCTTGAAATCTCAGTATACAGTCATTACTGCATGGGAAAAAGCCTTCATCCACACATCATAACTTGTAACAGACAAGGGGGGGGAACCCACCCTGAAAACCGGCCTTGGAGTTACCAGTAGGAATGTAGAAAATATTTGTTGATTCAAACTTTTCCCCTCTGGTCTCCCAAATCATTGTAAACAGACATAACAACGTTCTAAGACCGGCTTTCTGGCCACGGACAGCTTGTTGGAGCTGTTTGGTGAATCAAAAGAAAGGAAGAGAGAGGGAAAGCCAATCTATCACTTTATTTATATTATTTGTCTTCGGTGACTGATTTATCATTTAAGTGCTTTGAGAAGGGAGTCCAGAAAGCGTTGTCCAATTAGTGCTGCCCTCTTAAACCATGTCCTATAAATATTCGTAATTATCAGAATTGCAAAACAATCTTCATCAGAGCTCCGTATTCAGGGGAAAAACTGATTTTCTGGGTTTGCCTAGAAAAGTTTATATTTATCCAAATTAGGCAGAGAACAGAAAGCAAACGAGAGGCTGTTGCTTTATTTGAGAATGAAACCAATCACAGAGAAAGAGTAGCCAGGAACAGGGGGATAAAAATAATACATTTAACTGTTTATTTCTTTATTCTTGCAGCTTTCTACTTTGACTTTAATTAAGCTAGCCCTGGGCTAGTGGGCATGGAGAGGATTTTTTGCTTTTTTATTCCTCTTTTATTTTTTTAATTCCTCATTAGGCTGTTTTTTCCTTGGCTCTCGTGGCTTTAATGACTAGTTCCATTAAATAGGTCAATGGGCTGCTTTTATTTCAAGTTTTATATAGGCTCATATCCCACTGAATCTTAAACACTGAACACCCAAAGCCTTTCTAGGCCTATTACAACATTCCTGCAGATAAAGATGCATTTCTTTCTCTTCTCCCTTTTCTCCACAGCTGCTGACCTTTCACTGGGAGGCACCTGAGGAAAGCTCTGGAAGGTTGGCATCAGTCTGGGTCAGCCACGTGCTAAAATACCTCCCAGGTAAGTGTTTGGTTGAGGTTTGCAACCTGTGGGCAGTGAAAAAAATAAAAAGGGAAGAGTCAAACCCACTTTTTCATCTAGGAAAAAACCCAAGAAAATAGAAAAATCTCGGCGTTTTGAGTAGGGCAAAAAAACCAACAAACTTGTGAATGAGTGAGATTTATTTATGCAATAGTGTTTTTTATGTGACATTTGCTTCATGTCAGCCTAGAACAAAACTTTATGCTCTGGTGTTGTCTGTGAGATGCTCCCACTGCCATTCCTGTGTTTCCTACATGATTCTGTAACCCTATGTTATGAATTATTGCTGTAGATGTCTTGGAAACAGTCCCTTTTCTTGGATGTTAGAGAGCTGCTGCTCTTCTGGCCAGCAATCTGTATGGAATCCCTTCTCCTGAGACATGAGGTTGGTGCCATGGATTTCTCTGCAGCAGAGCAGGGGCTCTCTGCTTGTGAATATTTCACACCAAGAAGAGAGAGCAAGCACTGTTGACTTCTCTAAATGCTTCCACCCCACCTGAGCTGCTGCACCAGAACCACATTAGTCCAGCAAATGTCCTATACTGGAAATTATAACTCATCATCTTCTCCCAAGTCTTTATGAGGCCCTTAAATGCATTTTTTTCCTGCAGTCTTTTAGCAAAGTAGCTCGTTCTAACACCACAGTGGCTGCACAAAATGTTCAGTGTCACTGATGGGTCAGAGAAAAATCTGGCAGAAAGGTGTGTGGGGAAAACTGGGACCTTCATTGATTGCCACAGGCAGAAACACAGCAAGGAGGCAGGAAATTAGGTGGCTGTGTAGAATTTGAAGATTTAGTTTCAGACACACCTTCAGATAAAATTTAAACTGTTATTTAAAGTGCAATCTAAAAATAATTTGAGTCTCAACTCATACCTCCTAAGAATATACTCAAGACATCTGAATTGGGAAGGAATCAGTCCCTGTGAGTTGTGAATCCCAGTCTGGAGGCGTCTGTGTGTCTCTGCTGCCCCTGAAAGGAGCCTGTGGACACTTTCCTGCCCAGTCTGGAGACTTTCCTCCCCAGTCCAGTGCCCCAAGCAAGAGGAGATGGATCTTATCATCTCACTGCAATTTGTAGAGTAATTAGACCCTTGACTGTGACAACCTTTAGCCTGTCAGCACTCGTGGTTTAGCTCATAGTTAAAATGACAGTGGAAACTCTATTGCAGCTCTTCTAAATACACCCATATTTTAACTAGATGAGGTGATATGTGGGTTTGCAGTGATTTGTTTAGATATACAGGGTAGTGTCAAAGGACTCTTTAAACTGGGATTGAATCCATTTGATTGTCTGGAAGGTGATTTTGATTGCCTTTTCCTCCTTTAGGGCTGAATGGTGGTGAGCCCAGCTCTTCTGCAGTGGGAAAGCAGGGAATTCCCGGCCAAAGAGTGGGGTGTGGTGAGTACAAACCTGTCACATGCTCTATTCCACCTCAAAAGATGCCTTTTATTCAGATTTAACAGATTAGGCAGGTATGGCCAATCAAGTAATTTGCCCACTGAACAATCTTTACTGCTCCAACAAACTGACCTCAACAAACTGACCTCAAACCACACAGCTGAGCAGCTGAAATTTAAATTCTTTTTAGATACATAGTTTTTCTTTTTTTTTTTTTTTTTGTATCCTGCATATGTTTTAGCACACTGTTAAGGAGTTGTCATTATCCTAATTATAATTAAGTCACTTGAAATAAATTCAGAGATAGTAAACAGTGTAAAAATATCTAAATAGGGGAGCTGGTCCATTGATTTTATGGCTAAGTTATCACCTTATGTATAAATGATTCTGAGATGCTACAACTGATAAACAATACCTTTAATTCAGCAGCCAAAATGATGCTATTAATGTGGAAAACTGATGAAAAAGAAATCCTAACTCTGTTTCTAAGCAGAGTGACAGGTATCACTGCACCACGTCAGCCAACCTGAAGGCAGATTGAACTTTTGGCACACAAATCAGTGACAGAGATGAAGAATTTTCCCCTTGTTGGGAAAAGCTCAGTTATTCCTCTGGAGCAGGGATTTTTCTATCCAAATCAGAGTATTTAAAGTATCAGCACCAGAGAGGTAATTAATGAGATTTCCAAGAGTGTCTGGGCCCTGGATGCCAATCGAGTTTCTAGGTGATTTTTAAATGATGTCTAGAACCCATCTGCATCCCTTGGCACCCAGATCCCTTCAAACTGTCGGCTTTAGATGCCTGCCTTGATTCCTGATGGATCTACTCTGCAGCACAACTAATTGTGACTGACAGCACAAAAAGACAGGTGCAAAATTGAAGCCCAGGTCTAAAGCCTTGGTCTCGTGGAGCTGATGGACATTTAGTGTATTTTTAACGTTTTGCTTTCACTGGTTCCTTAATTAAATAAAAACATTTTAGATAGAGCAGCAGAAATCAACTTCTTTGACTGATATGAATCCTGTTTACTCTCCAACTCTGAACTCAGCAGGTTAAGTAATTGGGAGACAGAAAAGTTCCTATATTTCTATTTCCAGCTGGTGGTACACAAAAGGCAGGAAGTTATCTCATTAATGGGGCACCAGCTTTATGCAAATTATAGTAACAAAAAGGCTTCCCTTCATACTTTTCATAAATTACCTAATAAAGTAGGAATAAATGGCCATATTCAAGAGCCTTTGTTGTATTTTTAGCACAAGACTCTTTCTGTTACTGCAAATATGACTAAATGCGCCTTGTTCAAAAGGGGTGTTTATGAAATAAGGCCACTCAAAAGCTTTTATTCCTTAACAGCCTTCAGTTACTTTTATGGCACAAAATTAACATAATTAGTCACAGAGAATAGATGACATAAGCAGCGTGCCATGCACAAAAGGGAAAACCAGTATCTAAGGAAGGTATTTGGAGAGATCAAAAATTTTCAAAGTGCTCAATACTAGAAGGTCCTTTTTATTTGTGCACAGCCTTAAGATACTTCCCTACTCCGTGAAATTCCCATAATGAGATGCAGCAGACAGATGACATTAGCGATGAGCCATTAGAAAGAGGTCAGTTTTCTCTGAAAGATAGTCACTGTTCCTGCTCGTCATTAATTTGCAGCTTCAAAGCAGCGAGCATATGATAGTCTGGCATGTTAAGCAAGTTGCAGTTATCTTTAAATAACCATTTTTTTCCAGTTATTAGAAGCCTAAAGTTTTTTAAACTTCTGACTGAAAGCGAAATTAAAGCACGCAGCAGTGGAAAAAGGCTACGGAGAGATTAGAAAAGGGAAATCAAATGTGTTTTATAAATGAAGTTAGCTTTTCCCCAGGGAAAGGCTGCCTTAACTTTTAGCTCAAGAATTTGGGGTTGCATGTAGACCTCAGAGACTTGATTGCTTCTTGGGAGAAGAGAGAAAACTCACTATTTTTAGCTGTTATCTTGTTGTTGGGTGAACATGTCCCTGATCCAAAGGGCAGAAATGCACAGCTACATAAATAAAACTGCAGCCCAGAAGCAAAGATATCCAAGGCTCTGGAAAAAGGTGGGAGAAGACAAATGGATCTGCTGTGCTTGTGGCTTGGTGGGAACTTTGGTTACATCTCTGTTTTGGCAGTGAAATATATTTGGATATTACAAAAAGAGACTTGGATCATGTCTTTTCCATGAATGACCGGGGAGCAAGCAGGAGTGTAGTGCAGCAGGCAGGAGGCAACTCCAATGCAGCACTGAGATCTTGGAGTAAAAAGACTTGTCACACCTCCAAATCATGTCACATGTCCAAGCTGGTACTATCAAAGGCTCTTGTTTGATAATAAATATCCTTTCATTACTGGTCTTAACTTCAGGCCTAATGCTGAAGCTCAAAAGCCTCAGAAGAATCCTGGTTTAAGCAATCCTGTCTTATTACTCAAGCCAAGACTGAATCTTGCTGCCTGGGTGATCCAGAACGGGAGAGCATTGCTGAGGGATTTACACTAGGCCAGGGTTACCAGAGTCAACACAGCTTTGAGGAAATCATAAAGTATTAATCTATCCTATCAATATTATCATTAATTAGGGTTGGGGTTTTTTTTCTTAATTCAGAGGGCTTTTGGTTTATGCATCTACACGATCACCTAAGTCACCCAAATGTCCTGGTTTCCCAGGTTTCTCTCTGTCACCCTTGTGCAGAGAGAGATCCCAGCTCATGCTCACACTACTCATGCCAGCTTTCCAGATCATGCTTGGCCAGAGAATCCCAGAACAGTTTAAATTGGAATTGACCTTAAAGCTCACCTCATTCTCCCCCCTGCCATGGCCAGAGACACCTTCCACTAGACCAGGTTGCTCCAAGCCCCATCCAACCTTGCCTTGGACACTTCCAAGGATCCAGGGGCAGCCACAACTTTTCTGGACCATACGTACTCATCCCTTGCACTGTTGGCACCATCTCTGGAGCAGTTTTGACTGGAAACAAGATTCCTTCCCCAGCATGGCCCCCACACTTCTCTCAGGGAGGTCAGGCAGCCATGGAGATGTGATCCCTACCACGTCTCTTGCCTTGAGAGCCAGGCAACAGACCCTGCCTTGCTTAATTATAAACTCATTGAGATGCAACCCCTGGATCCACCCATGGCCAGATACCCATTAAGAGAGTCTCCCTTTTCCAGGCCATGGCAGGGGAGGCCAAGCCTTGTAGGTGTCTAAGACAGGAAACACTTTTAAACATCTGAAGTAGGATGTGATAAAGCTGAGCCTGAGTTCCCATGGAAAATCAGATAACCGAACAAGTCTGGGGGCTATCATTAATCTGGGTGTTTTAATTGGACTGGACTTTCCCTCTGGGCTGTGATTTACTTGGGATGAAGCAGGGTTCACTGAGCCAGGAGAAGTGCAGGATGTTTTACAGCCTGGCTCTGGGCTACACTGCCTTGACACTCATTTAGAACTACCATTAATGTATCAATTTTTTTCAGCTCTTTGGATCTGGTTATGGATGCATCACAACTGGTTGCATGACAAACACACCCAAATTTTGGATTCGGAATTGAATCCAGGTGTACATTCCTCCAAAGCCTTGGGATGGCCCAATTTGATGTCCCAGCCTGCTTTACCAGGAGAACTTCCAGTGTTACTCCGCTAGTTTAAAGAGTTCTAGCTGGTTTAAACTGTTCTTTTAGGAAAAATTTCTCTACTGAAAGGGTTGTCAAGCATTGGAAGGGGCTGCCCAGGGAGGTGGTGGAGTCCCCATCCCTGAAGGTGTCCAAGGAAGGACTGGATGTGGCACTCCGTGCTCTGGGCTGGGGGATAAGATGGGCATTGGACACAGGGGGGACTCCATGGGCTGGGAGGGCTTTTCCAACCTGGATGATTCTGTGATTCCACTTGTACATGATCAGCACTGCTTCAAAATTACTTATTTACTGGTTGAATTTTTATCAAGATGGAACTGCCAATATTTTTAAGAAGAGAAACTTTTAGGTGCCAAACCTCTCTGAGAGTCACTGTATAAAGAAAACCATCCCTCTCTGGTGTTTGGCATCAACACTGGGGTCCTCATTCCCCTAGTGAAGTGTTTCTGAACTTGCAAACCCTCTCATTGCAAGGGGAAATCCAACCAGCTGAAAATTTAGGAAATAACTTGTAAAACAGAGGGTTAAAAACCAAGTGATCCTTCTTCCCCTTTCTCTTACAGAAAACAACCTACATTTATGGCAGTGCTCTCCCTCACTTTGTAAGAAACCTCCTTGAGTTTGTTTTGCTGCACTTTTTAAATAGTTTTTTAGGTGTGGAGTAATATTTGTGGACTGTTCTTCTATGGTCTGTAAGGAAAAAGAATCCATTTATTAGACAAAGAGTGAGGGGAGACTGGACAAATAATACAATAATAATTCCAGCCCCTGGCCACTGATTAACAGAGACACACAGCCTTTAATTGTGAATTGTAGGAAGTCTTCTTTCCTTCCTTGGGACAACAAACAGACCATTATTCAAACCTTATTATGCCAAGGCCAAAAAATCTGGTTGTGTGGCTTAGGAGAAGGAGAATATGAACATTGAACAGGTGAACTGAGCAGCACTGAAAGCTGATGAAATGCCACTTTGATTCTGCAAAATTAGGTATAAAAAAGTAATAAATATCAGTGTGAGTGGCAAACCTGTTCCAATAAGTGATACAAAGTGAAAAGATGTGGTAAAGAAACAATTTGGTGAAAATTTGGGGGGGGGGAAGAAGAATTTTACTGGATTTGAAATGAGAACTTAATGCTTTTTAAGTCTCTTTCATTACATTGAGCCTACTTTTTCAAGGGAAATTATGATTTGCTTGTGATACGTTTATAAAATTATTTCTGTTCCTTCCTTCTACTTTTTCCACTTTCTAATTTTTTATATAAACCTTAAGTGAAGTAATATATTACCAAATGTCTGTCCCAAAATTAAAGTTCTCATCATTAGGACTTAAAAATTTCATTTGGTTAATATTATGCTAACTAGGCATAGGATAGACACACAGGTGGCTTTAAAAGAAGTATTAGAATTGCTCACGTAGCTTTGATTCCGATATCAAAGTGTATGAGAATTGAAACGAAAAAGATAAGGTAAAAGAAAAAAGGAAAAAGAACAACAAACAACTTTTTTTTCTTAATTGAAAGTTAGAAAATATCCACAGACACTTCTTACTTTCTCTGAAGAATTTAGTACAGACCAAATCCCAGCATGGCACTGATGAAGACTTTAGGCTGGTCCTTGACATTAGGCAGGAGGATAGGATTTGTGAAAATGCTCTGTTCACTCAATGATACTCCCATTTACATCAGCAGGAGCAAATGTAATCAATGTTGAGTGTCTTTCAAAGGCCTTCACCTAAAATGACAGAAAGATGCTACTTCAGAATGTTATGTTTGATTTTGATGACACAGGGAGACCTCAGAGCTCCTTCCAGTGCTTAAAGGGGTTCCAAGAGAGCTGGAGAGGGACTTGGGACAAGGGGTGGAGGGACAGGACACAGGGAATGGCTTCCCACTGCCAGAGGGCAGGGTTAGATGGGATATTGGGAAGGAATTTTTCCCTGTGACGGTGGGGAGGCCCTGTCCCAGGTTGCCCAGAGAAGCTGTGGCTGCCCCTGGATCCCTGGAAGTGTCCAAGGCCAGGCTGGACGGGGCTTGGAGCAACCTGGGCTAGTGGAAGGTGTCCCTGGCCATGACAGGGGGTGGGATTAGATAATCTTTAGGTCTTTTAGATGATCTTTAAGATCCCTTCCAGCCCAAACCATTGTAGGACTCTATGAGGTGTTACCGGGACCAGAATGATGGGACGATATTGGGTATTTTTAATTGCTCAGACTATAAGCTTTTGATTTTTGTAATTTTCAAGACCTGTGTCTGCCATTATCAATCATTTCTATCAATACCATGCTACCAAAGTTGGGAAGATGGATGCAAACAGGTTATACTGCAGAAAAAACCCGAAGGCTACAAGGTATTTCCCGAGATTCTTGCGGTAGAAGGAAACCAGTGGTAAAGAAAGAAATAAAAGGAGATTCTGGCAATTTCTACATGTCATGTTCCAGAATGGATTATATCTACTTTAACTAATAAGAATCTATAGAACAGAAAAAATTATGAATTGGATGCTCTTGTTAAGGTCTAGTTCAGTTTAATTAAAACACCAGCTCTAAAGCAATATATATGTGCATTTGTGCACCCAGAGCCTGGTTTATATATCAACACACCCACAAACCAATTTATAATACACAGACACCCTTGTTCATTATACCTAAACTTTTTTCTTTAAATACACAGCTTTATACATTATTTTAAACACATTTTTAACACATGTTAATAATATTCATGCTGGTGCTTTGAAAAATCTGCGAGATGTGGTTAATGAAGAGAAACTGCAGCATAAATTGCATGTAAAATATGCAATCCAAAACAACATATTTTTTTCTCAAGCTGCAGGGATTTTTTTACATTAAACATCTTTTAGTTTGTTTAAATTTATTCCCTATTGTTTATAAAGAGCATCATCAGCCACTACTGCTTGAAACAACTACAAGTGGTAAACCAGGCAATCTTCTTACTTTAATAAGATTCTTTGGTTAAAAATAGATTTCAAGTCTATCTCACGTTAAAGGATGTAAATCCTAATGAAATTGCACAAAATGTTTCTCATTTCCAAGTTTGTTTTTTTTTCTGTACAGCCAAATACTTCTTTTTTTTTTTTTCACCAAAAAAAATGACCAGAGGGGTTTTTTTGTTGTTGTTGTTGGTTTACTTTTTTTATTCCCACTATTACTGGGCAGTCCATTGGATATTGGTATATGATTTATTAAATAAGCCTTATGTGAAGGTCCAGTTCAGGTATCTCCACTAGCACTGTTATTTTTATTTTATTTTATTTTATTTTATTTTTAAAATTTTAATTTATTTTTAATTTTATTTATTATTTATTATTTTATTTTTTAATTTTTAAAATTTTAATTTATTTTTAATTTTATTTATTATTTATTATTTTATTTTTTTTTAGTAACATGTCCATGAGATTTTTCACAATATCTCACCCAACTGCCCTTTGCTACAATTTCAATGGACTCCTGTTTTTTCCTGCCCATATTTTTATATGCAGTTTTACCCCAGTCTCTTCTTCTGTAGAGCAAACAACCCTAATTCGTTAACTTTTATTTTTTCCCTTGAAATTCTGTTTTTCTACATGCTTATCATTCTCACTCTTCTCTTTTAGTCTTTCTCCAATTTATCCACATCTTTCTTGTCCTGGGTATGTAATGATTGTGTATAGAACTACAGCTGGGCCAAGTATTATCAAGGCCAAAAATGCAGCAAGTTATTCTACATTATTTCCAGTTGTATCCATATGCAGGACCCTGAGGTGTTATGCAGCTTTTTTCTACAGTGTGATAACATTTTATATTTTGATTTGTGTAACTGTCACACAGAACTTCTGTCTCAGCAGAACATCCCCCATTCTGCATTTAACACCCTGATTATTCCTCACTGACTGTAAAATTTGTATTTTTCCTTCTTTCATTAAATGGAATTTTTAGGTCTTTTCTCCAATTTGACAAGGCCTTTTGAATTCTAATACTGTACCTTGATGTACTGGTGTGTCCAGCTCTAGGGTCCTCAGCACAGGAAAACCTGGATCTACTGGAGTGGGTTCCAAGGAGGGCCACAAAGATGATCAGAGGGATGAAACACCTCTCCTATAAGGAAAGGCTGATAGAATTGGGGGTGTTCAACCTGGGGAAGAGGAGGCTCCAAGGAGACCTCAGAGCCCCTTCCAGAGCCTCAAGGGGCTCCAGGAGAGCTGGAGAGGGACTGGGGACAAGGGATGGAGTGACAGGAGACAGGGAATGGCTTCCCACTGCCAGAGGGCAGGGAGAGATGGGATATTGGGAAGGAATTCCTGGCTGTGAGGGTGGGGAGGCCCTGGCACAGGTTGCCCAGAGAAGCTGTGGCTGCCCCTGGATCCCTGGAAATGTCCAAGGCCAGGTTGGACGGGGCTTGGAGCAAGATGTCCTTGTTGGTTGTATGGGGGTTGGACTAGAAGACCTTTAAGGCCCCTTCCAACCCAGACCATTCCATGATTCTATGGAGTTTCACTCTGCCTGGAGCTGGATGCACGTGCTGAGGAGTTTTAAATTTCAGTTTTTATTTTTGGTGTCCAGAAAACTATTCAGTCCTCCTCATGCAGCAGAGATGAGTTAGTACTCAGTAATCAATCCAGGCTTTTACAGCTTAAAAGATTAGCCCACCACAAGGAATTGTTTTGCTTTATTATTGCAGTTATTATTAACAAAATTGCTGGCAATCCCTGGACTGTAATTTATGTCAGAATCCTATTGTGGTAAAACCTATAAAAACACACATGAAGGCAGCGACCCTGATTCAAATAATCTGGTGAAAAACTAGACAGAATATTGAACATGACAAGGAGTGAGTGGTGACTTACATTTGTAGATCATCCAGTCAATCATATTACATTCATATTATATATCATATCATATATCAAGCCTTATATACAGCTTAGCAGGTCTCAATTATTTTAAAATATGTCTCAATGAATGAATACATGTTTATCTGTGAAACCATTCGTCAGAAAGCTCATTCCTTATCACCACCATGGAAGTCACAGACGTGGAAAAATGGGAGAAGAGGGCCTTGGCCCACACATGACATAAATCTGGATGAGGGTAGGAGTGGCAGGGAGGGGATGGATGTCACCTGAGGGGTGGCATTGCTGGGGAAATGCTGGATAATACAGAGGGAGAGGTGCAATGTTGTGAAGGTAAAGCTGGGAAAAGGGTAGATGGGATAAGAGGAAAAGAGTGGCAACACACGGGGTTTATGCAGGTCCTACAGAAAAGGAGAAAGATGCAATCCCATGGTTGATAATTTCAATGAAATTTTCATTGTGTTCACTTGGAAGCCTGAAAATTTAAGTTGGTAGAGAAACACTTCTATTTGTTTGGTTTGGTTTTATTTTTATTTTTTTTTTAATTGAGGGGCTATGCTTCTGAAGTTGATCATTTTGTTTCCGTGTCTCTATTGGCACCAGCTGTTGATTTTATAAATTCATATCAAATTTACATTTCACCCAAACACCTCAGAGCTGGTGAAAGAGTAGAGACACAATAAATGATTTTAGAGTTGAGCTGGCACGTATTTGTAAATATTTGTGAAATCTGACTTTGCTTTTGCATTGCTTCTTTCAGGAATTCCCTGTTTGAACCGTGCTTCCTTTCCCTTTCAGGTGTGAGCTCCATTGTATTTGAGCTACTCAGAGGAGCAACAAACTGCACCATGTGACTCAGCCACAGATTTTTTGGTTCTGCAAATTAATCTCTTGCATTTCATATTTCACTTTGTCATTTATTTGGTATATTTTTAATTTCTTGGGACACCCCTAAATCTTGTAGCAGGTTATAGAATGTATAGATACTGGTAACAATGGATAGAAAAGACAAAGGCAACTTACACACGGTATTGTCAGCTTTTGTAAAGGTCTTTAGTAGGAGAGGTACAAGGCATATTTTAATCTGGGGCATGGTCTGTAGTAAGCAGACTATAAAGTAAGTTTGAATTTGGATTGGGAAGAATATTTACACTAGAAATAGGACTGGCCACTCTTAGTTTAGAGGAAATTAGTGAAACCTTCACAAATTCATGAGAACTAGAATGGTTTGGGTGGGAAGGATTCTTAAAGCTCATTTCCTTCCAACCCCCTGCCACGGGCAGGGACACCTTCCACTAGCCCAGGTTGCTCCAAGTCCCGTCCAACCTGGCCTTGGAAACCTCCAGGGATCCAGGGGCAGCCACAGCTTCTCTGGGCAACCTGTGCCAAGATCTCACCACCCTCACAGGGAATAATTTCTTCCTAATATCTGATCTAAATCTCCTCTCTTTCGGTTTGAAACCATTCCCTGTGTCCTGTCACTCCATCCCTTGTAAACAGTCTCTCTCCATCTTTCTTTCAGGCTCCCTTCAGGCACTGGAAGGACACAATCAGGTCACCCCAAATCTTCTCTTCTCCAGGCTGAACAATCCCAATTCTCTCAGCCTTTCCTCCCAGCAGAGCTGCTCCATCCCTCTGATCATCCTGGTGCCTCCTCTGGACTCTCTCCAGCAGCTCCATGTCCTTCCTGTGCTGGGGACACCAGAGCTGAATTACTGTCCAGCTCCATGTCCAACAGGGCAATTTGCTGCCCTCCAGAGATCCAGCTGATTTCAGGTTGCAGTCAGACCTTAGGCCCTCCACCTCACTCAGCAGGATCACATTTAAGCAGCTTTGGCTCTTTTTCCTAGTTTTGAGTTACGTTTTAACACCTTCAGCTTCCAAATTATTGCTGCGTGAAGGAAAGAAAGTAAGTCTTTTTTTCATGTAAATTAAAGAAGGGAATGAGTAGCTGAAAGCCACATTTAGAGGTTACGAACAGTCGTAAAAATTGTCCAAAGTGTCCCAACTTTGAGCTTTAGCTCAGTAAAGTACCTGCCCAGTTGTGAGCACGTTTGATGGGCTTCCCACTGATTATCTCCTCAACTCAGAGAAGCTGAAAAGCCTGGAGCTCCCATGCCACGGCATCAATCACAGCCCAAACAGGGCAGAGCACCATGGTTTCCCCACTCGTGGTGGAGTTTGGTTCTCCAGCAGAAAACAAAGGAATTGCAAGAAGAATCCTATTAATTCCGGCTGCTCTAATGCGAAACCAGATTTCATTTTTAGACTTCTATTTTCTACTGTAATTATATAAATCTGAACATACTTTGGAGATTATGAAATAAGAGCCAGAGAAGCCAGTTATTTTTCATCATTTATTTTTAAAGCAAATTTATCTTTGAATTGTCATCAGTTAAAATTCCTGAGCAGCAGACCACAAATGAGTACAATATGAACACGATTTTCCATGCCAGCCCAATTCAAGTGAAAGATTTAAAGATATTTTTTGGGGGTTTCCTTTGAACACTTTGATTGAACACAAAGTGTGATCAGTTCCACCTTTGTAGGCCATGGGTCATTCTCCAAGTTTACAGTGTGTGTGTGTGTGTGTACACATATGTAAGTAAACACAAATAATACTATGCTAAGCCATGTATTGGCAACATAAACTCATTATATTTTCATTTTAATGGATTCTGAAACCCTGAAATACTCTGCAAAAGGGAACAGCTACAGGAACACAGGAAAGAACTAAAAAATCTTGGAAATAACACAGAGGAGCCTCCTAAGTGCTTCCTTTCCTTCGTGGTAGTGGCTTAATATTAAACGCTTTGACAGCAATACTTGAAATCTTGTTTCATATTTTGGATTTCTAAGAAGAACTATTGTTTGTCCCATCCCTGGAAGTGTCCAAGGCCAGGTTGGATGGGGTTTGAAACAACCTGGGATAGTGGAAGTTGTCCCTGCCCATGCAGGAGGTGGAACAAGATGATCTTTAAGGCCCCTTGTAACCTAAACCATTCTATGACTGTGTAAAAATGAGAGGTATGAGACATCTTTTTCACATAAAATTTTAGAACCATATCTTATTTTGTCTTATTATGCATTGGGTAAGCAAATTGTTGCCCTTAATTATAGTTCTTCATGTTTATTTAGCACTTACCCCCTTTTAATACCCTATTTCCATTTCTCTTTGTAGGTTCTCTCCGTAGCAGTCATTAGACATGACTGGTTGACTTTCTAAATTTAAGTTTATTGTCCATATACCTACTGTCTCATTTTTGCATGCTGGTAGTTTCTGGGTATTTTGCTTTGCTCTTCTCTCTCAAAGCCCTCCAAGCTCTTTTTTCCCCCTCAAGTCCTGGACATTTTATGTCACAACATGACAAATCTGACAAATATGACAATCCTGGTTGTCATATGTATGCAAGTCCTGTCTTCTGGAGATTTTTTTTGGTCTCCTTAGTATTGAAAAGTTTGAAAATTCCATCCTTACAACTGGTTACTTCACTAGACACTTAATGGACACTTTGGTTAAGAATGGACATGTTTGTCTTCACATGTTCACTTTATTCCCTGAAGAGCTTTGGAGCAGCAGCCAGAGGCATTTATTTAAGTCAAGGTTTATCAAGTCCAGGCTTTGACTAACAACACAACCACAAGGTGTTTTTCCTATATAAATTATAAATAATATCTCTGTCAAATACCTACTTCTTAATAATTCTTTTTGCATGAATAAGGCAAAGCTACAGGTGTCTCACCTGGACAAAGATCCTCAAATGTAGGCTCAGTATGAACATCAGTGAGTTTTTCTCACCCCAGCCAAAAAGTTTTCTCACCTTTGGATCTCCTTTAACTTAAATCTGTGCAATAACATATTTCTAGTCAAGTTTGTCTTCCCCGAGGATATTTTGCTTCTTTTCAGGCCACTAAAAGTGCTTTTTCTTTCTTGGACTGAATGATTGCAACTGTAAAATAGATCCCAGTTCTTCCTTTGGAGCTTATATATCTGGCATCTAAACTATGCCAAAAATGATTGCTTCTGGGGGGCTTTGGTGAAGGATTCTGATTGTGATATAAAGAGGAAGGAACATAAGTAAAGCAAACATTTATGACTTTGCAATTTGCATACCACGTTTAGCTCGGCTTTGATTTAAAACAGCACATAAAGCACCCAAATTGATCTTAGAACAGCAAAGTCGAGCTTAACTGCAGCAATTCCATAAGCATTGTTAGGATATATTAGAACAAAAGAAACTTGACATTCATTCTTGGTTTCTCCTTCAAATTTATTCACTTCTTGGTGCTAAGAAACATAATTTGATGTCACTGACTGCTGTGGTGTATTTTTGCACGAACTCTGACGGGCTGAGTCATCCATATCCATCTCCAAAGGGTTACAGGGACGACTGAGTGCTTTGATTAAAGTTTTCAGTGTTTATTTAGTCACTTTTATTGTGCTTGGAAGTCTCTCCTGCTAAATATATTCACTTGAAGCCAGAACCCACACTTGCAGGTCTCCACGTAACCAACCTTTTGGGACAAAATCGAGTTCCTGAAAGCTTAAGCCCGAAAATATCGCAGCACAGTTATGATTTGAGCAGGGAAAGGAAATTGGAAGGAGCAACTGAAGATATTTTACTCTCATGAATTAGTACACAAACACAGATTTATAGCCTGCATATGTGTTTTGTTTTTACTGATGGCTGTAACTAAGGACACCTGTAAGTCAGGGGAAAAGGGAGAGAATGAAAACTAATGGGAGGAAAAATGTAATAATATGCAGCATTTCAGAGCTGATTTGGAGTCTGTTATGTGAACCTTAAAAACTTGTTTTTCTTTTCCTGGAAAACCTGTAGCATTTAGCTGGTGTGCCTTAGTGTAAAGGATGAAATATAATGATTTTTTTAAAGATTCTTTCAGCGTTTCCAAAGGAAATGTTGAGCTAAGTGTAGAATTTGTGGGATCAGTTAGCTTATAAATAATGATCCTTTATGCTGGCATTGGGAAATCCATGTTCCCACAGCTAGTTCAATAAAGCAATTAATATCAATGAATGCTGAAGAAAGCAAATCTCCATTCACTTTTGTCTGGATTAGTTAATATAAGGAAAATCCCATCCCTCTCCTGGAGTATTTAACCTTCTCCTAGGAAGACACGCTAATGAAAGGTAAATAAAACGTGCTGCTTGACATGTGTTTGCCATTCCTCCCCATTCCTGGTGTCACACACTTTCCCTCTAACATTTTTTTCCTCCGGAAATCTTCACCGTGGTTATTTTGTTTCACGGATCCTCCCCCCCCCCAGTGCCAAACCTGCCTTGTCATTATCCCTCAGCGTTCCCGCTGGTGTTTCCAGGCTTGTTCCTGCTCAGCTGACTTTCATTAGGGAGGGACTTCACCTCCAAAACTCACAGATAATGTGTCTTGAGCACACGCAATGTGTAGAGAATTCCTGATTTCCTTGGCATCGCATCCAACCCGAAGGCAAGCGCTGCTCGTCCAACAGGGCATATTTCTGCAGCCCGTGGAAAACTGCCCACTAAAGGGAAAGGAAGGTCTGTCGAGGGAATGGGTGTGGTTTCACTGACCTCATCCCACAGCCATGAGTTTGTGTGTTCATGGCTTTGTAGATCAAAACTCTTGATAAAACAGACTCGTAAAACGGCCCTGAACTTTCCCCGCGTTTGGCTCCGTTATCGGAGATTTCACACACGAGCAGTAAAAAAAAAAAAAAAACTTAAAAGATTTTTATCTCAGGGCAGCCAAGAAGTGTGGTAATAAGGTAAAGGTTGAGAAGCATTGTTGGCATAAGAAATCCCCTGCTTACACTGGATTTATAACACACCCAGTTTAGTAAGAATTGGCGCTGCCGAGCGTTTTCTGACAGCGTTGGGATAAAATATTGCAAAAGGCAGAGTGGCCAAGTCTCACACCTGAGGAGTGAGACACACTTCATTCTGCCCATGGAGGAACCTCAATCAAACTTGAACGTTGCTACAATGCAATTACTCCTCTCTTAGGAGCTCCAACTGTACAAAGTCGAGGTTTAAAACCTGTGATTTCGGGATAATGTACGAGTTTATTAACCCCTCAAGTATTTCTACAGCCCCTGCATTTGGAGGGATAGGCTTTTAAAGTTTACTAGGCACGTTTCAAAGGGAAGTAATGGAGTGTGATGCCATGGGTGTGAGGCCAAAGCAGGTCTGCAATGAAGTTTGATTTTTTTAAAAAGTAAATAAAAAAAATCTGTGGAGCTTTGGATTGCATTTCCTGTCGTCAGTGTGTGTGCTGAGACCTCCCCTGTGCTCCGGTAAATGTTTAATGAGAGAAGAGATTTCAAGGATTGAGAGATCCTGTGGAAGGCTGGGGTTGCTCTTTTACAGAATCACAGAATCAGCAAGGAGGCAAAAGACCTCCAAGATCATCAAGTCCAACCTGTGACTGATCCCCACCTTGTCAACCAGCCCAGAGCACTGAATGCTGTGTCCAGTCATTCCTTGAGCACCTCCAGGGGTGGGGACTCCACCACATTTTATATTTTATATACTTTTATTCGTATGCAAAACCTCATATCTTGTCACAATCTCTTCTCCTTTCTCCTTGCAGTTCTTAATCAAAAAGCCATATTGTTATAAGGAACCTGTGCTAAAGATATACATGCAAATAGAAGGAAAATTTTGGGGTGTGCAGGTGTGAGTCACACAAGAAAGGACCACAAAGTATGAACACATTTACTTTTGTACCCTGTTTCTTTTCTTCATATATATTCTTTATTTTGAAGAGACCTTATTTCACTCCACACATATTTCAGAGTCTCTTCCTAGTTCTTATCATGATTTTACTTTGCTCATTTCCATTCCATCCTCTGTGCTGTGCTACTTTTCTCATGGAAGCTGTTTTATACCTCCCATGTAAGCAGGAGAGAAAAACCAGACATTGAGTTCAAGCCTCATATTCAATTTACTATTATGACTGGGGGAAGTTTAATCTGAAAAAGTAAATTCATCAGGAGATAAGAAATAGAAACAGACATTAAAAGAGTTAAATTGAAAAACTTATAACTGCTCTTATAGTTTTGGGGTTTCATTGACATGAAGACTCACAGAGCTGCTCAATAATTTTGTGTTTTCATAAAATTGATTTTTTTATTTTTAACAATATTAATATTACAGGATAGAGAGGAGAAATTTAAAAAAAACCCAAAGTATCTTGTTTCTGGTCTGGTCAAACCTAATAAAAATTTCAGTCTGTCATCATGAACAGGGGATATTTCATTTCATATCAGCTTGACAGTCATATGTGCTGGCTGATGGTGATATTTTTACAGACTTGCAGCCCAAGTTCCTCAGCCTTTCCCTTCCTGGTACATGCTAAAGTTTGATGTTGGGTTATAACTTTTTATGATGATCAGCCCAGCAGAGTTGTTTTAATGTAGAATGGAGGTTCTGTCCTTTTAGGGCAGCTTGGTTGGACATGTTGGTCTGCAAGAAAAGGCTGGGTCATGAAACTGCCATCAGATTTTCAGCTTTACTCCCCTCACAGCTCCAGGGAGAGGTAAAATACAGCCTCACCTTCTCTGCTCTACACAGGATTAAATATGCTGCTTTTTTCCAAACAGACAAGGACATAGTGTGTCCTCTTTGGCAGGTCCAGGTGAGTAAAATTCTCCATTTTGGAAAGGTAACTCCATGTGGCTAGAGGGATAATTTAGAAACTTGCAAATTATTTTCATCTTTCGGGTCATATTCAACAGCACTGAGGAATTAGGTTGCCCAAAAATACCCCAAGGGCTGGTTAAGTCTTGAGATGTTCCTTTTGCAAACTGGTAGCATCCTCCTTAGTATTCCATAGGACAGCAAATTGTAGGAATACAGCAGAGTTTGCCATGTTTCTAGAAAGATCCATTTGTTTTTTATTTTTTATCCAGGAGGCATTTGCATTTCCAGCACTGCTGAAAATCAGGGAACAGGTTTGGCTTGAGCACATTCAGAAACAACACAGAATTTGCCATTTCTCCTTGCCCTGCAAAAAGCACTGGTGAAAACTGCAGCCACTGTCTGATGGAAGGATTTTAATCTCAAGCAGAAAATAAAAAAAAGAAAACCTTTTACAATTGCCTAGTACTGTCAGAAAATATCCTGCTGCATTAAACATATTTTTAAAGATTAATTTTTGCTGATTTCAAGTAAAAACGTGCCAGCAGAAGTAAACTGACCTCCTGCAGATAATACAGGTAGCCACAAACTTTGGCTGTTCTCTAATTCCCAAACACTTATCCCCACATACACTTCCTGTTCCCTGACTCTCCTCAGCTGGGAAAGTCATTATCTGAAGGGAGAGCTTTGCATCTGTCAGCTGGGAAAGTGATTACTTAAATTGATAGCAATAGCAGTTGTTTCAGTTTAAAATGGCCAGCTATGGGGGGGTTTAATTTTTATTATTTTTCAGGGGGGGAGAAGTTGTTATTATTTAGCAAAATTTATTGTTGTGAACATCAAAGAACTAAATAGCAACAGCTCAGCTTTTTGATGAGCTCCAGGTAACTTTTGGAAATAAACTGGCAAAATACTTGAGGATTTTTGGATAGTGTTCTTTAAACCTGAACAATTACACTAATTCACAGAAAGTGGTTATTTGCAACATTTTCTTTTGTGCCTTCTCTTTAAGTTGTTTCATCTCCATCATATTTTATCCTGACATACAGCTGAGACTCAAACACTGCTGGGGCAAACACCATCCTGGAGACCCTCTCCTTGTCCTTGAGATACCCCAGAGTCAAAGCTGACAAGAATTTGGGTGCACCTTAAGTAAGTTGAGTGGATTGCAAAATGATGTCTTAGAACAGGAATTTGTAGCCACTTCCCCTGCCCAAATCATCTTTTTCAGCTTCTGTGAATTGCCTTTAATTGCCGTGAAGGACACCATAAATATTTGGTTCTTTGAAAAAGTTATTGCTCAGAGTCTCAAACTTTTCTTTAAAAATGTAGGCCAGCTCCAAACTGCTCAAAAGTGTGACTTCATTGAATGCTCTTAACATCCATATTTAGTTCCCAAATAAGCAGCCTGATTTTCAGTAACACTGTGCAATCAGTGAGTCTCATTGACCTCACTAAGAGCGTCTGCCTCCTCAGCAATTCCAAAAAAGAAAGCGATTTATTTAGAAGTCAAATATACTCAGAGAGTCTTCACTTGTTCATATTTTCCTAAAGAATGTATTTTTTAAAATGTATTGAACTTTCTGTGTTCGTGTGTTCTTTGAGGGGCACAGACAGGATGAATAATTTTTATGTGTTTATCTCCAGATACTTTTGTATTATTTTATTCTAAAAGGATATTAATCTTTTATTAGATTTGAATAACATGAGAAGATTGAGATGTCTTGAGCTGTGTCGGAAATAAAAGAACAGTTGTCTCCACTGTCCTGTTGTGGATCTGGCTTGGAAAACACTTTGTGTGGAAATTTCCACCTTCTTATTTCAAATGGTTTCAGAATTTAAATGATGCCTGTATTGGGGCAACCTGGGTTTGGACTCAAGTGTTGTCTGAATGTCTGATCCTTTGAGTTTTGTTATTTTGACTCTTATCTCCTGTATTTTTATAACCTGAAATAACTTGTTGTCAGTTCATTCTTGAACGAACCATTTATTATCCTGAGACCTGCTATACAAACACAGTTAGCAATCCTGCTATTTATCCTGTGAAATATCACAAACTGTTATGAGTATTTTATTAAACATGAGGCATCTCAGTAAATCTTATGATGGATCTAATTCTTAACCAAAAATGAACTGTGCAAAGCTCAGGACATATTCCTGTAATACTTTTTCCAGGCAGGAGACCTGAATTTTAACTCTTCCTGGCAATCAGAGGGTGACAGAGTGATCTGGCTTTTAAACTTTTGTGCTGAGCTCTTTTGTTTCACTAATACTTGTCAAACTTCACACTTAATGGGTTCCCCCCGCCCTGTTCTATATTTCTTATTAAGAACCTGTTCAAGGCATTTTTTTTCCATTAGAACCAGAGTGAATTTTCATTAAAACAATACAGAGGAGCTTTTCAAAAGCTAGCACGTTTCCCAAGGCTTTGGGAATGTCTTGTGCCTTTGCCTTGAACCTTGAAGCCGGGGTAGGTGAACCTGCAAGGCGGTTCTGTACAAAGGGGAGGAGGTGATGTGCCAGCAAGTGAAACCTGCCTGTAATGTGCAGCCCCGAGGCTGAGAAACATTTTGAAATGCTCAAAGAGGTCCCTCTCCACCTGTGTGGAGCTTTGCAACCTCCCAGAGCGTCTTTCTGGAGGCCTCCAAGCGTTCAGGGATGAAAAGCTGTGTAATGCCTGCAACAGCTGCTTTCGCTTGCTGGTCTCTGCTCCTCGCAGAAATCCCGGTGCTCACACATCAAGGGGTGGTGGTTTCCCTTTATAGCACTTGGCTGAGTGGTTCCCACGTCCTTCCAGACAGGAATGGGGACTGGGATGCCCAGTGCAGGCATGGCCAGGGGGACCAGCAGCAGCACAGGCTCGGGAACCAGCCCTAGTGGAATGTGTGGCTGTAAAACGTGGTGGTTCAGTCTGGAATTTTGTCTGCTCTGGTGCCTTCTGATGCTCATTTTATATTCCCAGTGTCTCCTTCCATCTCCTTTTAAATGTCTCTCCAAATGTCCAGGTTTCAACCCATTTCACAAGGAAAAACATTCAACAAGGAACAACATTCAAACTACAACATACACCAAACCAACCAGGAATTCCCTTCTGGTTAAATTGGTTTTTTATTTTATAGTCTCAAGAATATTGCATAAAATTATCCACTAATTGCTACCACCCCTCTTTAGTTTTCCTCTGATTGTTATTTTTCTTATTTCAAGTTATGACAATAGAAATGGACAATTCTGATGTGCTGCTGTACATTTTCCTAATGAGTCCTCTCTTCTACATCCCGACATCTTTCCCATGTTTCCCACTCATCCAAAGCATTACAGGATCACACCAAGCCAGAACACTTATGTTTGTGTCCACTTTGCACAGAGGAAAATGATTTTCCTGGAATGTGAGAGCTGGAAGATCTCAGCAGCAATTAGAACATGGAATGTGGGAACCCACAGCATCGTGAAATATCTCCTTTATTTTATACCTACACCTTGTTGCAGAAACCAGTTTTTTAACCACTATTTCATATGCTGCTTGTAAAATAACCTCCTTACATGTTATTTTTGCTTAAACTCGTATTTTTGTGGCGTGGGAGAATCATTTTTCAGTGGGCAAGGAGAAGGGGGTGCTAAGGAGCCCAAGTTCATCTGGTGTGACGGGTGAGCCCCATCCTGTCATCTGCTTAAACCCTCCAGTGGCAGGGAATGGGAGGGCCTGGAGCCAGGCTTTTAAAGCCCATTTTCATCAAGGGGATGTCAGAGAATAAAGGAATATTTGCTTAGAGGGTGTCCCTAATACATCAGGAGGTGATTAAATGCCTCCGTATCAAGAAGACATTGTATTGCTCAGGTTAAACAAATTTTTCTAAGAAATTCAAAATTCTATTGAAATGGAAATGTATGCAGGAGAAAAAGTGGATAGATACTGCAGGTGAGAAAAATTCTTTGTATTATTCTTAAATGTTTTTTTAGTTATTTGTTTCTGATGTGATTGGGGCTGGGTTATTAACAAGGTATCAGATGATAGTAATGAGCATAAATAGCATATCCCAGATTTTAATCTCTTTCTTCTTGTCTTACCTTAATGTTGATCAAGTTCTGTGATATAATGAAAATCCTTCCTTTGCTGGACTCTTTAATCTTCTGGAGGAGTGAATGGAGAAGTATTGAAAAGTTACTTTTCAACCACTACAGGTATAACTCCTTAATTTGAATTCCTACGTCCCACAGCAATTGTGTATCTTGTCTTTAATACTCTTAATTTTCATATGTTCACCAAACAGATATCTCTGACATTCCTTTTCCAAGCTCAAACATATCCAGGTGTTATGGTTCAATAACATGAACACTTAGTTGGTGAAGTAGTTCACATTACTGACTCTTCCATCATTTTGTTCACAAAAAATAGTTTTCAAAGCACCTACTATTAAACACCAAAAATAAAACAATAAAAACAGTGAGTGGAACTTATTCCCCCATGATAATTGATTGCATTTTCAGGGTCTTACCTGGTTTCAGTGACTAATTTTGATATCCAGTAAGTCTACAGGACCTGGAAAATATTGAAAAGTCATTGCAGAGTGTAATCATTGATTTCTAATAAATATAGAGGACTCCTTGTTCAACTTGCACTTTGGTTTTCGTACTTGTAGGAAAGACAGTTTTCAAATGGGAACATAAATAAGAAATTTAACTTTATTTGCTAAGCAGTTTATGACATTTGAATAAGGGAGTTTGGCAGTCCATCAACATGGACCCTCAGCTTCAGAAAGAAAACTAGTCTGGAAAAGTTTGGATTCACTGGGGCAAACAACCCTGAAATAACTGTTTATCCAGGGTGTCTGAGGTGCTCAGGCTTGTCATGTGAATCGGGAATCATCAGAAGGCAGCAATAAGTGATCAGGGGTGTGATTAAACACTGACATGTTTTGTGTTCTCCAAAATACCTGCTAACAGGTGTTTAACAATGAAAACCTGATTTTTCATGACTGCTGAGACAAGCAGGGTGCCCTAAAAAAGTCTTTATAGTCTTCTCCCAGCCAGAGAAATGGGTGCTGTGATTCCCAGAAGAAGGGAGGAGTTTTAGCTTAGAAGGGAAACTTGGTATTTTTCCATGTTCTAAATAAAAACACAACCCTGTGACATTCTATACAAGTTTTCTTTAGTCACAGCTTTTTTTATAATTTTATTCATATACATTTTATATCATCTACCAGTTAATAAACTGAACATCTATTTTAATAGAAGGACAGAAAACACACAGGCTTTCCCACCTGGATGATTTTAGCCAGTGATAAAGTGCAACCTGGATCAAGAGTGTTCCTTTTTCATACGTGTTTAGATTTCTACACTTAAGGGTTTATCTGTATGAGGAAAAAAGCCATATTTAATGGCTGTTCAGTGCAATTTGTGACCCTGTAATAGACTGAAAGATGTGCTCAGGGAAGGCAGGGCCGAGCCTTTCAGAGGACACAGGATGGAAAGGTTGTCAAACACTGTGTAGTGAAGCGTCTCAAACATCTGTTTAATAAGAACAAAATTCAGTTGCCCAAACAAAAATCACTCCTGGCCAGACAAGAAAACTAAATGAGATTGTTCTTTCTATCAGTTAAAGCAAAAATTGCCCTGTGATTACTGTGAGTTTGCACAAGGTAACTTCTGTTTCATGTGGCATTGCTGCTCTTGGCATCTCCAGAGCCCTGGACTCGGGCCAGATTCCAGAGCCCAGTAGCTCTGCCTTCACATCCAAAGGCACAGGAGAGCAGGGGAATAATTCTCCAGTGTCAAAATCTGTTTTCTCACTTTTAGCAGTAGCTAACATTCAGTGATAAATATACACAGCCCCACAATCACAGAATGAAAGGGTTTGTTTTATGAGGCTACGAGGACATATGTGGGAAAGAAATACGATGCCTTTTAAAAACCTGTGGCAAGGAAGATCATCCTTTATGTGATGGCTGAAGTTAATATTTGTAGTCTTTGTTGATTTTTTGGGCTGTGGAAAATGAGCACTGGTGTTACTTGAGTGACACATCTCCGAGGATCACGAACATAAACTGACTCCCAAAATTCCTGATTTTAGAATCTCTATTTCTGCCAGGGGAAGGCTGTGGAAGTTAAGAGTTTGTTCTAAGTTTTTGGGAGACATTATCAAGTGCTTCTTGGTCTGCTGTTTGGCTTTATAATTGAGTGGAGTCCAAAAGATTAAAGGGTTTGATTTTTTTTGATTTGCCAACAAACTTTCTGAAAACTGCATTTTCAGCCATTGTCACCACAGAAAATTGCATTTTTCTTGTTCAAATTAGCTGAGAAGAAAGTTGAGGTTTTTCCTGAAATCAGACTGTAACTTCTATAACTCTTTCACACTTCCTTAAGCTTTTGGTTTTCCTCTGGAGCACCAGGTATTCCTCAGGTGCAAGAAGGTTGCCAACCAAAAGGACCAGTGGCTCATTATAAGCTGCTGCACACACACATAAAAACCTGGAAGGTTATTTCCTCCCTCATTTCCTGCAGCAAATTGAAGCTGTACCCATGAGGTGCACTTGAACATTCGGGAAGAGTGAGTTTCCCATGACTGGAAATGCTGCAGGAATATCCAAGCCTAATTCTCAATGACAAATCCAATGGAGAGAAACTCTGTCTGGTGTTCTAAATAATAAAAACATCTAGTAATGCATCATAAGCAAAGCACTAAAAACCCCCCAAAAATCAAGAGAGACATAATTGGGAGGTTCTTGTTCTTCCCAGGAAGATCATCAATATACAGTAAGTCTCTTAAAGACCTGTGTTTAAATTATTAAGGCAGCCAGTTTAATGAAAAAGTAACAGCTCAATTTAATAATTCATGGCAACAATTCCAGGCAAAGCACACAAAATATTTCTAGCATGTGGCTTAAGACTGGTTAGACACAATATCAAAATATGCAACGTTACACACAGTATGTTCTTATCTGTTAGGTCTGGTGGAGGGAATAAACATTTTTTCCTGATGAGAAAATCAAAGTTGTGTTGCCATTTCAGTGAAGTCAAGTTGACACCTGCAGAGAAGCAAGTCATGACATTTTAGCTGACTGGTTTTTTTTCTCCCCCTCTCCAGTTGTGGTTTGTTTCTTCCCTTTATTTACCCTGACAGACAAAAGAAAAATGTTGAGATGAGGATTTGGCATCTTTTCTCATAATTGTTCTTTGTTTTAGTTTGGGGTTTTTTTCCCCTTTTTTTCTCTCCTCTTTCCTCAGTTAAATAAGTAGTTCATACATTCTGGACCCTGACAGTTCTACTGAGGAGAAACCCACTTGAACTTATTAGTATTAAAATCCAATGTCCCTCCTTTCTCTTTGCACCCCCTGCCCTCTGATTTCTCAAACATTTATCAAGATAATAAGCTTCAGGTTTCATAATATGAGATCTATTTTCATGTCATCCTGGCACGGACCTGACTGACTGAGCTAGGAAGATCCTTAAAAAAATATGAATTTAGGATCAATAATATTTACGGCTCCATTTATAAAGCAGAAGTCAAAGGCATATATAATGCTGAATTTATTGAGGGAAATTACACTGGGGATTTTGTTTACTGGCCTCTAATCCTCTGCTTTTTAACATCCCATTCTGTAAGAAAAACAAATATAAGTTGCAGGTGTTCATAAATGTAAAATGGCACATAAAGAAGCTCACAAATGATATCTTTTGTGACCTGATATTGCAGTACAGGGTACTGTTCAACAGTGGTTTTCCTGGCTGTATCTTATTTTTGTTAACTGTGGGTGCCATTAAAGAACATGATAAAGTTATTGTAATGGAATTGAAATACATTTTATTACATCAATATAAGTTCCATTTACTGTGCAATATGACAGTGCTTAATAATTTTATATTACAAGCGTAATTATGATATCAAATTAGTAATTTTCAGAGAGTGCTTGCATTAGACACTCATATGATACAATGCAGGGTAGTTCAATTCTCTGTGGTGCCTGAAAACACACGTTCCTTTTGGCTGGGAAAATGCAGAGATGTGGTAAAAGGAAGCACCTCATAATCCTTGGAGCAATTTCCTAAGGATATTTACCTTCCACTGGAAGGTACAGATATTACCTGGATTGTTTCACAACTAATTCCACTACACTGTTGATGAACAAGACTAAAAGCTGTGATAAATCTTGGTTTTTGGTGATAATGCCAAAGGTCCCCAAAATACCACCCTGCTCTTCTGAGCAATCTTGGTTAGACTAATTCCACTGGTACCAGGAAGGCAGTTCCCAACGGGAAGGATTAATATTCCAGTTCAGAACGTGAAATTGTGAACTACTGGAGCTGCAGAACACCCTTGGAAAAAGGGATCAATTTGTGTCCCACTGAAATGCAATTCCTTCCAAGGCAGAGCACAGTGGACTTGGCACCGCTGAGCCTCACTGGTTTTAAGGCAGGAACTCAAGATTTGTATCCAGGTGATGTAACTCTGGAATCTGTTTTTCCCTTCTCCTTAGGGTTTTTGCACGGAATTAATGGTCTATTCAGGTGCTGAAAAGTTTTGCAACGCAAAGTCATTCCAGGCTTTGGTTTTATCTGCCAAAATAAATGACGGAATGCGATGAAGGTTCACGAGCATCTTAATAAACCTTTAAGAGTCTGCCTTAAATACCAGTTTTCTATCCTAGAAAGCTCATCAATATCTAGACAGCCATGCAAACAGCTAGGAGGCCAGTCCATTAATGAAATGTTAATGACTGAATTAGACCTGTAATAACAGAAGTAGAATGCACTGCTGTGAGTCCATTAACATCAGCGGACCCTGCTGGGAAACAAGTAAACACAACATACAAAGGGAAAACTTGGGCTAATAAACAGTTTTTGTGCAGTAAAGGTGCTCAGAAGCCTGAGCTGTAAATCTCATTCACTGCTATGTTAGTGGGTTTTGGGATTTTGTTTTTGGAAAAGTTTATTCAGGCAACACGACTCAGGATACATTTCACAACGTGATAATAAAACGTGCACAACAGTGTTCATGCAAAGTCCATGCCCTGACAGTAAACCAAAAGCTGCTGCCAAATATCCTGATAAACACACCTATCCTGATATGCTATAAGAATAATCAGTTCCCAATGGCAATTACAGCTTCATTCTTTCGTCCTTTAGGAAGAAATTCTTCCCTGTGAGGGTGGGGAGGCCCTGGCACAGGTTGCCCAGAGAAGGTGTGGCTGCCCCTGGATCCCTGGAAGTGTCCAAGGCCAGGTTGGACGGGGCTTGGAGCAACCTGGTCTAGTGGAAGGTGTCCCTGCCCATGGCAGGGGGTGGAACAAGGGCTTCAAGGCCCCTTCCCACCCAAACCATTCCATGGTTCCTGCCCCAGCCAGTCCAGGTGAGGAGCAGGGGACAGTAGTTATCACTTGATCGATGGCTGACCCAAGTGAAATGGAATTTATGGACCCTGACTAAGGCCCTCGTAGACATCACAGAAACTACCACTGTTGGCTCTAATTACAAGTGCTATTAAAGTTTTACAGTGGGCCTTAAAAGTTGATTGTGCTTTGCAGAAGGTGTTAAACCCCAAGAAAGGGGATGGGAAACAGCAACACTGCCAACGGCTCCACCGGTGACCTTGTAACCCACCATGGGAGAGCTCTTGGCCTGGGATATAGAAATTAAGGACTTGATTCCTTGGAATAAGAACTTCCTCTTCCCAAATATATAGTTCACTTTTTTTTTTTTTTTAATAAAACTGAAATAAAAATGATAAAAAACTTGTTTTTTCTTCTAGTCCTGACAACCTCAGAGTTTTCCTTACACAGTGGCCGAAGTAGGAAAAGCCAACATGTCTGGATCTTATCTAAACTTCTTCCTTTTTGGCAAGATTTAGAAATTTATGTGGAGCTCAGTGTCTTATTCCTGCTCCTGGAAACCTCAGTGTATCTCCCAGGGAGCTGCTTTTCTCCCACCTTTCCCTGCCCTGCATGTAGAGGTTTGATTTGCATTTTATTCTATAACAATTCAAATAGCTCTCCTGATTTTGCCCATTAAAAAGGATCTGCTGTAGTTTTTCCAGTGAGGATTCAGTTACACTAAGGACAGCTAGTTCTGTGGGTCAGATACTTGAGGATGATGTGTAAAATATCTGTTCCCAGATCCCAAGGTTGGTTCAGACTCCACCTTGAGTAAATGAGCTGCACTCTGTACTATCCCTGAAGTAGAGGTAATACCACCTCACTATCTTATAGAAGTACCTTGAGGGTAAAACCATTAAAGAAAACAACATGGGGGGACATAAAAAAACTAAAATTAAATATATATATATATTATTAACTTCAAGTACTAAGTTAATTTAAATTTTGGGCAACTAACTGTCTGAGTCCATGGTGGGCTTTTGCTTTTATGGCAATGTCTTTGTTTCCCAGAATACTATAACACTGAAGGACTGTATAGTGGAAGCTAATTTAATTAGAAAGAATGCAATGAGCTGATTATGTGCCTTGAAAAAATAAATACAATATCTAGATACTGAAAGAAGTGGTAGAATTAACTGTAAATTCTATGAACCGCTCACTGTGCTTCACTCTGTAAAAAAGAACTTATTATGTTTCCTGGGCTGGACTTTAGAACCACTTTGCTAAATATTATTAACATTTCTTTCAGAGAAAGCAAATTTTGATATGGCAAGCTAAGCAAGTTGCACTGTCTGTAATTTACTTGTCAGCAGAACAGTCTTTTTCTGTCTTTTGCCATTTTTCACTTGTATCCTGCAGCCTTTGCCATCTTTCTTGCTGCATTTCCACTGACAACTTTAGGGAGTAAGTTTTGTACAGTATTCACAACTGTGATATCAGTTCTAAAATTCGCACTGTGCAATGAAATGGTCCATGAAAAGGAGGTCATATGCAAGTAGCAACATCTGACGAGAGAACATCTATTGGATTGGAGCTGATGGAGTAACCCTCTCTCTTCAGTAGTTCTTGAACCCCTGAGCACCCTCTTTCCATTTTTTGCACCTTTAAGAACGGAAGAGAAACACTTGGCAAACAGATTTCGTGTGAAAAGTGAAGAAAATAGTAAGGCAACATAAGTTTTTCTCTAGTAAGTCACTAGAAAGTTGATGAAAATTGCTCAACACACTTATTTGATCATGGCATCAGTTACTTAAAAGCCAAAGATTTCATTTTGTGTTGTTCAGCTCTAAGAAGATGTGAGAAAAGTATTTTTGTCTGGAAATTTTTCCTCTCTTTGTGGCAAATTTTTCCTGAAAAACTCAAGTTATCTAAACTCTTTCTTGAAACCCTCTGTCATGCCCATGGAAAGCTCTGATGACCCAGTGTTGAATTGGAAGATAAAGCTTTGTTAGAGCTGATTTTCCAAAGTTCTTACAATACAAAGTGAAAAGTTATTATTAATGCAGGATGGTGCATGTGATGTTCTGCCTGTCTGAGTGGTCTGTGCAAGGAGAGGAACTTTTAAGATAAAGCAAAGTAATATTTTATTGTCTTGTAACCTCAGCTGAGTCACACCAGTTTCAAATCACATGTGATACAGTGGGAAGGGAAATAACAACACATGTAAGGAATAATCAGGTAAATGTTTGTAGCTAACAGAGATAAATTAAGGATCTTTGTATGCTTTTTTACATATAATGAAAAACCTGTTCTCTTTAAAGGGCTTTGGTCAAGGTGTCATAGAATTATAGGATCAACAGGGTTAGAAAAGACCTCCAAGATCATCAAGTCCAACCAGTTGTTGGAAGTGAGGACAGAGGTTTAAAAACTGGATGGAAGGAGGGAGGGGACACCACACAAGCAGAAATGTTGAAAACATGGAGAGGTGTTTGAGAAGCAAGAGCTGGAACAGTGGGAAGAACAAAAAGCTTGAGTGCAATGTGGGAAAGGCGGAAGGAGAGCCAGCAATGAAGGAAGATGTGGTGAGTCTTCCTTGTTTTTTCAAGGATGATCGTTTCAGTGTCTGCATATTTCACCTGGTCATGCAGGTGATGGGATGAGGGCAGGTGCAGCCATCAGAACCACAGAGGAAAACCTCTTGAGCGAGAGGTTTTAGCTTTGGGTACAGAGAGAAGTGACCTTAGAGATGCAGGTGGCAATTCCGGCTGGGCCTCAGCACCAAGGGGCTCCCTGGCTCTGCCACATCTCACTCCATTTCTCACCTCTGACGTGGTGGTTTAATTTTCTGCAGCCAAGGGAGGACTGATGCTATTGAGTGAATACAAAGAATTGATTACAATCTGCTTAGAATAAAATTGCATTAGAGCTTCCTTCTTTCCTTCTTTCCTTGATGCTGTTGGGAACCTCCTGCCCCCAAATCCCTGCAGCTGGACCCGACTGAGTGAGAATTGTTGCTTTTTGTCCCCTTTTTACAAACTTGAGAAAGTAGAAAGATTTCAGTAAATACACTTATTTTTCTGACTTTGCTGCCCGGTCTCATACAGTGAAGTTTTCTGAGTATTAACTATCACTTTAAATTTGTCTCCCTTTGACTCATCCCATGTCATATGTAATTTGAACAGGTATTTGTGTAATTATTTCTCTGAATAATTACCATCATACAATTGCTATAGCTGCCAGTTTTGTTTTTCTTTCCTGCCAGAGAATAGCAGAAATGTATTAGGTAGTTGTGTAACTTATGATCTTGGATTCATGTTTAAAATGCATGGAATATTTTTCATTTTCTGTTTGAGGCAATACCTCATCTGGGATCATATCTCACAGTAGAAGTTTCCACTGGGTAAATGGATGCCTTGTTCTGCAAAGGGGTATAATCTACGTTGAAAAAGGATGTAAAAAATAAATAAAATCTGAATTTTTAAAGCTTTAAAGAGCCAGTGAATATTAATAGCTGCAGGTAGAGGTGTAGCACATCTGGACAGCCATGCAGAGAGGATTTGTGTTCATGGTCTCTTATTCCCTCTTAAATAAATTTGATTTGACCATCATTAGAGCCCATTGCTGTTGTCTTTTGATGAAGATTCTAGGAAATTGGTTTGCTGGCTTGCATGGTTTACTGGCAGGGAGAGCAAACTGGAATTTGCAGGCACAAGTGTTCCTACTGGATATCTAATTCCAGAAGTTGTACTCTCCAAAGGAGAGAAAAGTACTTTACTGTTGAGTTTGCTGTATGTGTTTGTTTGTTTTTTCCCCAAGGTAGGTGGGAATAGGTACAATAAGATGGAGAAAAGGGGTGGCAGACTTTTAAAGGTTGATGTGAAGGAAAATTTTTGGCAGCAAATCCACATGTATAAAAGTCAATGATCAGCTGACTGCACAGAGGAGTTGAGGGCAGATCCTTCATGCCACGGAGAAATAACAAAATGATGCTCATTGTTCTAAATGAATCGGTGCTGCTGTTTGAGAACTGATTCATGGCTTTCTACTGACAAGTGTAATTAGAGAGAAAACTTTTTCATCTCATGAGTCATGCAGAATTTTCCTTTGAGGGACACTAATATTTGGAATGTTAAAAGAAGAGAGAGAAAAAAAACCCACAAAACAAAACAGAGAATATTTGGAGTATTTAGGCTTGAACATTTTTAAAGAGAAATTAAGACTGGGATGAAAGTTTGCATAATGATAGAAACAGTTAATAATTACAGGTAGAAGAGGGTGGTTGGAAGAGGGCAATCAGGTCCTCTGTCCATGTTGCACAATGGGTACATGGGAATTTGGGCACCAAAGTCTTCTTTGCCTTTTAGTATTTTAAGTGAGCAAACAGGCTGAGGGTACAGATGCATTTGATTACTAATGATCATCAGAACATGAGCAGCACCATGATTTATTAGAGGAGTTGTTGACTGGGATTCCAAGAAAAGGTAATTGTTTCAGAGTTATCCCCACAATTAATTTCACATGTGTGAAGTCCATTAACTCCAACTGCAGGCCATGGGATACGTGTAAATGTTCCCAAAAAGAACCGAGGTTTGGGATGAGAAGGGGGATCTGAGTGCAGGAGGGTTGGGGTTTTTTTTTTCTGCTCTGTCTCTGACTTCCTCTGCAACCTGAACTAATTATTCAGTTCCTCTGGAATGACAAAATGCATCAGTGGAATGACATGTTGATGAAATGGAAACATCAGAAATCCTAAGGTGCTCGGACTGTGACAACAGTGGCTTTTGTAAGTAGTAGGATCTGTTTGAACACATTATCATCATTGATCCTTAGACATCCATATGTTTCAATGCTGCTGTCTGACAGCAGAACAGGGATAAGATGTCAGATTATTGTAAGAACAGAACTACTGCTGTCTTACCCCATGAAATGCTAACAAGCACGGTGTGCCAAACCTTTGCATCCCCAACAAACACGATATGCATGTTATGACTCGAAATACGGTGAGTTTTGAACAGAATTAATCCTTACTCAATCATCCAACAATGAGAAATATCGAGTTGTTTTTCTTAAGGATTAGGAAAATTCTTTTGGAAGGAGACAAACATTTGTCCCTGCTGGAAGCTCCTTCAGCTGTAATGCATCACTGTGCCTGACCAGCCCTAGAAACCTTGGAAAGACAAAATATGTACAAGCCGGTTGTTAAGCATATGTGATATGTTTTGCCTTGTCACCTGGCAACGACAAGGTTTTTCTAAACAAATTTCACACATTGCCAAAATTCCAACTTTTTGAAACACGTAAGCTGCTTATTTATTTATTTATTTATTTATTTATTTCCCCTTGGTCGAACGCGGCCCAAGGTATGTCTTTCTCAGAACAGCAAATGCTGTCATTTCTACGGGTGGAAGAAATAACTTTTGGAAATTTGATTCACTTAGTCTTATGTACTGCCTGTAACAGCATTGGAACTGTAAAAAAAGATAGAAAATATGTTGTCAATGAAATCATTCCTAATCTGTCCTACATGTGCTTTAAAGTTAACAAACAAACTGATGCCAATAAATCTTTGATTGACCTACATTCAGCTAATGAGCATAAAACTATATTACAATATGTGGTGAAAGAGAAGCTGAAGTTGTTAATATTTCTTTTCAATTGCAGAATATTTAGCATAAAAGTGATCGAATCATTGGCTGACATATCTCTGTGTATTCAGGTTGGGGAAGTAAAAAAACAACTGAGATGTCATTTCTTAAGCTTGACTTGAAAGTTTCGAGGACAATACTTCAAACTGCAGAGTAAAAGCTACATTGCTACACTCTGGCAAGCTTTAATAACCTCATACATTCGGTTACCTCCTTAATCTGCCAGTTCTGTTTTCTATACATCTGATCACTGATAGATTTATCTTTTACCAGCTGTCCCTCCCTCCCCTGTGCAGGCAGTGGCAGTGCTGATCCAAGCCAGTGCTGATGGGATTCCAGTCCATTACCACCCCGAAGGTGGCTGGGATTTGGGTGCACAATGGGGTGTGACACCGCTGAGCGAGGGGAGGCAACTCCTTATAAATGACAACGCTCTGGTAATGACACACACGGAGTTTGGGAGTCAGCAGTGATGAGTGGACCTCTTAGTGTTATCCTTGGTGGGAGATGATGCCCAGGAAGTAAAGATGGATGATTTTTCCACGTGGTTAGCGCAGGATTTTGCTGGTTCCATCCCACCTAAGCGATGGGTTGTCGCTGAATTTGCACACGGAGTGCCTCGTGTTGGCACTGAGCTGCCAGGGGAAGTGGGGAGATTTTTAATTACCCTAATGGTGAGCTAAAAAGTGCTGGTGTTCCTAACGCCATGGAGAGTGCAGAAAAGGGCTTTAAAATGCTAAAACAATGGTGGGCTCCTCGCTGAATGATGCAGCGCTCTGTAATAATGCGGCACGTTTGGAAAAAGATCTGTATTTTTTCAAAGACAAACATCAAACAGAAGGAAAAAGGTTATGTCACCTTCACCCTCACAGTGCTGTCATTTATATGCTATCAGCTCATTAAATTCACATTAAGATACTCCATGGGACTTTAGGAGCTATTAGTGCACCTAAAATGGCATAACAAAATCTCAGTTCACTTTAAGAGAGATGGCATTGCGACATTTTGTATTTCATCACTGAATTATTATAGTCTCAGATGCATTCTGCTGTGATGGTAATGGAAGGAGGAATACTAGAGAGGAAAGCTGTCCATTTGTTTATCCCCAGGGAGGGAAAAAAGAAAGTTTGATAAAAAACTAGAGTGAAAGTAAAGCATTAACAATTTAACCCCTGTAGCAACGCCGAGGAACACGCAGGATTTTTTTATATTCTGCTTTTCAGGATGTTTAAAAAAAAAGAAAGAAAGGAAATTTTGTATATAGGGAGTCGCTTCAGGCAATGGAAGGTGCAGCAAATGTACTGCATGAATGCATCTCAGTCTTTTATAGGTGAAGTCTCTCATGGCAGCCATAAAATACCTTCCTTCATATAAATTTTCATGATAAAAATGAGATTGTGATTAAATCTGATGTTCTTGTTAGTTTGTCGTTGTTTTTTCTCCCCTTGGCTTTCATCAGCAAAGAAGTGTGTTGCTATAGGTAAATCTTCAACCTTTTATTTATAAATCTCACGTGGGATAAGTCCCAAGAACAAGGCTTAGGAAAGAATAAGGAAAACTGAAGCCATACTAAGTTATCATTAAATAAATAATATATATATATGAATACTAAATAAACACCATACTCCTTGATAAATAATAATTTAAAAATGATATCTGAATTAATCAACCATATATTTATGTTTTGGGTCTGGGAAATAGCTTGATCTGAGGATGCCTTTTCTACACAGTAAATGCAGCTGTATATTAAATACACAAGTAATATGTATTGAAGGACAGAGAATAAGTGAAATTCGATTTTTAATTTGAGACAAAGGTAAATTTCTTGTAAATGTGAATGAATGATTTAAAAAAAAATCAAAAGTGGGTTGAAGGAGAGAATTTCTTCAGTGGAGAGGGAGCTCAAAGACATTGGAAGAGTCACTACAAGAGAAAGCCCAAGGTTTGGAAAGCAGAGGGAATAATCACTTAATAACTGCCCACCAAGCACCTGCTAAATTTAACCCAGTGTTTGACTACATTTAGGGCTTCAGAGCATATTCTCTGCAGCACAGGGATTCTGCTGCTTGTTAGACAGTTCACCTGTTGAAAAGCTTGATAGAAACCAGGTTTATCATCAGGAAGCTGCTCTTGAAAGGTCACCCTGAAGGCTAAAACCTGGCTGTGGATAGAGTTTTCTGTCGGACAAAAAAAGAGGACGTGTTGCACTTAAACCCCTGGGGTTTGCCTGGTGTTCATTTGCCCTTTCCTGATGGTTTGGGATGCTGAAGTTTTGGGATCCTGATGGTGTGGGATGCTGACCTGAGCACTGGGCAGCTTGGGAGGCAGCACAGCTCATTCCCATTAATGACTGCCAGAAAACATAGAGGAATTACCAGGGAATTTTGTCCAGTCTGGGGCAGGATTTTTAAAGGTCTAACGAAGATTTAAAATCCTGGTGTTATCACTAAAGAGCACTAAATTTTAACCTGTCTTCAGGCAAGGGAGCAGTGGAAGCCACGAGAAGTTCTTGCACATAAACGGGGGAACTTAACATTTAGGATGATGTGAGGCAAAAATCAGCAGTAGTTGTGCAATTTTGGGGAAGTTCTGGGTCTTCCTCATGGAAGATGTAAAACCAGAGAATGTTGTAAAGCGACTTACAGACACAACTGGGGAAGGTGTCTGTAACTGTATTTTTTAAAGTGTTCTGTTCAAACCTCAAGATGCCAAATATTTGAAATAGTTGGAGGAAAAGACAACCATATTTAGATTTACTTGTATATTTGTTTCCAAAGGAAACTAGTGGCAAAAAACAAGTTTATACTTTTTTTTTTGGTACTTGCCATATTACCACTGACATAGTGAAGTATTTTGGAGACTTAAATTTAGAATTTTTTTTTTTTTTCCAGGAAAATCTCCATTGTGAGGAACAGAGATTCAAGCCTTGAGATTGTGGCCAATTTAATCCAAACACTGCAAGAGAAGTTGCACGAAGCTCCCAAATTTCAAGCTTTGTGACCACTGTGTCGTGGATTAGGGCATTCACTGGGGGAATCCACAAAGACTTGACCACTTATATAGAAATATGGTTTTATAACCCATTATAACATTTATCTAAACTTTTTTTTTATAGACTTATTTATTTGGTTTCATTTTATTTTGATAGATTTATATAGATAGGAGCAGTTCTTATTGCTCTTCAATGGCAAAATGGTTGTGGTGAAGTCAATCATGCCATTAATGGATGAATTAAAGCTTCATCTTCTTGTTTAGATAAAGGGTTGCTTCTGATCCACACAGATTTAACTCCAAGTAGATTTTCCTCCTAAAAGTGAGTATCTTGGCAGGGAATATCCTAAGGCAAAGGAGCTCCAGCACAGCAAATTCAGAGCAGAAAAGCCCCCAGTGCTGTTAGGAAGACCATGAGAAATCTTTGTTGTGTTTTTTCCTCCCAAACCCAGCACAGCAGTCAGGTTACTGAGAGTCATATTTGGTCCAAAATTTATCCGAGTTGTCTAATCCTGTCCCTTCCAAAGGAAATGTTGGGGACAGACAGACCCACTCCTGCTCCAGGCTAAGAGCACATGGCTGGGTGCTGGGGATGGGGGCATGGGGGATGCTTGTTTTTCACCCTGTCACCTTTGAAAAACCCAGTGTGAACCAGTTTATCTGCTCTGTGTTCCAGTGTCTGCCAGAGAGAAACAAAATAAACGTTGACACCATTGCCATGCACTGGAGAAGCTGATTTTACATCAAAAGCACTCTGCAAGCTTTCATGAAGTTTGCCAAAAGATCCAGAGACTGTGATATTTAATAACATTCAGGGATATCTAATTTGCAATCTTTTCATCAGGTCCAAACAATCCATGTTATTTGTTTACTCTAAGTCTATTATAAAGTAGCTTTTATTTCATATCTCTCCTGGCCACCCTGTGAAGTGTTTTGCACCGTGTCTTACTGATCTTAAATATTTGTTTTATAAGGTGAAACAGAGCCTATCCCCAATCTTTGTATAGTCAACTAAACCAAAAATCTCCTTCAGCCAGTAAAGAGCTTAATTTTGCACTTTATTTTTTTGCCACATCTCGTGACACAGATACCCATTGCTGCCACTAATAGCTTGTCTGCCCTGGGAATCCTTTCCCAGGTATTCACTGAAATGGCTGGAAGTAAATATTGCTGTGCTCATAGACCTGGCTGGGGCTCAGTATCTTGGCATTATGTGGAGTGTCAAGAAAATAACCGTGGGCTGCTCACTGTGGAAATTGTTCTTACAGCTGCACTAGACCTGCACAGCTCCACGACATCTCCAGGAGGGCTCAGAAGCTAAAGGTAAACCAACCAGAAGTTAAACCAGGACCTGTCTAGGCTGGTTTGCAGAATCCACCCCAGAACCCACTCCTGGAAGCCTTTAGCTTTCTCAATAACCAGTTTGAGAGGACTGGGAGTAGAGCAAATTGAAAGCTGAATAAATTTATGCTCTTTTAAAGAATTACAGGTTCATAGAATGGTCTGGGTTGGAAGGGACCTTAAAGCTCACCTAGTTCCATCCCCTGCCATGGGCAGGGACACCTTCCACTAGCCCAGGTTGCTCCAAGCCTCATCCAACCTGGCCTGGGACACTTCCAGGGATCCAGGGACAGCCACAGCTTCTCTGGGCAACCTGTGCCAGGGCCTTCCCACCCTCACAAGGAAGAATTTCTTCCTAATGTCTAATCTAAACCTCCTTTCTGTCAGTTTGAAGCCATTCCCTTGTCCTGCCACTCCAGGCCCTTATCAATAGTCTCTCTCCATCTCGTAGCTCCCTTCAGGCACTGGAAGGTCACAATCAGATCACCCCAAAGATTCTTTTCTCTAGGTAGAACAATCCCAATTCTCTCAGCCTTTCCTCCCAGCAGAGCTGCTCCATCCCTCTGATCATCCTGGTGCCTCCTCTGGACTCTCTCCAGCAGCTCCATGTCCTTCCAGTGGCTGGGACCCCAGAGCTGGAGGCAGCTCTGCAGGTGGGGTCTCATGAGAACAGAATAGAGGGGCAGAATCCCCCCCTGCCCTGCTGCCCCTGCTGCGGGATCAGCCCAGGACACGGGGGGGTTTCTGTATTTAGAAATAATAAGGTGAAGCTCAGAGATATGAAGTCTTTGCTTTGACAAAAACAAAACAAAAAAACCCCTCCATATAATTTAGAATTGTGGAAAATTTTTGCTAGACAGAATGATGAACAGCAACTTTAGCTTAATATGTAAGTAATTATACACAGTGAATGCAGAGTAAAATTAAAAAGAAAACCCTATTCAATAGTGAACCTCAAGTATTCTTGTTAAATCAGATTGGAATAAATAAAGATTTGTGGTTTTTTTCTGGGAGAAAAATAAATATAAGAGGTCACAACATGTCTCTAACATATCTGGACATGGCTAGAGGGAAATGTTGTGTAGCAAAGTTCTCCCATGGACTCCAGGCTTTAGTTCAAAGCAGTAATTGCAAGTGATCAGATCTGCTCCTGTCTCCTGCACTTGTCTGAGAAAGAAGATCTCAGAGGTTGGGATTTTGGGATTCCTAGGGAGATGACTGCCATTGGTGGTGAGATCGAACACTGGGTTGTAGCCAAATTCCCAACTGGACCCACCACCACCGTAATAAAGAAAAGTTCTTTAACATTTTCTGGTGTTTTGTGATGGCACATTAATACCTACAGCCATGGTTTGATTCCCAGTATAAGGAATTTAGCATAAAGCAGTGACTGTTGCTTGATGTTTGGGTGTGGGATTGAGTTACTGTGCCTTGACAAGTTAACAGACATCAGCTGAGCCCCAGAAACCAATTTGGTGCACCCTCACAGCCTGTGGCAGAGGGAAGTTAAAATACATTATCCTCAAACAGAAAGAAAGAAGTGTAATCCAATGTGGTTTATCCTTTTTTGAGGTGGTCCAAGATCGTGCAAATGGGGCAGAGAACTTCAGCACCCACGTGGTGACCTTCCAAGAGCAGATACTTCAGCACACATTAGTGATTTTTCAAGCTGTGGTAACTCTTGTGTCTCAGCTCCAGGTTTAAAAATTTGCCTGCACTGTTCCTGAAGATTCCAGGAAGGGCCAGTGTCAGACTAGTGTGGTTGTCCTGCCTTCTGTGGGACTGGGGTGCCAAGGAAAGGACCGTCAGGAGGGGTGGGGTAAGGAAATGAGGGTAAATAAACCAGACAAAGCGACGTCCAGCTCTGTAACAAAATATCTGCAAAGAATCAGAGTGTTTGTCAATTTTTAGGCAGCTCCACCCGAAGCTCCTACTAATTTTCTTTCAATTTTCTAAAACACAGGCTCCTATGTCAGAGGAAGTCTGATGTGGGCAGAAATTAAGATATTTGCTAAAATTTGAGGTGACTGCATTTCTGAGTCTGGATTTTTCCTACGTTTTCTTGCTTGCTAGAGAAGGTGCCACGTGATGTGACACACATGTGCACTCAGACACACTGTTAATTTTGGGGGGGGGGAAAGATAAAGTAGACCTTTGGGGATGACTTTAGCTTTGTGTGTCTCACTTTGTTATGAAGTGCCATAAATAGCCCAGCCTGAATTTGACACCCTTCAGGAAATACTTATTCTAGCACTGGAATTGCCAAATACATCAGTCGTTGATACTAATTATGGAGAAAACTGGTCTGGGAAGTGCAGAAGAAACATGGTGGTGCTTGTTTGCATGCTGGGGGGAGAAAATGTTAATTTGGAGGATGAAAATGCCTTTCTGAAGTGGAGATTAGAAAAGATAATGAAATTTACTTCTATCCCTAAACTCTGAAACTATAAACATGGACTGCAGAGCCAGAAGTGGGAGATTGACCACTTGGACTAAGATTTTGGATAAAAACAAGTTATAGATAGAAGAAAATAAAAAAAGGTCTGTGTTCAGAAGAAGTTAAAATACGTAGCAGTAAAAAGAATGAAGAGGATTGCAAATCAATGAAATAAAACAGAAAAATTGGACAGAAAAAAAGAAAAAAGAAGAGAAGAGAAAGAAGAAAGGAAAAAGGAAAGGAAAAAGGAAAGGAAAAAGGAAAGGAAAGGAAAGGAAAGGAAAGGAAAGGAAAGGAAAGGAAAGGAAAGGAAAGGAAAGGAAAGGAAAGGAAAGGAAAGGAAAGGAAAGGAAAAAAGAAAAGAAAAAGAAAGAAAGAAAAGAGAGAAAAGAAGAGGTTTGAGAAAATCATGTTATAAATTCCTATAAATTAAGGTTGACCCCCATAGCCGTGGATTTAAGAGTTGTTTCAGGTCTTGGTGGTTGCACTCTTTGCTTGATGAGATTTCAAAACGTATGTTTATCCTTGACCAAAGTCTCCCTGGTCCCTGTTTGCTTTTCTGAATATTTATTAAGCCCTGAAGAGCAAAATCTCGCTGTCCTTAACTCTGATATCCAGTAGGAAATTGCATGAAGTCCCAGGGATGAGAGCCTTATACTTTGGAAATATTGTTTTCTCAGGATGCTTGGTGGTGGAGTGTCTGGAAGAGATGGCTTAGGAAGTATTTATCCAACCTGCATGTGCATTCAGTGGGAAAATACTGAATTTTTAAATTTTAAATTTTAATTTTTCGTGAATTTTTAATTGTGTCTATACGTTTTATTTCATTTTAGTTCTTTTTAAACAGTGGGTCATTTCAGTACCTGACACAGATGTGTATGATCTGCTCTGAGCTTAAATCTGGTCTAAGGATGGATGAGTGATGCTCAAAGCTTCTGCCTAGACCACAGTCATATTTACTGTATTATCTACTCCTATAAATGTCTTTAAGATAAGATAATAAATAAATCTGGTTCAATGAGACGAGGATAGTACCACCTACAACAAATGTTGAATTGATAGTGATGTGACTCCTTAAACCCCTGCCAGGTGGGATGATTTTGGGCAACTCAGGTTACCCTGGATGTAGCTCATTTTACCCATAAAATAGGGATAATTATCCATGCTTTTTCTCCTCTTTAAAGTCTTGGGATTTGCTGTTGAGCCAGATATCCTTGTTTTGTAGGAAATCAGCCAGATCTATAACTGGTTTGCAGCAGAGGAAAACATACAACCGAAAAAATAATCAGCGTTGTACACCAGTAATTACTCTTATAAATACTTTTATTTTTGTTGTTGTTTTGACTCACAAGAACAAGCAGGAACATTTCACAGCTTTCTTAGGGCTGTCTAGTGTTCTTGCATTAGTTTTATTGCAGACTTCCCTTCAACTCATTAAATCAAGATCCGTATCAGACAAAACCTGCTGTCTGGTCTCACCACCCGACAATTTTTGCTTGATGAGAACTTCAGCTCTCACTAGTGATGAGAGAAACTGTTCCTGAGCTCATCTGTCGGTGTAAAAATTGCCTCAAGAGTATCCAGCAACTCTGCAAGGTCTGAAATGAATCTGTCAGTGCACTGACCTTGGCTTTGCCCTTATTCCAAGTATATGTATCGCTAGATATCAACAATCTAAACAGAGCTAAAACCCTAAGCAACCAAAATATAAACAATCAAAACAACAAATGCATTTGTTGCATTAGCTGACAGCACCCATAATGTCACTGGACAAATATGTAAATACTGACCTAAATCCCTTCGCTGGAGACTTTTGTGTTCCCTTTGAATGTTGGAGCAGACCCAGCTCGGGGGCTGCCCACAAACCTCGGTGCCCACACGGCCCCGGGGGGCAGGGCTGTGCCACAGCTACTCCTCCTGGGAGCTGAGCTCTGCTGGGATTCTACAGGATTCCAGAAAGCTGAGGATTTCATCCTTGTGAATTTGGCACAATTCAATTAATTAAAACCAAACTTATAACATCTTTTGGCCGAGTGTAAAAAATAGACATCTGAACGCGCAGAGAACCGGAGCGCTGACCCAATCCATCAATTAGTTGGACGTTAATTGCATTTTTTCCCACTGACTTCAGGAGTCGTGGATCAAACCAAATGTGGTTGTCTGTGTGGAATCAGCTTTTTGCTGCTGGACCCAAAGACTTTGATAGGTGTTTCCTGAAGCAGGTAATTCCCAGTAATGTTCCTTTCCATTTGGATGGTTAATGGAAGCAGGATAACAGGATAACAATGCTTGGGTGGTGCTTTGGTCACGTTGGCCAGAACAGGGTATTCCAGCCTCTCAGATCTCCAGGAGCAGATGCTCAGATTTTGCATCACCATGGAAATTCATATAAATCTCTCATTTTTAGCCTTTTGACTGAGCAGGAAGTGTCCAGTTTTCCAGGCATTGCCTCTTCCCCAAAGAGCAGGAAAGGCTGATGTTCCGGGTCAAGATGAAACCAAAAGGCTTGAGAGGTTTTCAAAGGTGCATTTTTAAATATCCAAGGAACCATTTTTGCAGGAATCATGAAAATATCTGCACTATACAGTTAGTTGGTACACAAATCCATAAAAATTAGTAGTGCCCAGATCAGCAGATAAATCCTGATCTGAAACATTTTGCAGCTTCATCTCTGTCCAGTTAAATGAAAAAGGTTGCCAGTTCATCAAAATTATTAAGTATTCAAGAAAACCTGTCCTTACATTGCAATAATTTTTATAAAACAGACTTAAAATAGCTTTAAAAGTTTCTCACCCCTCTGATAACAGATTTTTTAGGTAAGGATTAGGCAATTGTTAATGTTAATAATTCTAATTACAACTCTTTCTGAATTAAGAACTCTAATTCTAGAGCTTCTCTTCCTCACTAAGGTGGTATTCACCTTGAGATAGACAGCATTCCCCTACTTCTGGAGAGCTGTAATCTGGTTTATATGGAATATTGAGTATTTGTAGTATTTCCAGACGCTTAACTCAGAGTGATTTCAGCTGAATCTGGGCAGCTGTGGGATATATGATGTAATTTACTCTGTATAAAATAGCAATAATGCCATTTACCTGTCTCAGTGAAATTTTATGAGGATAAAACTAAAGCCAGAATTATCTTTAAGGGTGTTTCTGACAGCACACTTTCCAACAGCTTTTTGGGAAAACATGTTCTGCTGCTGCGCTTTCTGTGGAGGGATGTGTGAGGAGATAATTTATTATGATTTTAAGGGAACTAAATCCCAGAATTTCACATTCTGGTTATTTCAGTATTGATGTGTGTTTGCCCTGTTCAGAATTTCTGTGAGGAATATTTCTGTTTGGAATACTGGATGATTCTAAATGTGTTTGGAAATGGAATCACAGAACAGTTTGGGTTTGAAGGGACCTTAAAGCTCATCTCATTCCAACCCCCTGCCGTGGGCAGGGACATCTTCCACTGGACCAGGTTGCTCAACCTGGTCTTTATTTTGAGAATCTGATTCTTATTTTGGTCTGTGAAAGTGATAATACAATAAAATCCTATTTACTCTGTCACAGGGAGACCCTCAAGTCTCTTATGCAGATTTAAATCAGGAACTCTGCTGTCAGTTGTGTGATTTTGTCTTGAATCTCCTCTTGTTTTCTATATCAGCCCATGAAGGAAATAAAGAATTGCTTGAACACACATTCCCACCCAGTGTAACAACAAGAACTTACTGTACATAAAGTACTGAACAAAATAAAACATGAGAAAACAAATAATATTTGAACACTCCCAATATTTGGCTTCTCGTATAATTGTGGAAGTGCAGCAAATCACTGCTTTTCTATAATACAGAAAGTTAGACTTTTAATAGAAAGGTCTGTTATCTCCTCTTGTGTAATTTCCTCTAAAATACCGAATAACCAAGGAACTTTTTCATGTCTAATGTAATTTCAGTCTGGATTTTATTTTTGATTCTGGTCGAGGTTAACTTTTATGTTCTCCAAATGAATTTCAAAGACCATTTATTCAGCTAATTTTTGCGGGCAAAAACACACTGAAACTTTTCTCCCAGTTGGTAAGCAGCTATCCCCTAGTTTTATTCAAGTTTTCACATAAAAATGCCAGTCGGGAATAAAACTGACAAATATATTCAATCAAGGATGGAATATTTTTTTTCCTCTTAAGTTGCAAATGGCTTCATTAAAATAAAAGCACCACCTTAGGGATTGCATAAAGCAGAATATTGGTACCTAAATGGTATTTATGACTCGGCTAAATGTAAAGTGAATTAAAATTTAAAGGATTAGAGTCAGGTAGGCCAGAACCACTCGGAGAGGAATGTCCATTAAGGAGATGGAAGGACCTGCTGTCCCCAGTGACAGGAACATGGTCAGGCACCTCCACACTTAGTGGCACTGGAAATGGAACCCCGAGGTACTTGGGTGATGTGTAGGCAAAAAAAAAAAAAATTAAATCCTCGTGAAAAAATCCAGGGATTTATCTAATTTTATGTGTATATAAGATGTAGATTTATGTGTATGAATATATATATATATGTATGAAATATGTATTATATATTAGAGATACATATATGTATTATATATTAGAGATTGCAATATATTATTTAACTATTAGATCATATATATCTATAGATATGTGTATCTATATATACCTATATAGATACATATAAGTCTATAAATATGTAAATATGAAAATATATAGAGACATACAGATTTATCACTGAAAATTATGTATAGATATGTGTACATACCTATATATAACTATATATAACTATAGAGAGCGATATGTATATGTCTATATAAATATATATATCTATATAGAGAGATATGTATATGTATATATATAACTATAGAGAGACATATATAACTATATCACTGCAAATCATATATAGATATCTATTATATTTAGATATGTAATAATGTCTATAAAATATATAAACAATATAATAATACATTATATTATATATAATAATTTGATATATATTATCTATACATATGCATATTACATATATTACATATATAAATATATATATTTATATATTAGATATAGTATATTGCAGCACTAGCAGGAAACTGCAGATGAAAAAGAAGATAGTTAATCATGTAAAATATAACACTTTCCAAGTTAATTCATTAAAATAAAATGCACTGTTATTTTAGCCATAGCACTGCAAATTCTGCTGCTTCCACGTCTTCCTAAAAACTCCAAACTGTATTTTAAGGAACTTCTGAGACAGGAAGGGATAAGGATCCTTCATGGTAAGAGTCTGCCAAAGCAAATTGAATTTTTGATGTGAAGGGGACAGTGCTTTGGGGTTTGCACTGTGTTTGCACACATTGTGATATATGTGCTGCATTTCCTGATCTTTTTATCTTTGAGAATAACGGAATAGCCACAGAATCACAGAAGTTTGGTTTGGGAGGCACTTTAAATCTCATCCTGTTCCACCCCCTGCCGTGGGCAGGGACACCTTCCACCAGCCCAGGTTGCTCCAAGCCCCGTCCAACCTGGCCTTGGACACTTCCAGGGATCCAGGGGCAGCCACAGCTTCGCTGGGCAACCTGTACCAGGGCCTCCCCACCCTCCCAGCCAGGAATTCCTTCCCAATATCCCATCTAACCCTATTATCTGTCAGTTTGAAGCCATTCCCCCTTGTCCTGTCCCTACAGTCGCTCAGTTAATTCATTGAACCCAATCTTGGCCTCAACAGTCAATATTTTACAGCACATGATGGACTGAAGTTCTTGGAAGACTTGTTTTCTTCCCTACATCCTTGTTTCTTCATGGAACAACCATTGTTCGAGTTACTACACAGTGGGGAGCTGATCAGGAAAGTTTCTCATTACTCAAAGTGTTTGTGACCAAACAATAACACATTCTTCAAGATGTGTGGTTTTAATTTACAAAAGCGTTTCTGTGAAAACCCAGATTTTTCAGTTACAGCTTTTAAAAAGCAATGGGGGAAAAAAAAATTCAACCCTCTTTAACCAATTGTCATTGTATGACACCTACCTGTGCCCTTCTCTGGCCATGTCACTGCAGTGCTTTGCTCCAGGCACTGGCCTTGTTTCCCCGAAAAACCAATTCCATCACAGATTCAGCCAAAATAACCAGCCCTGATGTTTCTTCACCCAGCACCAGCCTCCCGAATGTAACACACCCGGGATCCTGACAATTGTTTGTGTGGAGAAAGAGACACCACGTGATTCCCTGCCCTCTAAAAAGATGTGGTGAGTTTGCGTAGCGCTCGTTTGCATGATTTTTATTTATTTGATTTATTTTTTGTTATTACGGTTTTATTTTATTTATTTATTTCTTGCTTCTATCGAGCTACTCCCTGTTGTAAAGTACTCCTGGCTCTGTCCTTTCCCTCACACACTCGCCAGGGTGACATTTGCACAACCATCTGTGTCACCTCTGACCGTGGCCCTGTGTATTTAACTCAGCACATTATAACACTATAAAGCTTTAAATCCAAAGGAATGTGAGCTGGGATATATCTATTTATTAAAATATTAGCATTTCTAATGTGACATTTTATACAATGCATGTTCCTTTATTTAAATGGTACCTCTGAGTCTTAATATCTTCTTTCCAATTTGGATAGATTAAAGTGGGTAAGTGGTATCCTTTTATTATCCATCTGTTTTATGCTACACTTGGATCTTTGGTAGGACAGTGAGTAGTAGGATGCTTTTAAGGTGCGTGTCTTTGTAGCTGGACATTGTTATTTAATTTTATATATGTTTCATTTCCCACTTTAAATTTTTAGAAAAGTTTTTAACATCTTTTATTAAAAAAATATTATCATTAATAAAAAAGCTTGCATTTGCAGAGCGAGTTACTAGACACTTAGGAGTAACATTAAAATGAATTTTCTTCTCTTTCTTACTTTGTACCTTCACTTAAACCTTCAAACACGTGACAACAGCTGGTGTTTGAATGAGGATTTGAAAGGATCTCCCAGTTACATTTTGCAGCATAGAATTCCAGTTCAGCAGTGAGGTCCTACCTTTCAGTGCTTGTGCTCCAACACTGTCTGGGTTTAAGGAGGAAAACAAATATTTCAAGCAGCCCAGGAGGTCCCTTTAGCACCTGAAGGGGCCTCCAAGAAAGATGGAGAGAGACAAGGGGATAAGAGATAAGGGAACAAGGGGGAATGGATTCAGAGTGACAGAGAGTAGGGTTAGAAGGGATTGTTCAGCCTGGGAAAGAGAAGCTTTGGGGTGTCCTAATGGATCCCTACGGTCCCTGAAAGGAGAGAGAAAAGATGGAGAGAGAAAGATGGAGAGAGAGTGTTTACAAGGTCATGGAGTGACAACACAAGGGGGAATGGCTTCAAACTGACAGACAGTAGGGTTAGATGGGATATTGGGAAGAAATTCTCCCCTGTGAGGGTGGTGAGGCCCTGGTACAGGTTGCCCAGAGAAGCTGTGGCTGCCCCTGGATCCCTGGAAGTGTCCAAGGCCAGGCTGGGCAGGGCTTGGAGCAACCTGGGCTGGTGGAAGGTGTCCCTGCCTATGGCAGGGGTGGAATGAGCTGATCTTTAAGGTCCCTTCCCACCCAAAAGATTCTGGGCTTCCATGATTTCTGGAGGAGAAGGTGATCCAGGCACTTGAAGGTCCACAAGGAGACTGGGATGAGATGGCACTTGACCAGCTCCACAACCACTGTCTTTATGCCTGAAGTTTTTTTTCTGAACCCCCCCTTTTTTTTGGTTTTATTCTGTAGGACTCATCCAATTGTCATTCCTGAGTCAGTAGAGCTGGAAGGTGGAGCTCATAACCCAGTTGCTGGTTTCTCGTATCAGTGTCATATCAGCTTCTCCTAAAAGGAAATGAAATCCTATTTATACAGGGCAAATTTTAGCTTATTCTGGAACACCTTTGTAATATTAACAGTTGTATTTTAAGTGCTTTCGGGGAAAGTTTGTGGAGGAATGAACAAAAGCAAAAGAGGTTCTGGTGGGCAAAGGCAGATGGAGATGGATCAAACCTTTCCAAGGCCAGTGATTCAGAGTGGTTACTGAACGTTGTTAGGAATGAATGAGTGTAGAGAGAAAGGAAGTGAACCAAACCCACTTTATTTATGATGTTAAGCTCTGAAACACTGTACTTGTTTGACTGTTTTCAGTGGGCTTGTAGGATGATCACCATAAAACTGCACTGCAGAGATTTGAATATAACGTGCCACGTAAAAAAACAGAGTATGTGAGAAATATGTCTTTAATCTGAGGCACGAAAATGAAATGAAACTATGGAACTCTGCTCTGAACTGTGCTAATTGCCTTTTGCAATTATGGGGATCTGACTCATAAAAGTACCAGACTGACACCATCCAAAATCACACGAAAAAAGCAAACAGAACATTTGGAATTAACTTTTTGAAAAGGTTAATATTTGCTAAGGAAGGGAAATCATATCCGGGGGGGAGGATCTGCAAACTGCTCTTGGAGCAGGGAGAACTCAGCTCCCAGGTGGAGCCAAGGCAAAGACGTGGAGCTTGTATGTTCTGTGGTAGCTGCTCCAACTTGGGTAATCCTTGATGTAGGAAGAGGATGCCAAAAATACAACAGGGATACAGTAAGGATACAGGCAGGCTGTGTGGAGACTGAAGAAAACCTGTGTTATTAGTTCAAAGGAGTATGTTATGGGAGAGTGTTGGAAAAGCGACCAATTCTGTCAATTAGAGAGGAAAACACTTTATTAAGCTTGACTTGAATAAACTCTGTGTTTAGAAGAGATTTTAGTACTGTAAATATTTTATAAATCCTTTTTAGAAAGCTATCAATAGTAAAATACAGGACTTCAGCAAAACCCACCCTGTATTTTACTTGAATTGTCTCCATTAAACAGATTTGTCAATAGGTGAAACCACTTTTTAAGGAGTTGTTTGCCATAAAATTAAAAAATTCATCCACTGCATATGCTGTGAAAGGGCTAGGACATGAAAAACTTGACCAAGAGATGCAAGTTGAACTCCTGAAGAGAGGGATACTCTGGATGGAGCATGAAAAGGAGCTGGAAAAGCTTGGCCTCCCTCCCAGTATCCTTAAAAAGATTTTGATAAAAAATAGAAGTTAAAAAATGAACTGTGACAGGCTCATTTCTCTGGGAAAGAGTATGGGAAACACAACAGGCACTGCAGGAAAACACCCAGACATGGGGACCTAAAGGAATAAGTATAAAGGAAACAATTTCCATCACTTTGAGGGCAGAACCACGTGGGAGGCGACTGATACCAAACATTTCTTTGCACTGGATGTCCCAGCAGGGATCTGCAAGGTCACTCTGTACTTGCACACGTTTAGCAGCTCCTTTAAGAAAGAGATTCCATAAAGATATCATTTGGGTTGTGACTCAGCACTTGGGTAGTTGGCAAAGGAAAATAAAAGCCATTTTTTAACCCCTAGAGGTGTTGTAAAGTGTGATGTTTATAGAAGGTAACTTGATGACTGGTGTCTCTTGTAAAAAGAATTCTTCATCACAAAGAACCTGCCAGGACTAAAGGAGGAGAATGTAAATAATCCAGGAAACAGTTTGGGGTACAAAAAGCTAAAGGAAGAGTCTGCATAGAGGAGGTCAAACCACTGTCTGTGCTCCCCAGCTAACGAGGAGAGGAGGGTTCCTTCCTGCAGGAGACAATGCTGTCTTCCCTTGTTACCCAAAGTAGCAGCTTAGAGCATTCCCAAGGGATGTGTCCAGACAAAACTTGTCTCAGTTGAAGCTCTATTGCATCACTTTCAGCCACTGCACTTGCTGGGGAAGCTGCACCCTCCACACTATCAGACTTACATTTAATGTACAGATCTGCAGTGCTCACATCACCTCCCATCCCTCTTTTTTTTAACAGAGAGATTGAGGTCCTGAAGATACAGCTGTGGGTCATTTTTTTGGGCCCATCCCAAATTCAATCCCATGTCCTTGCAATGTGAGCCCCAGAGCTGGATCCATGTGGCAGAAAACTCTTCCCAGTGTCACTCAGGGACAGAGGTCACTTCAACAGTTGTACTTTATTCAGACTGGGAGGTAGGTTAGCAATGCACAGGACAAGTTTTTAGCCTTGTTTATTTGAACCAAAAAGGATTATTTTTGTTTTTAATTAGGTCACTTCTGCTCTTTCTGTGAAGGTAATTACAGCCCTCTCAGGTTCTAGACACACCTGAAGGAAGTTTGTTTGCAAACCTGACTGCAAATGGGATTGGAAAAGGGGTTAATGTAGTCTGGAGCTCAGAATTGAGTACATCAGAGGTAAGAGCCTGAGGGTGGGGTCAGGTTGATGCTGCTCACCTGAGGGAGTGATGATTATGAGCAGCACCTGGGGATGGGCCTTCCTGCAGTGCCACCAGCTCGGGTGTCAAGGAAGCAAGTTCTGCTGGTTTTTAACATATCCTCCTCTAATGTCTGAGTGAGAGGATCCTGGAGAGTCATCGCTATCAGCTCTTCCTCCTGCTTCTGAGCATCACTTGCAGCTCCATGACCCCTCAAGGTAAGTGTGATGCAGCTTTTGTCTCTTTGATGAGTTTGGTGCGTCGTCCAGAGTCCAGTGTGTTGTTTGGCTCTGTTTTAGAGGATTTGGGTTAAACCTGTGCACTTCCCTTGGTCAGCAGGTTTTATTGAGATCTCGATGAAGAACTGTGTTAAGTGCTCTTGGCTTCTAAAAAAAAAACCCAAAAAGGTAAAATTAATAACTAAGGAAGCTGTCAAAGCATGTAGAAAGTTTTAGAGGGGTTATTTTTCAAGATCAATGCCCAGCCATACAATGAGCTGGACACAGAAAGAGAGTGGTTCAAACCAGTACCAATTGATTTAACCAGGATCAAACTGGTCAGGGAGTCACTGTTGTCTTGAATGTGCTGCAGTATCTGTGTGGTGGAAGCCAATGGTGTCTTTGTCAGGAAAAGGTTCTGTTCCAGAACAAATCAACTGCTCCAAGTACTGGTTGCAACCAAGGCAATGTCTGAGTACTTTTAACTCCTTTTGTGGTGCTGAGTGTTTATGTTGCTGAGTTTTAGCTGGGGAAGGTGGCACAGGCTGTGCTGCTGGATTTTGGGAATGTTTTGCAGTGTGAACTTTGATAGAGGATGTTGGATTGTTACAGCAAGATAAATAGGTAAAATGTGGTATATTTGCATCAGTTTGACTGACTTTTCATGGTGCTTTAGTGAGGTGGTTGAACTCTGTGTTTTGCCCTTCAAACAGGCCTGTGGTGGAACTGTTCTGTTGTACAGAGGCACAAGCCTGGAGTGGGAAAGAGCTTGCTATTCCCAGCTGGGGAATTGCTCCACTATACTGAATTCAACAGTAAACTTGTGATTTGCAGCAGCTGTGGATAATTAAAAATGCCTTTTCCATACCTGCCTGAGTCATTTTCTGTGTATATTACAGTCAGTGGAGCTCACTGAGACTCTTGCTGCTGTTTGTCTGTGCTGGAGACTGAGTGACCCAACCTATTTATCAGTAGCAGCAAATTGTTAGTCATTCTCATAAGCATCCTGGACAAAATGTGCCAGCTAAGCTGTACTTGGGGGAAGGAAAAAAAAAAAGAAACAAACCCACAACAAAAAAGCAAAGAAAAAACCTCCTCGAAACCTGATCTGGCTGTTATGGGAGACGATTATTATAGTTCTTCACTTGCAAATTTTCCATTTGTGTTAAGTTGCTTCCCACAGTCTCTCACTGTCACATTCATTCAAAAGCCAGAATGGCATTGATAGAGTTCAGCTTTTTGGCTCATTTGCCCCAGCTCTGCCTGGAGACTGGATGGACAGGATGTAACAGAAATCTTCCACCAAAATTCTGCCCTCCCGGTCGTCCCTTTTTAACTCGAAAGCACTTCTTAGATCCTCCTTTTGTCCCAACTCAAATATGCTTTGAAAACAAAACAAAACACTTGAAATGGCAATTTTGGAGCTTCCCCCTCTCAAAGCTCTTCCTCTTTCAGATGATTTTAAAAAACAATAAAAACCAGCTTAAAAAATCCTGGTTTGAAGCTGCCCTCACTTGTCCAGAGGAGGGACATGAAGATGCTCCAAGGGCTGGAGCCCCTCTGCTATGGAGACGGGCTGTGAGAGCTGAGGGTGTCCAGCCTGGAGGACAGAAGGTTCTGGGGAGACCTTAGAGCCCTTTCCAGTACCTGAAAGAGCTCCAGGAGAGCTGGAGAGGGATTTTGGACAAGGGGCTGGATTGACAGGATGCAGGGAATGGTTTCAAACTGACAGAGGGATACTGGGGAGAAATTCTTCCCTGTGAGGGTGAGGAGGCCCTGGCACAGGTTGCCCAGAGAAGCTGTGGCTGCCCCTGGATCCCTGGAAGTGTCCAAGGCCAGGTTGGAGCAACCTGGGCTAGTGGAAGGTGTCCCTGTCCATGGCAGGGGGTGAAATGAGCTGATCTTTCTGATCCCTTCCAGCCCAAACCATTCTGTGATCTCTAAAGCAATGCACAGTGAGCCCATATAATTTTTATGAATTAATTTTTTATTTGCAGCTGGTGATCATCCCACTCTGGAATATTCATGTTACTTTAAAGAGAGCCCTGTGCCTTTTCTAGATGTTATCATTCTGGCCTTTTAGTGAAGAATTACCACCACTATTACAGCAAGCCCAAGGAAACTGGCTCCCACTCATTGCTGTGATAAGATGCCTCACATCCTCCTCCTTGTGACTGTTTCCTTAGTGTTCCACTTCTCCGATGGAGACACATTTGCAGCAGTGATAACACTTTTCAAAAAGAAACTAATAAAATGTGCACACATTTTTTTTTAATTTTTTTTTTTTTTTTTTTTTTTTTAAGGCTTGTGATTTCCTCCCAACAAAACTGTCACTGAAGCTGGTAACCACATTTAGTAGAAATGATTAGAGATGTGTGACAAATTTACAGCGAAATGCGCAGCAGAACTGGAAACGTTTTTCTTTTCATCAGCTATATGAAAAGTGAGGGGGGGAAAATGTGTTTTTTCTCTCCCTCTCTGCCTGAAAGAATACTTGAAAATTTAAGATATGGGAGTATAACTTCTGAATAACGTTTCTGTGAAAGTATCAGACAATTTTTTTAATAGAGAAAACACATTCTGGCTGGTAATCGGGTGTCAGTGGCCATTGGTTGGCATCATTAATCAACAGGGATGAGAGATCTTGGCTTATAACAACAAAAAGGTGGAAAAAAATGACTGTTGGTGTTACAGTGATTATTTTGATTAAAGGCAAAAGCGTTTGCCTCATAATAACCATGTTGAATTTAAAATAATTTAAAAACCACATAATGAACAGTCTAGAAATATATAAAGGTTTAGATTTGACAAATAGTCAGTAATTCAGTGGCTTATCCTCATCAACTTGAAATATGTCAATAAAATAAAGGGAGGAAGTTCTGTGTGTGGAGTCACATCTCTGTCATATATGAGTTTAGGTCCCCTTCAAGAGTATTGAAAATAAAAGGTTTCTATCTCCTTGTTTCTGATCTTTCCTCAAAAATGGACTCTATTTATCCCAGCTATTGCACAGATGATCAGAATGAATTGATATTGTGTTGCTTGGTATTGTGTCTTCTGACCTTGAGGGTTGCAGGTGATTTCAGCTGGAAAAGTTTTCTTAAGCTTTGTTTGGGTTTTGTTGTGTTTTGATTTAATTTTTGTTTCTCCTTTCTGCGCTGCTCCGAAAATGGTTCATTTACCAAAAAAATCTGACTTTTGAAATATACATTCAGAAGTGTAGGTCTATTTTTTTCCAGCTGGTGACTTGTCCAAGCGTACGCTGAGCAAGGTACACCAGCTCAGCACAGGGTGTTCGAGGGACTTTTGGAGTTGCATTCCTTTCTGTATGGAAAATCATGACATTCAGTTAGTGAAAATCTTATTATTCAGTGATTTTGGACTCTGCTTGCACTTGCAATTACCTGCTTTTCAAATCTGGTGTGAAAAACTGGACTAAACCTGTTCCAGTATTCAGAGTGTCTTCCACTTTGGACAGAGGATTTTGGTTCCTTAACTCTGTTTCATCAGTGCCTGTGGTGTTCCCTCCTCCTTTAGCCAAACTCTGTGGAAGGCAAACATCTACCTGAAATCCATATTTACAGGGGTGTGGCACAAATCTTATGCCCACAAAAGTGATGTAAAAATATAAATATAAGAGCTCCTTGCTCCTGTGAGAAAGACTAAACTGCTTATCTCAGTGCCTCAACAAAATGAAGAGCTCCAAGTTTGTTTTTGGTGTTTCCTTGTCACTATTTGGCAGTCATTCCTATTCTATAGCTCCTAATAGAACATGAAATTTCACCTAATTTAGGCTAAACTGAAAAAAAAAAAAAGGTTTGGTACTTATTAATAGATAGTATTTCTTAAGGACAAGAACTCTATGGAATAACAAACCCATTACCTATAAATTACATGTTTTGGATGAATATTCTTTAAAACTGTTTTTAAAGAACAGATTTAATGTTAAAAACAGGTAAGATTATATCTCATATTCCATATAAAAACCTGAACAGAGTTGATGAAAGGCTGAATCTCCCAAGCAGAGGGACATCTTATTTTGGGATGAGGTTATCAGCAGCAGAATGGAAAAAGATTAGGGGTAAAGTATGTGGAGGCCTCAATTTTAAGTAAGTTAATATTAAAATTATGTCTGGAAGTCATTTAAATCCCACAGTAGTGGTTAACTAGAGGGAAAGCAATCGTATTGAAGTGTTAAAGGAGGATATTGGCCAATTGATTGTTGGGTGGAGGGAATGGAAAGGTGTTGGACAACTTTGGGAAAATATAACACACACATCCAGTATCTGAGATTGCTGTTAAATACCAGACCTTCCCTGGAGTTACAATACTTTATTTGTGCTCCAGGAAAGGCTTATCAAGAGAAAAGAAATGTTGTGAGGTAGTTTTTTTCTATTATAATGAATGTCCCAGTTGATTCTCTAGCCTGGAAGTGAATTGCTCATTTTTATACTTCAATTTTTATTGAAAAATATCTCCAGTATTACAGTGGTCTTTAAGTTAAAAATCAGGTCCTGAACATGCCACACCATAAAGATGATCTATGTAAGTTTTGACAGTAATAACACTTAGGGTCTGTTTTATAAAATGTTATTTTTGTTACATTTGGGGGAGCAAACACTGAAACATCATGTCTGCATTTTGGTTTAAACCTGTATTTTTGACTATTTTGAGGGATTTAACTGTAACAACAACTTGTGTGCTTTTTCTGTGGGTTTGTGTTGATCATATTGTGTCACCTTGAGGTTTATGGGGATAAATTTAAGTTTTGATTTGAACTGAGTTGTGTTTGTTTACAGATACTACACAGTTTTACTCTTGTAGGTCTCTGTAGATAAAGAAATGACACGCACAAGGAGAGGTGACAAAATGAAAGGAAAAGAAAGGCAGAGGGTGCTGATGATACCTCAGCATCACCATTTTGATGGCCAGGGAAAGGGACTTTGGTGTTCCTCTTTGAGGAGGAATTTGAGATACCTGTCCCAAAGTCAGCAGTAAAATCCACTGAAGGGTAACATATCAGGATCATCCTGTGCTCTCATGGTTACCCTTCCACTGATGTTGGGGGTGTGGGATTATTTTTGCCTCTGTTTCCCATCCTGAAAACCCGGGCACTGTTCCTCATCTGTCTTGCAAGGATGTTGTATTTACCAGGGAGTGCACACAGAATGATTTTTTGAAAGATGCTCTGGAGTGCAAAGAATTATTGCATTGTTTTTATTCATGACTTGAGCTGGGTTTTAGCTACTTGCCTGCCTTTGTATGCGGCGTGTTGGGTTTTTATAGCAACCTCTGTGTTCTCTGGGTACCTAAGCAGAGATTTTCATTTTAATACTACATCATTCACATGCTGGATTCGTCCCAAATTCACCTCCTCCACACATTTGAACTGCATTATTAATAATAATATGGTTGATTGCTGATGCTGTAGATTTGTTTTCCAAGGAGCTCGTTGAGGAGCTGGGTGTGTTAATAAGGTACAGGGTGTTTCTCCTGTGTTCCCAGCGAGGAACAAGCAACTGGCACTGCCTGGATCTTCTTTTCCCTGCTCCAGGAGTTTTCAATTCACTGGATCATTCACAAGTTACCTCCAACCCAACCTTGTCATTGCAATTGGTCACAGTGGCAGTGGATGCTTTTATGTGCTGTATCTCGCCGAAGTCTCATCACGCCAGGCCAGTGCCACAGGGTATGAGACAACAACAAAGATCTCAAGCATAGTTTAAAAGGTAGCACTATAAAAGAGGGAAAAATAATGGCTGCAATCGCTGCTAGATCCCCTGTTCCCACACATCCTGCAGCCTTTTTTTAATTTCAAACTAAAGCTAAGTTGTACAAACCTTCTCTGCTGCCACCCTATGCCCAGGATATCTGGCATCCTCTCCAGGGAGGGAGAGGAGAAGCCCTGACACAGCATATCTAGGGGGAGTACTCTGGGCACAGTTTCAATGTGAAAAATGTTTGAGGAGGCTCTCCCTAATCACCCTTTGGCTAAGGGTTCGTGGGAATTAGGAGGGTGTTGTGAATGGCTCTGTAGAGTTCCCGACTTTGCCACAACTTCTGGGGTGTCCCTGGACAAACCACCAAGAGTTGCTTTATCTCTTGTTGGAAGCAGTGAAGTTGTGCTATTTCTTAAAGGAAAAAAAAAAAAGGTGAGAACAAAATAGGTCTGCTTTTCCTCTGTTCTTCAGCTGGAAAATGCAAGTCATAATTTTCTCATAATCCTTTTCCATCTGGTTTTTAGATACTGGAATTTGTGCCTTAGCATGTTTTCATACAGTCCCTCACATAATGATTTCTTGGTCTCAGGGATGACCCTCAGGTCACCAAACTTTATGGTCATTTCTGTCAAGAGATGGTGTTGCATTGTCAAGTGCCTTCTGTGAAGACTTTAGGACAGTCTGTGCCCCACTTCCTCTCCTGGTGTCTCCAGTTCTTGTTTTCTGTCAGCACAGCTTAGGCCTGATAATGATTTGGTTATAAATACCCCCATGTGAGTTTTGGCACAAAATGTGTACAAGCCTCAATACAGAAGATTGCAATTCCAAGCCAAAGAATGGCTGCCTTGAGGTTCCTTCTTAGATTTCTCCTTTCCTTCACATACAAGTGTGCTGAAGCTGCTTTCCTCAGGTTACAATAAATTCCTGTCCTGGGAGAAAGAGTGAGGATTTAAACTAATGCTGAAGCACATGAGCAGGGAGGATTTTTTGGGAGGAAGAACTTTTGTGGGGATTGAAGGAGAATGGGAACGGGTGTCCTCAGGAAAAACATTTTCAACCCCATCACCAGGGATGTGATGTTGTAGCAGTGGCTGCAGCAGCCAGTGCTGCAGGAATTGCAGGAGCCAGTTCATCAGAGATGTGGTTCCTGAGCCAGTGGGTCTGTCCTGGTGCTGTTGTTTTATAGTAATTAAAGCCAGTTGGCCATGGATAGTGGGAAAAGTGCAGATCTCCTTGTTGTCCCTTTGCCTCCCCTCCTTTCCATGCACACGTTGGTGCTGGCAACTGGGGTAGCTTCTCACAGAGGCTCATTTACTACCAGGAGAGAAGAAATCCAGGTGTACACACAATAAGGCACAGCCTCAGCTGCTAGGGCACCATAAAACAGAGAATCCCAGAATTGTTAAGGTTAAAAAAGCCCTCTAAGATTGAGTCCAACCGTTAACCCAGCACTGCCAAGCTCAGCACTAAACCATGTCCTGGCTACAGTTCCCTTTCAGGGAGTTGTAGAGAGGAAGAAGGTCCCCCCCTGAGCCTCCTTTTCTCCAGGCTGAGCCCACCCAGCTCCCTCAACTGCTCCTGGTGCTCCAGGCCCTTCTTCATCTCCGTTCCCTTCCCCAGACACACTCCAGCCCCTCAATGTCCTTCTTGTAGTGAGGGGCCCAGAACCAGACTCAGGATTAGAGTTGCAATCCTGAAAAATCACAGCATTAATTTTAAGTCCTGGCATCCCAGCACAGGCCCAGATTGCCAGCAGGTGATGGATTTTGGGAATACTGTAGTGTATTTGGGGAATACTGTAGAAGTCAACAAGAGCTTGTTTTGGTGGTCCTAATGAAGCAGGAGGTGTGGAAGTTATGCTCTTAACTTCTTTTCTTCCAAGAATGTTTTCATGCCTCATAAAAAAGAGGAAGGGTGGTCCAGGACACCCTGGATGGGTGTGTTTGTGCTCTGCCTGGAGGGGCTCCTCTCCTTCCTCTGCTCCACCCACCTAGTGCTCTGAGCTGGTTTCCCTTGCTAGAACAGACAGGGTGTTTCTATAATAAGATTAGGCCTGGACTTTTCATTGCTGCCTCTCAAGTTTCTGTTAACATGTTCTCAGATTGTAGGCATCTGCTCAAATAGGCTTCCTGCAAACAGGCTCTGCTGCCCTCTCCCCTCCCGGAGAATGAAAGGATTGAAAAATGGCAACGCTGTCCAAGTCCTCAGGATCAGTTTCCTGAAGAGATGTAGGATTTCATTGCAGAAAATATTCTGAAGATGCATTTTTTAATGGTTTGGTGAACAATTGACAGGAAGAAAAGGTTGAACAGTAATGAGAAACACCCCTAATTGCACTTTTGAGGAGTGGTGCTGTAAGTGATTACATGCATGATTGAAATCCATACATTGGTCCCACAAACCCAGCCTGACCCACCTGTATATTTTCAATAAGAAGTAAAGTCTCCCATTTCTAAGAGAAGTAGAAAGAAAAAAAAAAAAACAAACAACCCCACCCTGCTGTTTTTAGCTATATACAAATGACAAAAGCAAAGACATCAAAATGTGCAGCCTTTCAACTCCTGCTCAATTAGAATAAAAGTTTGGTTGCTGTTTTAAACATTTTGGGCTAACTGAGTGTGACAGCATCTCAGCTCTGCAAAGGGGATGATTTGGGATTGACTTTTGATCTGACTGACAGTTGCTTATACACTTCAGTGTTGGTTTATGGCATACAAGGCTGCATTGGAATCCACATGTGACTAATTAGGAACTGTTTATAGGGTGTGTATATACATTCACACAAGAATAAAAGGGTTATTCTCGAACTGGAGCCACGTTATTAATGAAAGAGTTAATTTAACAAGGTGCTTGATGTGCTCTTTTTATAATGTTTGCAAGAAAGATGTAAAAAAAAAATTACAAAAGGGAATATTTAGCATAAAGAATGAATTTATATAAATGGTAATGTCAGATATGTAAATTATAAGAATGAAAATCTCTTCTAAAATCCCTCTGTAGTTGTTTGACCGTTACAGGAAAACAACAGGTTGAATTTTAGACACATTTTAGGACACATTTACAGTTTGTGGGTATCTTAGAAATTTAATTCTCGTTTAATTTTTAGCCTTTCTGTATAAAATGTGGCAGAGGAACGTACATTAATGTTAATCTCTCCATCTACCTTTATCATAAGGGCTCCTGACACTGCAAGAGGTGCAGCAGCATCTGCGCCCCCAAATCCAGCTGGGGGCTTGGAGGGGTCCACAAGGAGGAGTTCTAAGATGAATACAGGGATAATAACATTTTCCTGATAAAATAATGCTCCTGTGTCACCGAAAAGAGAACTGTCAGCACTCCTTTGTCGGCCCCTCTCAGGCTTAAGAAAAGGGTCCCTGACAGTTTCAGCATTGCCTTTAAATATCTTATTGAAATGTAGATTAAGACTGTACATCTTATAATAGTTGGAAAGCCTTTTCATTTTAAGTCTTGTAGAAAAGCAAGCATTAAGTAAGTATTAACTTTAGCAGTTATATTTTAGCATTTTTCTCAGGTTGATCCCTCCTAGACCTAATATTTAGATTTATTTAAAGAGGCAGTAGATTACCTGCCAGTATAGTAGTGTAGAGCATTGTGCATTCCTCTGAGTCTCCATAAAGTAAGATTAACTGTATCTTTTATTAGTGCCATCAGCTCTCATGTATTTTACAAAAGTATCCTGTATATGTGGATGCTGCAGTAATCAATGATACCTCAGTGTTCTTGGTTTAGCATTTTCAAATTGTCATTATCACTTTAATATGAACTTATTTAAAATAAAATGATATAGAAATCTGTCCCATAAGCAGGGCTTTTCCTGAATCTCCTGTAACTCAGAAATTCTCATTATATAGCTCTTTTAGTTTAATGATGTGAAGCATAGTTTAGTGTAGGTGGTATTTATCAGTCAGGACTCTGCTTTCACTTGGGGTGTAAACCATTTATCCACTTTGTGTATAAAACGATATTTTAAATCAATTTGTGGGTCTCAGTATTTTGGCGATGATTTTGGACACTTGGACTGATTTTTCAGAAAACACTTGTCCATTAACTTCAGAAAATCCATTTTTTGCAGGTGTTGGTGTCTTGCTTTGACTTAGAACAAAATTGAAATTACCTATAATTATTAATCATTTGTGCATCTCATATTTTGATATATAAATCTCCCCCAGAACCCTGAAATAATGACTAAACTCACAGGAGTCTTGACTTCGATGTAGTGACCTGCGTGTGACAAGGCTGTTATTCTTATTTCATATGCAACCTTTATATTTCTTATATTCCATATGGAAACTATATGATGTATGTAATGAGCTTGATTTTTGCCAAGCTTATCTATCAGAAGCATCACTTCCAGCTGCACAAATGTGATATAAAGCTAATTGGGAGCCAATAAACACACTTTTTATAAGCTCTGACCTTTCAGAACGGGTTCCTGCTTTAAACAAGTGCAAGAAATACAGTGCTTTAATGACACTTGGGCAGATTTAATACTTGCTGAATGTATATAAATAAATATTTGAATGCAGACAAGGAAATATTAGCCTGGGCTCACACGAGGTGGGAACTAGACAGCAGAAGGAAATGATTCATGAGTGAAAAAAGAGATGGTCTGAGCAGCGCAGTAACTCGATTCAAAACATTAAAATACTACATGGGAGCTTCTTGAAGTCCTGTGGTGCCAGTTCAGACCCCAATAGCCAATAAAATATATCAAATTCTGCAATTGCATGGAAGATTCTTCTAAGCCTTTGAAAATGTATTCAAATATTCCAGAATATTTGAACATTTTTTTTCTTTTTCTTCTGAATGTTTGGTTGGACTTTGGTACAAGAGCTACCCTTGAGGTTTTTATACCTGGACCCTGATTTTGTGATGCTCTATCAAGTGCAGAAGAAAGAAAAGTTTTGCTGGAATATTTAGTGGCCAAATTAAAATTCTTCAAGCCTGGAAAGGATCTTGTTTTCTTTTAATTGGTGGAATATTTGTCTCAGTATTTTGGGTGTGAGCCGTGTTGGTGTAAAAGGAATTAAGAAAGGTCCCTAAAGAGCAGTTCTGGAGAAGTTTAATGCACACAAGGCTTAAGGTATCAAGTCAACTGAAATTTTTTATGATTTTTTTAATTATTATTCTCTTTAATTTTCCTGTGTGTCTGTTCTTATTCTTCTACAAAACCATAGCACTCCATACTTCATGTGTAAAAAACACTAGAAGCAAAATATCAGTATTCTCTATTTTACAGTGAATTGGTTGGTTTGGATGGGAAGCAAAAAGGAACAATAAGATATTTTTGTTTTGAATGGATTTTTGTACTTTTGGGGAAAACAATCCAGAGTGGGATATTTCTCAGTCATGACTAAGGAACACAATTTTATGGAATTAGTTCAAAATAGTGGGAAGAGCATAAACTTCAATATACTTAGTCATGGAACTGTGTTCAGCCCTCTGGTAGGGGTTTATAAACCAAAGTTTAACAGTTTTATGCACAGGAATGAGAAGAATGTTCAGCTCTGTGGTTTGCTGGGATTCATGGTAGAGATGTTAGGATTGTTTTTTTTCCCCCCCCTCAGCCTTGAAACGCACGTGAAAGTTTTCATTTCAAATGGTGTAACGCTGGAACAGCACCAGTAAAATCACTGCTGTTCCCCTGGATTTATATCCAATAATACAAGGAAGGACTTTGTCCTCCTGATCTCGCTTTGAGGTTTAAATAAAACGGAGAAGTTGATGTGCAGCACACACAGCAATGCAGTGTTGGGCTTGAGATCGAGCCAAAACCATGAAAAATAATTGAATTTCCCATAGTTTTGATAAAAAACCAAAAACGGTTCCAAGTTTGCTCGAGCCGAGTCCGGAGATTTCCGGCAGCGAGATGTGAGGAATTCTTGGAAAAACTTAGGGAATTCAGCAAATTTGGGATGAATGTGGACATGAGATTTGTGTTTCATCACAGAATACGAAACCAAGCAAATTTTGTCATCTTCTCAGTTAGGTAATAAAGAAAAGTTTGTCCAAGGTCTCCACAGAACTGATGGTTTCTTGTGGATCCCGATGAATTCTGCTGCGATTATTCCATTTTATTCCAGGCTCTGCCCTGAATATGGTCAGAAATACTTTGTGGCAGTTACTAAAAGAGGAAGTTACTCAGCATTATGATTAAGATGCCTATTTTAAGGAAGTTGCCTAATTTTCTGTTTGGTGAGAGAAAGCTTTCCAGCTTTTCATCTGTGCTGCTAAATTTTGGGGGGTTTGGGTCTGTTTTTTATCAAAGCAACAAGATTTTCTTATATAATTTTTGAGCATTTGTTACCTGGTGAAGCAGACGGGAATATTCAAGAAAACAAACACCCCAAAAATAATACTAATTACGAGTGGATATTAAGTAAGGACTTTTTGTAGCCCTTTCACATTTTTCTGTGTGCTCTTGTGCTCCCTCTACTGACTTTCCACCTGGGAATGACAGAGACCTGATACAGTAGAGAACTTTCCTGTTGGCATCACTGGGGAAAATATCTTATTTTAATAAAAAGAAAAACCAACAAACCAAAACCAACTTGTTTGGAGATTTCCACTTTAGTTCTTGCAATCTTGGTAAGAGAGGAGGGAAAATAAATTGATGTTTAAAGATACAGGAGAAAATTATCTCCTTTTTCTCGATATTAGGGAGAAGTTGAAAAGACTGAGCGGGCAGGTAAAGGGGCAAGATATACTAATAATTGATTTTATGGAGAAATAAAGGAATATAAAAGCCATTGGAAGTTCACAGTGTGTGCAGAGAATAACTGTGTCATTTGTTGTCTCTATTCCCACCCAACTCCAGAGCAATCATTGAAATCCATAGTGAAATTTTGGGGTTGGAAATCTGTATGACCACCTTTTTGTGCACTCCAGCAATAGAAACCTTTAGAATTCATAAACAATTTAGACAAAAATATAGTTCTCTTAACTTGTTTTGACCTGGAGCTCCTTTCAGTCAACAAAAAAGTTCTGTCAAATATAAGTAACTAATTCAAGGAAGGAATTTCATCTTAGTACAGTCTTGTATTTTCTTCCAGGTGATCAAAAGCCTTGAAAGGTTTTTGATTTTTTTTAACTCTGGAGTGAGATTTGGATGAAGGTGGTTTCAGTCCAAATTGTCCATTTCACTTGTGACTTAAAACATTTCCATTTCAATAATTTGAAGAATAAAACACTTTATCTCTGTGTTTTTCAGCCTTCATACATGTTTTTTTTTTTTTTCCTTTAATCAGTGACTGGTGATGGGATTAATCCTGGGGATAAGAGCAATTTGCAGGGAGGGGGAAAAGTAAATTTGTCCTTGGATTATTGGTGGCACATTTCCTCTGCAGAAAGCTGCAATTGTTGGATATTTTTCTCTTACCTTATTAATTATATGAGTTAAATACCTGTTAGATCATTTATTTGCAGGTCAGTTTGCTGTGACATGTTGTGTGTTTTTTGTGGCAGACACACGGGTTGGGTTTCATCTCCCTGACTTTACCTGTCTATAATTCACTATGGATTCCTACACTACTGGGACATTTCTTCCTTCTAATTAAATAAATTTCTTCCTGGAGGCACCTTTTTGTGTGCCTTGACTTGGGAGGGGGTGAGGAATGACCACTTGAGACATATTTTGTTAAGTGAAGGAATTGTCATCACCTGTCCCTGTGAGAGCAGCCAATGGGTTCTGTCTCTGTGTTTTGGGTTGAGTTTTGTTCTATTCTGACTTTTTTTTTTTTTTTTTTTTTTTTTTAAGACTCATTTTTCCAGTTGCTTTGAGGGAATTCTGGCACCTTTGTACCAGGTCAAAATATTTCTATTTCTAAACCAACCCAGAAACTCAAGGGGTGAAAATGCATCTCTCTAAGACTGACAAGAACCACAATATATACAACTATTGCATTCCTGCCATTCTGCATGAATACAAATATTAAAATGTCCCTAATGTAACTCTGGAATATTTTTTAAATATGTATATTGCAAATATAAGGCTTCTGAATGACTTTAAAGAGGGGTTTTACTAGAAGATTCCAAAGCACTCAGCATGCACCCAACAACTTGAAAATATTTTCTATTTAGGGATTGAAGTTTGATAACGCAAATTTCAGGTAGGAAAAGTGAAGGAATGAACATAATCTGTCCTCTAAATTCTTCAGGTTTAGTTTTCCAGTTTCTTTATGTCACAAATATCAGTCTCCTCTATTCCTGCCATGCTGGGACTGGAGAAGGGACCACCCTGAGTGATTCTCCTCTTTCAGCCAGAGGTGAAAATTCACAGCAGATGCTGCACTGAAGTCATGTGCAGTGACCAGCTTGAAGTGTGAATCTGTCACTTGCTTAACAATTTGTCATACAAAAGTCCTCTCAGATTGCTTTTCCCTTTTGCCACTTCTCCCAAAAGCCCTGGTGGTGGATACCATGATCACAGTATATATTTCCATATAATTTTGTCTTACATAAGCTAAGCAAAACTTTATTAAATCCCAAATACTAAAATTCTTATAAGGTTTATGCTTTATTGAAATATTTAATCTTTAGATAAAGATTAGGTTTAGACCTGAACTAGAGTGACTTATTAGGACCACAAAATGTTTTTTCTAAGTTTTCTTGCTTTTGGTGTGAAAGACCAGTAGTAAGAAAACATTAGATAGAAAGAAAAAGCAAAAAAAAAAAAAAAAAAAAAGAGGGGAAGAAAAAATTCAATGCAGAACTAAAAAACTTAGGTTTCAAATAGTTCATCTGGGATCTTACAGTACATGCACCAAAATTTTATTCAAATAGTAAATTTTATTAAAATAGTAAATAAATCTGGGATATCTGAGTATTTTTTTCAGGTGGATTAGAGGTTTTTTTTTTTCATTCTTGACCCTGATTTTTATTTGCAGTGGATTTCAGGTTTTCTTTTGTTTGCAATCTGTAAATGGCACTGATTTACTTTAATAGGCTGCTTGTTACATGTGAGTGTGGATTAGAGCTACTCCAAGTACAGTTTATCTGACTCTTCCCATGGATGACTGATCCACCTTCAGAAAGATTTGGGAGCTGATTCATCCCTTAGTAACACACCAAGCATAGGCTTATGTTTGAGATTTACCTAATGAATTTTAAAAGGTTTATTTTTCCAAATAATTATTAAAAAAGGCAGCTCTTCATTTATTCTTGCAAGTATAATGTCAGACTAAATCCGGGGAAGGAGGAATAACTATGAAATGGACACTGAGAAAAGGTGTATGAAAAGAAATTTACCCCAAATCTGTGTTTAATCACATTTACAGCTGAGTATTCATGGAAATCCATGTCCTGAATGAAACCCTGTTCAATTTGGAAGCAGAATTCCCATCTCACTTCCCTGAGAACATCTACTAACCCTGCACACAAAGATTAACCAGAAGCTGGGCTACATCCTGTAAGGACAAACTTGCAAAGTTAAGAAAACTTCTGCCCAGGGATCAAAATCCTTTCATTGTTCTTGTTGCTTTCCTTCATCCTCTCAGTGGATTCTAGAGAGGTATGAGAAGAAAGCATAAGAAAAGCTAAAACTTGGGTCCACTTCTAGGAAAAGGCTGAAATAAATTTTTCCTCTCTGTGTTAGACATGCAGATGAGAGCTCCCTTCTTGTTGTGCTTGGCTTTGTGTGAATGCAACTGAGAAATCTGTCAATTTTTGTTTCTTTTGGGGGAATATATTTAATTATAACTGTCAAAATAGCCTGTGATGATCCCATTTGCTCAGGTAGAGTTTTATTTGTTTTGACTCCTGTATATTTAGTTTTGCAAGTATTAAAGCAACAACAAAGTGTTTCTTTATTGTCAGAGGGAGCAATAATAACCTTTCTGTCCCATAAATAATAATAAAAAGTGAGTCATTGATAGTTTGCAGCTTCTTAGCTATAAGGTGTCTGTAAGAGAAGTCAGTGTATTGCCTCAAGGGAGTAGATTAAAGGGAAAATGAGTGTGTTTCTGCTTACTTTCTTGGCTCATTGCTTTATGGATATGTGGGATCTGAGAAATAAATGGTGGTCAGAAAAGAACAAACACATTTATTAGAGCAGTTAGGAAAAAAAGACCCCGTTTTGCTGTTTGCCAAGGTCCTTCTGAGCAGCACGTTTGGCAGCTACCAAATGACAGGGCCTGCACAGAGCCGGGTTTGACAAAGCCTCTGGGATGTGTTAAAAAGTAAACCAGAGCAAATCACGGACTGGAAAGCATAACTCAATCAAGGAAAAATGTATGATTAAGGGCGACATGGGCAAGGAAAGCTTTGCCAGAGCTCAGGGTAAATATTTGTATCAGTGTGAAGTGAAAGCTTCACATCGCTGATGTCAAGCAGCTGGAATTTTCATTGTTTATAAACTTTTGTTGTTACAGTTGGGTTTTGGCAGAAAAGGTACCAAGGAGGGAACAGTTTCCCAGCAAGAAAGCTTGAGTTTTGATAAAACAGCTTGAGCAGAGAGGAATGTGAAGATGCAAAAATTTCTGGGCCTTTTTTTAAAAATAGCATCCCATGTGACCCACCAGTTGCCTCGTGATGTGCAGTTGACTTGTCCTGCAGGAGTTTTTTGTGTGTTTGTGCGTTGTGTGGGAAAAAAAACCAGGGATGCCAAGGATGAGCACCAGCCTCCTCTCACAAAGGTGACCAACAACCATCAAATGATGAGATTTAAATAGTTGCTTTAATAGCTACAGCTCTACCTTGTTGTGAGGTCCAGAGTTCACTTATCTTCAGAGAATATGAATCAAATATTGTAATGAGAAGAAAAAATATGACCTAACTGGGGATCGAACCCAATTTCTTGAGTTTTATCCAGAAGCCTTAAGATAAACTAATATGCTTCATTCCCCCACCCCTTACCCCCAATGCACTTAAACTGCAGCTGTGGGCATGTGTTGCTATATTTTAGACCATATTTTGTTCAATGAGTTGTTTTATTTGAGCATTTTAAAGATTTCAGAGCTGCATATTTAACCTGTGATGATTTCAATTGTGGGGTGGGATTTTTTTATTCTTATAAAAAGTGGGAAGCTGGTTTTGGGTATTGTTCTGTATGTTGGGTACGTATTTAATACAGGAGGAAAGGGATTTGTACAGAAGACCAGTTGCTGTGAGGGGATGTTTTTTTAATGTTGGGGGTTCTTGGGAGATGACCACTTGGCATCATGATCCCAAAACCTTCTTATGGGGCTGGTCTCCAGCCTTTCCTGTAGGTGAATTTGCAGCTGAGCAGCTGGTTCCTTCAAGGGAGAGGAAACTGAGGTATTGCAGAGGCCCATTGGGAGCAAAAAAAAGTAATAAAACCCCTAAAATTTAGATGAGTGAAAACTGAAACTGATGATTAGATTCCCAAGTAAGCAATTATTGAACTTTAAAGGAATCTAGACTCTGCTTAAGAGTTGGTTGTGTAGGTGGTTGAAGTGCACATGCTCTGTTACCTACGTGAAGATGCTTCAATTTGAAGAGCTCTATTTTTTTGTTCAAGTAAACCAGGGGCTATCCCTGCCAGTGAAAAACAGTGCTCTGCAAGAACCTAACAACGTTACCCAGCTGCACTAAGAATAGAAATCAAGCCCCTGCTGGTATAATTAAGAAATCTTCACTTCCAGTCCCTGGGCTTTAGAGACCTGGATCACTAACTAATTCCAATTTAGAGAGCTTTTTTGATAAGAGCTTTTGTAAACTAGGAAATAAGCTGAGAATGAAAACTTTTCAGTGTGAGTGTTTGAGCTCCATGCTCAGCCTGTTCAGTGTTATTTCATGTTTGGTTCTGTCCTGGAGGGAAATCAGATATATCAGCGTTGAATTGAAGAAATGCAGCGTGCTCGTTCTCCTCGGGGTTTTGGAAAAAAAAGGTGGCACTCATCCATGGGCTGGGATCTCACATTTGGAAAAAAGCAGCAATTTCATTCATAAATGTAGGGCCTGGCCATGCAGCCTTGTGGCAGAGCCATCTCCTGAGAGCCCTGGCTGCTCAGAGCTCTGGATAATCCAGGGGTAGAAATGCAGCCCAGGCATGGTTTTGTTTGTTGTTGTTGTTGTTTGTTGGTTTGGTTTTTTTTTGATTTTGGGTTTTTTTGGGGATTTTTTGGTGGTTTTTTTGTGGTTTCTTTTTTTTTTTTTGGTTTTCGTTCTTTCCTTTTTTGTTTTGTCGTTTTTTTTTTCCTTTTTTTTTTCTTTTTTTCTTTGTTTTGCAACATGAGCTCCATAGTTGATTCTGCTCTAGTTTCTTGGTGGTGTGGGAGCTGGGGTAGGGGAGTTGCTCTGGTTGACAATGATGGGAGGGATCAATGTCACACCTGTTCTTTTTTTCTCCAAATAAGATTAAATAGATATTTATCAATATATCTTTAAATAGGAAACATTTATCAGGAATAAAAATTATCAGAAGCTTTGCTTGACATGTCCTGCTCTTTTTTCTAGTTACTCTTGCTTTATGTTTTCATTATGGTTTCTACTCTACTAATTTCTCATTCTTGTCTCAGATTTTTTAATTTCCTTTATTCTTCAGCAGTTGGGTGAAGTTTCTTTTCTCTGCTTTTCTCCTGTAGTTTCTTTGAAGCAGCAGGCAAATTTGGTCCTACTTGTGTGTGATTCAAACCTCATAACCCACACATTGCAGGAGGCTTAAAGACACTGGTGAGATCACCCACCCACTCATTACTTATTATTATTTTATGCATCATGGTGTGACAGGTCAAATATCTGCCTCGTAAAAGGGTACACAGAGAAATGAACCGTTGGGGAAGTGGAGATGGAACAGGGTATCCTATTTCTAACACTCCTTTTGGCACCCAAATCCCTCCATCTTTCTTACTTGGCTTTCTCACCTTGGATGAAAGAATGGTAAAAACCTACCACTGTATGGGAGTTATGTAAATTTTGGACATATTGGACCATGAAGTGAGATGATGATGATGATAATGCTCGTTAAAAGTTCTTGGGAGAGCTGGAGGATTTTTAAATGGCTTGTCTGCTGTTTCTCATATGTTCAGTGTAGAAGAGTGTTTTTCACAAACTCACAGAATGGGTCAGGTTGGAAGGGACCACAGTGGGTCACCTGATCCCACCTCCCTGCTCAAGCAGGGCCATCCAAGAGCACACAGCACAGGGTTGTGTCTAGATAGTTCTGGGATATCTCCAGTGAGGGAGATTCCACATCCTCTCTGGACAATCTGTTCCAGGGCTCAGTCACTGCTCAGGGAAGAAGTTCTTCTTCCTCATGTTCAGGTGGAACTTCCTGGGCGTCTGTTCCTGCCCATTCCTCTTGTCCCATTGCTGGGTATCCCTGAGCAGAGCCTGGTCCATCCTCTGCCCCCTCCCTGCAGACACTGACAGGCATTGATGAGGTCCCCTCTCAGTGTCTCTTCTCCAGGCTGAGCAGCCCCGGCTCCCTCAGCCTTCCCTCATAAGGGAGATGCTCCAGTCCCTTAATTTGTCTAAGTAGGTCATGATAGAACCTTTGACAAGTTAATGATAGTCTACCTTATTCTCAGTCAAGGTGAAGTCTTCCTTCTCTGTCTCACTCGTTTCCTTTCCTCCTTCCAAGTTTTGGCATCCATCCTAATTTTTGCCTTTCCCAACAATATTATTTTGATAGGAATGCAAATGTAGGAATTCCTTTAATGGAAGAGACTGGGTGTTAAATGGAGCTCCCTGTTTTGATATGGCACAGGGGTTTGTGTGAGCCTGAGTTAACAGAAAGGAACACAATATACTTAAAGTACCTACTTATTTTTTTAGTTTCTTTTGTCACTTAAGAAACACCCAGCACCTTTGCAGAACTCGTATAAGGTTCACCTATAAGGTGTATAAGATGGCAGAAGTTCATAGAGTTGTTTAGATTGGAAAAGACCTCTAAGATCATTGAGTCCAATCACTGGGATGAATGAAGGAGTTTCCCAGAAGCTGGACAACATCTTTTAATCTTCTAATCCCTTCTGGGTCTTGTGGAGGAGAGTTTTGGCTGTAGGTATGTCCTGTTTACACGATTGGTGGCATTTCCTCCCCATGGACAGTGTGAGGGGACTGGTCTGGTACTGGTGACCTGCCCAAACCTGAAGGCTGATGGTTGCTGTGTCCAGCTTTTCTCAGGAAGGATCATAAATCTCATGGCAGGGGAGCTGCATCCCAGGTGATGGCATGGCAGGGACCAGCTGGGTGAAAACACACCCTGTGAGATGCCACAGGGTACAAAGTGTGGACTGGGATGACCTTGGCCCTGCTGCCTCCTGGTGCTCCATGAAAGGATGGTGAGGTCTCAAGGGTGACCCAGGCTGGTAGCCAGGCTTCAGATGTGGTTATCTGGGCATGCAGCCCCCCTCATGTGACCCAGTCCTCTGCCTCAAACACATCTCTGGTGTAGGAGATACAGTATTTTGTGTCACAAACATCAAAGCTTGAATTAGGGTCTAAAACTTTTTTTTTTAAATTAAATAGAGAATAGGAATGATTTTACTTCATGCTTTCAGAGGCTGGCTACTGCTTTTAAAAGTTACAACCCCAATCATGTTTGAAACTTGATTTCATTTGAATTTTTTTTTTTTTTTTTTTTTTTTTTTTTTAGGAAGGGCAAGAGTACAATTTAGACAAATATTTTTATATATATATATTTTTTTTTTCCTGGAATGATGAAACTACTGCACTGCAATCAAACTGCAATAAAAATGTGAAATACTGTCAGACGATACGAAGCTGGTGCAAATGAAAGCCAGAGATAGAGACAGAATCCTAAAATAAATTCCAGGAAAAAGCAGGCTATTTACTTTCAAAATACAGACAGCAAACTAACCTTAAAAGTACCGGGACAGTGCAACAGCTTTAGCCACGTTCAGACTGGGCTGAAATAGAAATGCAGACCACTTTGGCAGTGAAAATAATTACTGAAAAAAAAAATCGAATAGAAAGAATTATTAAAAAAGAAAAGATTCCGGGAGCAGGCAGGGCTGGAGTCAGCTCTGCAAAGGGGACTGTAGGTGGAGCTCGGATCTGCGATTCCTCGCTCTGGCTCCACAATGAAGCAATTGTTCCCCTGTCTCTCTCCGCTCAGCAATTCCTGCTCCCCTCTCTGTGTGCTTTCTGGTGGCATGTTCTATTTATTTTAATGTGTACCTTTGTGCAGGGCCTGTCTCGGAGTGGTCGGATCCCCCGTGGATATGTGGCCTTCCCGGCGGCGGGAGGAGCGCGGCCCATTCCCGTGGCACCCGTGGGCTTTGGAGAGCCAAAAAAACCTTCTCAGGAACACCTAATCCTTGGGCTCCCTCCAAGTACCACAATCTCTCTGCATGACTGACATGGGCCACTTGGGACACTTGAGGGCTTTAGGTGTGTCTCTCTGAAGTCAGCCCACAGCCAAGCATGAGGCAAATGTGCCCAGACCAAAGAAAATAAATTATGTGGGCTCCAATTTTCAGCAGTTATGAAGGATTAAATTACACATCTGAGGAATTCACTGGGGGATTAACCCTTTGGAACCCGCACGGAGGGTTGTGGTGGCTCCTCCCGGAGCCCACGTTTCAAAGGCACGTGGGTCATTGATCACAGGGCCTGGATGCTAATTGAAATATGTGTCATAATTAATTGTTAACACAAAAAAGGGAGAGTGGGAACAAGGGGGAGAGAGACCCGCTACCTGTGCAAAAGCTGGTGGAGGGAGGATGCAAGAAGCACCTCTGGATGCATCCCAAGAGGGTCCTCAATGCCACGAAACTTTTAAATAAAGCTATAAAGTTTTAACCTCTATTTTGGAACCACGAGTGCAACTTCCAACACACCATTAGAATTCACTTCAGCACAATTAGCACGGCCTTTGGAGCTGCCTCTTCACCCAGGTTTGGAGAAGTGCTCGCGAGCCAACGCGATTCTGCTGAATTTCTTGCTGAAAAGGCATTAAGTCCCGCTAAGAGATACAAAAAGTACAGCTTGCCCTTCCTCCTTCAAGTATTTCTGGTTCCCCACAACCATCTGTAACACCAAATATCTGGTACGTTGTGTTGCTGAAACTTTAAAAAGTGTAAACCCCACGCTGGGAAAACAAACGGCTGATTTCTTTTATTTTTTCTTTATGAGTGGATTTTTGAAGATATTTTCTTAAGCAAATAATTAGCCTGGGGAAGCTCTAATGATGAACAAATAGACAATTATTCAGAAGGAGGCTTTGGGCTTGTTCACCCCCTCCCCTCTTGTTACACTAATTAAAGTTTGTGGTCTTCTTGCAACTTAAAACTGAGTTTTGTAATGACTCTAAAAAGCTCCATTGGTGAGTTCACTGAAGCTGATGCCCCCATGCTCTTATTCCTTGAAAAATACAGTTTTCCCATGGATAAAAATCAGTGTCTGTAATCATTATGAACTTTATTTTTATTTCTTTTTTTCTAAGTCTTGGAAGGACCTGATCTCCAAAGAAGTGCAAAATGTAGTATTTTGTGTGCATGAAGAACAAACCTGGGTGACAGCATTAAACTTCAAAGGCAAATTGGGATAACTCCCCCTGGTAGTTCCTGCCCTGCTGGGACCATGGGTGACCCTCTCTGAGAAGGGACACACTGTGGTGCTCATGGATCATGAGGATGCTGGGCTGGCTGGAAGCAGAGTAGAAGAGACACACACAAATTTTGGAGGTCATTGCTGAGGTTTTTGGGGATTGCTGTGGCCCCACTGCCTGTAAACTCTGTGGTAGGATGAAAATTCCAATAACCCTGTAAGGTTTTGGGCTTGCAAAATGCTGTCTGTGTCATTAAACTGCTTAGAGATTATGTGTTTACGTGCTTTGTATCACAGGTGAACATCTCTCCAGCTTCAGTGTCTTTCCAAACTCCCTTATTTCTTATTTCCTTTCCTCAATGACATAATAGATTTACAGTACAAGGTAATTTTCCACCTCTGTGTTTTTAGGAAGGTTTTCACTAAAGAATAAACCCAGTGTTTGAGGGGGAGGCTGGTGTAAGCATCAGTAAAAGATGCAAGTTATAAAAGATAAGGCAGGGAGGAGGTATAAATAGTAATTTTATGTATATTGAAAATGGCTTCAAAAGTGAGGATGTGTTGTTTTACAGTAGTATATTCTCCCTAAAATCTGCTGTAGTAGGGAATGAATCAGGAAGGGCATGTGTGTGTGTAGGGGGTTTCTCCTTTTTTTTTTTTTTTTAAAGGAATCACTTACTCTTTGATGTTCCTTTCAGCAGTGTGACAGTTTTCCAAGAGTTTCCAAAAACATTTTAGTGGATTCAATACTTTGACTACTTTTTTTTACTAAAGTGTGGTATTAAAATTCACATATCTGGGATTCTACTAGTCTTTGGAGGAAGAGAATGAAAACTACAGTACTTGAGCGAAAACAGGATAAATGTGAGTCTTCTACACACAAGCAAACGGGCAGCAAGAGCAAATAACCAGTTTCATGGATTTATAAGTAGATTTAAAACTTCTTTAGATTAAACTTGGTAGAGAAATTATCCTATGGCTCTTTTTGAGGCACATGGATTTTTATTAATAACTCTCGCTCCAGTTTTGTCTGACTGTCCTCGGATCAGGTTGTAGGAGGTTGCTCTTCACAAGCAACCCCTACACAATCTTTTTCTAAACCTCATCAAATTGGAATTCATCCTTAAAGACACAGAAAGTGCAGGAATTTTGACTTGCTATACTTTATTGCTCTGTTTGCTGGAAGCAGTTCGTGTAACACTTGTAGCCTTTTGGTTTTCTACGTGACAATCAGGTGAGAAGGTCATTAATATGTGACACTGTTGACATAAAAAAAATGACAGCAGAGTAACCAGCGCTTTTAGGATCAAACATAAAGCATTTCTGGATGTATGAAAATCGGGGGGTTTTGTCTGCTGAAGAGAAAAGAGGATTTAGGAAGTGTGGAATAGAGCTCTATGTGAGGGCTTTAATGCGGATTAGGACACCAAAGCATTTTGGCATGGTTGGGGCTGTGCCAGAATATCACTGGGATGAGGCCAGATGAAAAACCTGGATCTAGAGTTTCTTTCCAGCATCCTCAGTTTGCTGATGTTTAGGTTGCTGCATTAATTCCAACTTTTGGGCAAGCTGGTATTCCCACGTTCTGGTTGTGAAGCCCTGGAACACGTGGATTTCTTAGCCTACGTATTTAAGAGACTCAGGAGATTTTCTGAAGCTTTCCTGAGCTCCACTTTTGAACCTAATCAAGCCCTTTTGTAGAATTTAGAGTCAAGTGGAAAGTGCAAAACCTGGATTGTGATCAAGGAAATGCAACAAACTCAGGAACTGGGAGGTAACAGGGTAAAGTGCCTCCTGTGACTTAGGAGATCCAAAACAGCACTGCGGATATTCTCTCTCCTGTTCTAGAGAAATCAGATCCAAGTGGTTTCTTTGCTCTGTTCCCCTTGTAAAGTAGCTATGAGGAAAATTACAGATAAGTCTCAGCCAGAAAATCCATCTGGTATGAGAAGAAGGGGCCAAAGTACAGCTCTTTGAACACTCAAGACCGCCTTCTGTCTTGACTAAACTGTCTCCTGCCCAGTGTTGGGTCTCCTGTTTCCTTTGACTCTTCACATCAATTTTATTTTGCACGTGGGTAGTGAAGGTGCAATAGCAAACCCGTCTTCAAATCTTGATAGATTTGGCACAGCATTTACTGTCCTTGTGTAGGTGTCCTGCTCATTTCCCTCCCCAGGTTTCTCTTCCATCAGCTTGTGTATTACCCTGTATCTGTATCCAAGTGGTGGGATGGACATGAGGGATCATTGGGACCAAATTCTGGGGGCCAGGGGAGACTCCTTGTCAGGCCTGTTCTTACAGCTCTTGCTTTGCTTCATTGTTGATTCCATTTTTTTTTTCCACCAAAAAGATTTAATAGTCACTTTGGTTTGCAATTTTCGACCAAAGTTAGGACAGAAGAAAATATTTTTTTGTTGAATTTTGTGTTCAAACTGTAAGAAAACACCCAATATGAGAAGTTACTTAAAGTGGGGAGATTGTTTGGAAACTCTGAAGCCGAAGGGTTTCTTGCTTTGTAGAATATAATTTTCAGTTTGTGTGCATTTATTTAAAGACAAGTTCACACTTGCAACATCTGCACGTTCTTATTTCTGAGCAGAGCAGGGTATGGCTGAGCTATTGCCCACCTCTAGACTATGGTTTTATCTGGAATACTTGCAGGGCGTGGAGCAGAGCAAGCATGGAGGGACCTGATCCCTTCTGAGTGCCCCCTGTTTGCTGCAGGGGAGTCTCCTGCAGCCTCTCCAGCCCTTCCCCTGCCAGCAGGACTGTGCTGGATGGAGCTCCATGCTTGGGATGATGGCAGTGTAGTGTGCCAGGTGGGAATATAAAATATTTCCCAAGCCCACACTCTGCAGTGGCAGTCACCTCTAATTAAATAGTTACAAGAAGTTGCTCTCAGGCAGTTTCAGGGCAGCAAGGAAAAGCATGTTCAAAGGTAGGATCAGGCACAGCTGCAACAACATATCCCTGAGGGCATCTCCTGTGCTTGGAGTCGAAGTTAAGGCATGTGTCTGAAGAGGTCTAAACCTCACCTTTAGCTTTCCTATGACCTAGCTGGGAAGGAAATTATTCTAGTTATTGCATGGCCACTAATGCATCCACAAGTTGCAGGAGGTTCATCTCCATGCTCTTTCTTCTATTATCTTCTTTCTCCTGCTCTGCAAAAATAGGAATTCCACTGGTGTCACTCAGCAAGTGGTGATATTCTGCAATAGTCTTTTTGCTCTGTGCCTGATGGAACCAGGTGTGCTGAGGCAGTTGTGTATTGGAGACCCCATAAGTGCCTTGGGAAGTCTCAGACAATTGAGATTGTTTGTCCTAGAAAACAGAAGGGTTCAGGGTGACCCAATTGCTGCCTTTCAGTACCTGAAGGGAGCCTATAAAAAAGATGGAGAGATTCTATATATAGAGACACACCCAAGAGAAAAGTTCTTGAGTGACAGGACAAGGGGGAGTGGTTTCAGGCTGAAGGAGGTATGTTTAGATGAGATATCAGGAAGATATTCCTGGCTGTGAGGGTGGTGAGGCACTTGCACAGGTTTCTCAGTGAAGCTGTGGCTGCCCCATCCCTGGAAGCATTTAAGGCCAGGATAGATGAGGCTTGGAGCAAACTGGGATGGTGGAAGGTGTCCCTGCTCATGGAAATAAGAGTTGGAATGAGCTGGTATTAAAGGTTCCTTCCAACCCAAACCACTCTATGATTCTGTGATATAGATGATGCTAGTCATCCATGCTTCTGGAATCTGCAATGCTGGCCTTTACCTGAGCATGTCCAGTACTCAGTAACTGTGAGTGGAATCACAGGATCCCAGAATGATTTGGGTTAGAAAAGACCTTAAAGATTATCTTCCAACACTTTTGCCATGGGCAGGAATACCTACCACTAGACCAGGTTGCTCAAAACCCCATTCAATCTGCCCTTGAACACTTCCAGGGGTGAGGAAGCCACAGCTTCTCTGGGATACCTGTTCCAGTGCCTCACTAAGTGGAGGAACATGTATATCTGGTAGCATGAGACACAAAGTCACCTGTATTGGATGCTGTACCTGAGAACCCACGTGGGTGTATCTGCTGAGGCAGCATGAAATGAAAGCTTTACTCTGTGTTCCTGCAGCTCCTCCTCATGCCCAGACCCTGCTCTGGGCTCAGCCCAGCCCTGGCTGTGCAGCTGCAGCAATTGGCCCACAGCAGAGGTGTGAAGGCACCTCAGGCTGCCTCCTCTGCCCAACCCTCCCTCCCCAGCCCCCTGCAGCGACAGAAGGGCTCACTTGAAACCGTTTCAGAGCCACAGATGACACGGAGAATCAGTCTGACATTTGCAAGGAGGTTGGAATGATTCATTCCTCTCAGAGCTGCACTACTCAGGGAGACCCCACTGCTGTTGCAGTTGGTGCTGCAAACTTTTTTATTTTTTTTTCCTATCCTGAATACTGTGAAATGCTGTAATCTTTTGGCAGGTTGATTATAGCTTGAAAAAATATCTCGTTGGCCTTTTTTTTTTTTTTTTTTTGTGAGGCTGCAGCGGTGCCCTTCATCTGGAAGTGTCTGGGATTTGGGGAATGGCTATTTTGCTACCAGAGAACTAATCTGAAGGCAGTCACTCTGTCCAAAGGAGACAGTGATTTGAGAAGCCAGGCAGCAAGGGCCATGGGATAAAACAACCTCCCTTGTATAGTGCCTGTGACTGTCCCTTCATATCCCTACCCCCAGGACTATGTCCCTGTCCTCCCTGGCCTTGCACTGGAGGCAGCAGGTTGGTTGGCTTGTGCCTGTGTAGGAGGGCTTGGGGGAGAGATGTCAGATGGGCAGTCTGACCAGATGAAAGAGGTACAGGATTGTTATTTGTGTATTTCCACATTTATTTCTGATTTTTTATAACTGGAAGGTGGAGACGGTGTTAGAGGATGAGGCTCTGGAGAGGTTATGAGACCCTGCTAAGGGATGGTGAGCTGGGTGAAAAGGTTTGCAGTGTGTAAACAAACCCCGTGTCCTTGCTCTTTCTGGGAAGTATCAATAGCTACTGTTTCTTCTCTGGGTTATATTAAATAAGGCTAATGAGTAATTAACTTTATGTTGGGTGCTGTGCATCCCCTTCCCATGCCTATGGATCTCAGGAGGCCCTAAGCACATCCCAAAGGCAGTGAAGGTGAGGTTGCTTTAAGGCTCTGCACTATTTTAACAATGCCAAGGACATGATTTTAGTCAGTAAATGCTGCTTTTACTCCTCTTCAGAAATCCAGTGGATTCAATAATAAACATGGTATCCCAATGGATACAGAGCTTGTGCCACTGGAACCTCGGTGCTAATAAAAGACCAGTAAACAAGTTGAGAAAGCAGGAGCTAATGTTGGAATCACTGGGAAGTACGTAGGGATTACAATCCACAGAGTTGCTTTTCCTTTGCCTTCCATAGTGTTCCCTTGCCATACTTTATTTCCATAAAAATTGTTATATTGACACTGGACTGGGGCTTTTGCCCATTTTGAGACAGGACAGGGGACAGGATCAGAGGTGGTGATTCTTTTTCCTGAATTTCATCCCGTGAGTTCTTTGCACAAGAGAAATAAAACATAAGAGTGAAAATACTTTCATTATTCTACATTATTTTGGTTTTTTGCTGTTGTTTTGTTTTGTTTTGTTTTCAGTTTTTAATAGAAGGTCAATTATGCTTATGAAAAATCTCTGACTTTAATATCTATGTCTTTGAAGTTAAGGTATAGAAGGAAACAGAGTGTGATGAGATACCACATATAGCTGCTGTACCCAAACACATACTTTTCTTGCCACAAGCTCTTTGTAAGAAGATATTGAGGCTTTCCATAATCATTGTCCTGTCTGTAGTCCATGGCTGTCCTGGGAGAGAGGACACATTCCCTCAGGAATTGCCATGGCTGCAGGAGTGGCACATTTCTCAGTTGCAGACCATGCTGGGTTTAAAAGCAAAACTTGTACCATATCAGGTTTTTAAGAACAGAACTCATTTAAAAAAAGACAGTTTCTTTAAGGTTTCTTTAACCCCATTAACACAGCTGTTAAGAACATAACCACCAGACTGTGTTTATTTTTGTGGGAATTCTTGGCAATCACTCAAGGGATGCTATTTCCCCCAATTATTTGCTTCTCCCTCCACTAGAGGCAGAAATTCAGCTTCTTCTCTGTCGAAGAGAGTAGGAGAGCTGCCATCAGGGCTCTGTGCCCAAGTCATAGGGATAGCAAACACTATCTGGTTGCTTTGTGATGATGCCCAAATGGGGTGGTTCTGAATGTTTAATAGGTTGTTTCTTCATGACAGAATGGACAGGTTTGGTTTTTAGGCTCTGGGGACTGAAACCCATCTGGTCTATGATTGAATCATATACAGTTATCACAGAATGGGTTGGGTGGGAAGGGGCCTTTAAAAGTGATGTTGTTCCACCCCCTGCCATGGGCAGGGACACCTTCCACCAGCCCAGGTTGCTCCAAGCCCCATCCAACCTGGCCTTGGACACTTCCAAGGATCCAGGGGCAGCCACAGCTTCTCTGGGCAACCTGTGCCAGGGCCTCCCCACCCTCACAGGGAAGAATTTCTTCCTTTTATCTGACCTAAATCTACCCTGTGTATGTGTTCACCTTCTAAGGTGTGACACAAAATCTTTGTGCAGTTCTGTGACCTGCCCTCCCCAGTTTCCTGGTACATCAGCTGAGAGTTAGTTTGGTCTTTTGTTGAACTCCAAGCAGGTCCTCACATAAATCTCATCTGACTGAAAACCACGTACACCCCTTCCATCCATCTCCGTTGGTAGAACAGAACATGCACAGAAAGTAAAAAAGAATAACTCTTAATCAATAACAATCTTTCTAGTGATTTTTCTATACCTAGAAGTTAATTTTCAAAATGTCTTAATACTCTCCTTCACCTTGACAACTTCATATTTCACCAGTTTTGACTGTAGTCACTGTGCAGGCCAGAATTTAAAGCAAAAACATTTATTCCATTTCCATCTCCTTTTAAAAAGTATTGTTTAGAGCTGGACAATAACATTATCTTGTAATTTTTTTTAATTTTTCTATCAAAATATTATTGTGTTTTTTAACATAGAAAATGACCAAATTTCTGGGCTCTAATGCACAGTGTTGGCTTAGTAAGAAAGAACCAAATTCAAAAGGGGATGGTTGAAAATTAAAAACACTAAAAAACATTGGCTACTCTGAGAACAATTGTTGTTAAGAATGAGGTTAAATAGGGTCTGATGACAGTAATTTATTTCCAGTTAATTTTTCTTACTATATTTTGTGATATAAATATTTTAATTATTATTATTTAGGGTCAATACTTAGAATCAAGTGTGGGAGGGAAATGAACTTAATCATAAGGTGAAGTAAACTTAATCTTCAGATTAGAACTAAGCTTCAGATGGAACTAAAAATGAAGTCATTTCATGTATTCTTAAGATAGCTGTCTAATATTCTATTTAAATTCCCTTGCTCAGAGAAGGAGTGGGGCTCTGCAAAAGGTGGGTTCTGCACTGTTTCCTCTCCACAATCAGGTGTTGTGGATGTGTTTTCCATCATGTACCTTCATTAGCCAGTATGGATTTAGGACTGCTGTGCAAGGTTAGGCTAAATTGTCCACTGCACTTCAGCAGCTTGAACAACCTTAGGAAATGAAAGTCTTTTTCCCTTAGTGCAGCAGTGATATGACTTAATAGTGCTGTTATCACCTTATAATCACACAACTGCGTGGGAAGCAAGTTGTCCATGGGCTGTTGTGTCCTGCAGAGATGATGGCTCTTGGTAACACAGCCCAGTGAACAACCCGGAGAGAAACTGCCTGAGATCTTAAAAAGGGCCAGTCAATTAATTTGTACCATCCCTGCAGGTCAGGAAAGAGATGAAATCACTGCTGTTTACAGCTGATTGTCTCAGATTAATATATTTATTTTAAACATTCAGCTATGTTTGCCTGGAGGTGTTCAGGGCTGGGCCACAGATTCTCCACCCATGCCAGTTAGGGTTGGGATCATCAGCTCTATGGTGTGCCAGCACCCTGCACCTGGGACTTATAGGAATAAAGCACCTTGCCCATATTGGAGTCTCATATTATTAAATCCTGCATGTGTATTATAAAGTCATAGAGTGTTAAGGGCTTGGGATGGACCTCAAAGATCATTTAGTGCCAGCCACCCCGCCCTGGGCAGGGACACCTCCCACTGGACCAGGTTGCACAAGGTCCAGTGGCTTATCCAAGCTGACTTTGAACACTGCCAGGGTTGGGGCATCTATGCCCTTCCTGTCCCAGTGTCTCGCCAACCTCACAGTGAAAAAAAATTATATATTTTATTTATATATTTATATTCATATGTTTATACTTATATATTTATATATGTTTAACCTAAATTTCCCCTCTCTCAATTTGTACCCATTCCCCCTTGTTCTATCACTACAGTTCCTGACATAGAGTCCCTCTCCTGCTTCCCTGCAGTCCCCCATCACAGAATCCCAGAATATGCTGAGTTGGAAGGGACCCACAAGGATCATCCAGTCCAACCCTCAGCCCTGCACAGGATAGACCCAAGAGTCACCCCCTGTGCCCCAGAGGATCATCCAAACCTTCCTGGAGCTCTGGCAGCCTTGGGGCTGTGCCCACTGCCCTGGGGAGCCTGGTCAGTGCCCAACCACCCTCTGGAGGAAGAACTTTTTCCTGAGATCCAACCTGAGCCTGCCCTGGCACAGCTCCAACCATTCCCTGGGTGCTGTCCCTGGTCCCCACAGAGCAGAGCTCAGTCCCTGCCCCTCCCGAGGAAATTGTGACTACGCTGAGGTCTCCCCTCAGCCTCCTCCTCTCCAGGCTGGGCAGTTCCCGTGGTGTTCTGTTATCCCTCAGGTATTTCCCTCAGTGCCTCGTCCCTTTCCCTCTCGCTGTTCCTCAGCGGTGGCGCTGCCGTGGCTCACGTTTTATGTCCACCCGGTTCTAGCGTTCCCTCACCATATGGTCATCCTGATGTTACCATTTGCCTCAATCATCCTTTTTGTAGCTGCTTGAACATCTTAATTGATCTCCTGAGCTATGTTAAAGATTTATAACAGCCGTCGGTGTAATTCATTTCACGAGCACGTAGCTGGGCCTTTCCGTCTGATTGGGCGTCCGCACCTCTCCCTCATAAAAATGTGCACAGAGCACGGGCTTGTGTCTCTGTGGTAAAATAATGGTCGTCTTGAAGGATATTAGAAACCTTGTACCACTCTACCCCAGCCAACAGGATAAGCTGTGGCCTCTCAGTTGTTGCTAATAAGGTGTTCTCTTGCTCCCTCTTAAATAATACCTCTGTTCCCTAAAATCAAAGGAATCATTTTTCTGGGTAATTTGGGGTAGAAGAAGGTAGAGAGCAGTTCCTTAATTAAAGCACTTTAGGTGCACAATATACATATTGCACACCCACGCAGCACAGGCGCTACAATTTTTATAACAGTACCTAATTATAATATTTGACCATTACATCATTAGTTACACTCAGCCCCAAAACTCTTCATCCCATCGGACCTCCCATAGATATGCATCCCAAAATTGAGTCAGTGGTCATAAGATCACCCCTTCCTCTCCACACTCCTCTTTGTCATCACCTTCTTCCCTTATTGGAACAGTTTCAAGGCTTCTTAGTCCTCTTGAGTAGTTTTGACTTGCTTAGATCAAGCAATGTGCCTGTTATTTCTTGTCTAAGCACATTCTCTACAGACAAGATGTTCTAAAAATCTTTATCCATTGGAATCCTTGACAGGGAATATTAAACAATATTTCAGGAATTTAGTACAAACGGTATTTAGCTAAATGTTCTATTCTAAAAGTGTTAAAAACTGTGTTAAAATCTATGTAATGTGGACTTTAAGGCATCACCTCGATTTGGAGAACTTTTCCTTTCTTCATAGTAACAGAGATGGTGAAACTTCTTTTTTTTTTTTTCTGAGTAAGATTCCAAACCATGTGTTGATAATATTGTTAAGCTGAAATGCATATATCAGAGTGGCAATGGTGCCAGGAACTGCTTTTGGCCAGGCCTGTGTTTCTTAGTATATGCAGCAGAGTCATGTGCAATTAATGATGTTGGCAAAAGGAGCACTGTAGAAAGAACACACGAAATGAGAGGTTTGATGGTTTCTGCAAAGTGCTGTGCCCATCTTTTCATGCAGAAAATGAGTAAACCATTACTCTACATGTGATTGGAGCATAACACAGCACTTTTTGATGGGGTTTGTCAGAGAGCATTCAGAAGAAGCTGTATATTAGAAGATAAATTTCATCACCCAGTTAAGAAAATATGTCTAAGAGTAGATAGGAAAAAGATAGGGAACATCCTTCATGCATGCCATTAGAGGGGTGGATTTTGGAGTGTAAATAAGAGCCAAATCTGTTTTGTGGAGAATTTCCTCTCAGTTTATCTACATCAGGATATCCAAGTATGAGGTAATTGTCAAAAATTATCTTTGGACAGAGACTTTTCTAAGGAGCCTTTGTGATATCCCTTTTTTACCTGTGTGACTGTACTTGAGATAAAGCCGTCTTTAGTGGCTTTCAGCTTTGGCTTTGATAAGAAGGTGAGAGGCAATTTGGTACCAGTTTTGCACCTCTATGTAACAGTACCTGGTCAAACTGTGCACTATCCAAACTGTTCAGCAAAACAAGTTAGACGCAGAAATTTTCTTACAACAATTTGGAGGAAAGATTGGATATGACCCATTTATTTCACTACCCCTTTGCTAGGAGCCTTCCTCTGTCATTCACTCTCTTCTCTTTGAGGTATTAACATATTTGAACATTTCTGTGTCCACAAGGGTAGTTGGTGCTCAAGTTGTGCTTCTGTTCTCTGATGCCACCCATCTTCAGGTTGCACTTGTTAAGCACTAGTTTCTTTCTCATTTGTGGCATCTATTCCAGGCTGAAACACTTCTGGTCTCAAAACCTTGTATTTCTTTTTGGAACCTGAGGTCCCTTTAGTGGGAAGATCAAACTGCTCAGAACTTTGTGGGATTGGGATGAAGCACAAACCTGTGCTTTGGTTCTGTCCCCTGTAAAGGGAAATCAAACTCTACACATCAAAGGATTAAAGCTAAACTTGGTTTTAAACTCAGAAACTTCTAAATAATCTTCCTAACATATTTCAAATCTTAAAAACTGTATAAAGTGGGGTTTTCATTATTTTTTTTCCCCTAAGAGATGGATTGAACCTTTGGTCTTAAACCTTCCAGATGATGGACAAGGTTTGGAAGAATTAGTTCTCTTCTTCTAGGGAGTGCAGAGTAACTTATTGCTCATTTTTGAGATAACTGTTGCTATTTTTCTCCAATTCTAAATATTTTCATTTTTAGATGTTTATGGAGTTGAGAAGCAGAAGTTATTTTATCAGACCAAAGCAATCTAATAAAAGCAGTTCTTTCTTAACTGTACAACAGCCAAGATATTACCTCTGATTCCTCAGTTCTGCTCCTCCTCATCTCTTACATACACTCTCCAGATAACTTTCCATAGCATGTGGGGACAGAAATAGGGAATTTATTGCCTGATAGTTGTGTAGAAAATATCCAATTTTAACCCAAGGAAGGTGTTTCATAGTTGACCAAAGTCTTTATAAAGTATAGTCTTCTATTCTGCTTGGAAAATCCTGGAGAACAAATATTCTCACTTTTTGTGTCAAACAAAGCACGTGAAGTAAATATGTAAAAAGAAAACCAAACTTGGAGAGTACCAATAAAATCACAGATGAAAGCAGGCAATAAATGTGTGTGTTCACCTTGGCAATAAATGGTGGTCGTGAGTTGTCCATCACTTCATCCTCCTCCAAGGAAGCTGCAGGTGGGACTGGCAGCTGAACATGGATATTTGGAACCAGAGTGAACCCTCACACCAGGCCTGTGTTTGTACATAACACTGGAACAGCTGGTTTGGATTTTAAAAATTCTATTTTTATTAGAACACTGACTCTTGTTTATCGTTATTGATTTTATTGGGTTATTATTGACTGACTGCACCCCATGGGCCTATTAGTGAAGTGCTAGTAAAGCATTAAAGGAAGACTTAGGCTTTTCTGTGCTTTGTACTTGCAACATTTGCTTTTATTGTGATTTTTAGCCAGCTGCCTGACTACAAACATGGGTAGTCTCACCCACCACAGATTGAAAGGAGGGCAAGAAAGGAAAGAACTTTCTATATTTTCAGTCTTCAAGAGAACGAAACAAAGTTTTGAGGTTATTTACTGGTTTGTTGGACTAATTTTAATTCTCTGGGAAATGTTTACAGCTTTTTCATGTTGCTAAGAATTCTGGTTAATATTAGAAATAGGGCAAACTCATCAGTCTTACCCACAAAATAACAATAAAAAGGATCTGCAATAACTTTTATATGCTATTTGATCTTTCTGGGTGGAAAGGGAAATTTATTTTCTTATTAATATGAATCAAATGATACATGACATTCAGGTCAAGCCAGATAAGGATGGGGTGAACTCTGACTGGTTGAATATGAAAGTCTAGAGACCATTAATGAAATTTTAGGTGGTATTGATTACTCTCTCCTAAGATAGTGTGACTTCCCATGGTATCATAATCTCCGGATGGTCCTACTGATTCAAATAATTTTTCACCTCTCCTTTTGGTCTTATTTTTCTCTTTCCTGCTCCATAGAAATGAAGTAATCATTTTTTTTCTGTATATCTCAGTGAGGGTTGGCTTTAATGAGCTGTAGCAGCATCGGTGGCACTGAGCAAATGTCATTTGTGAAGATTCCATGCCTGGAAGTGTCCAAGGCCAGGTTGGATGGGGCTTGGAGCAGCCTGGTCTGGTGGAAAGTGTCCCTGCCCATGGCAGAGGGTTGGAATGAGATGGTCTTTAAGGTCCCTTCCAACCCAAACCATTCTTATGATTTACAAACTCCTGGAATGACCAACCAGAATTAGAGGAAACTTTATGAATACACGAGGGGACAGTTGTCACCAAAACTCACAAAATTGTAAGAATTGTGAGTTATCAGCTCCCAAAGTTGTAAGAATTTCAAGTACTTCTTCCTTTTGGATGGGAAGAAAAGGAAGGGAGACTTGAAGAGCAACACAGGGGTCCTTCCTGAAGAAATGAAACTGCAGGAGCTACAGGGAAGTGGTGGAAGTGTCCTGGCATCAGAGCACAGTGGATGCTTATACTCCAGATAGAGGCAAGAAGAACTTAAATGTCCCCAAAACTGCAAGCAGCAAAGAGATGGGGATGGCAAAGAGGCCTCAAAGAGGTCCACTTTCCTCTGAATGGCAGCCTGTTGCTGCTCCTGACTGCTAAAAATATCTGCCGTGGGATAACAGCAGTGGGATAAAAATAAGAGAGACTTCTGCTCCTCTGTTAAGAGCAAGAAAGTCACCATACATTAATTATGGAAATAATATTTTTCTCTGTCAGATCTACTGCTGTGGGTAGTAATAGCTTCCCCTGAAAGCTGTCAGAAAGTAAAAATGGTGACAAGGAGATGGCTCTGCAGCGTAACGTCAAATTAAACTGATGGCAAACTTCGTTCTGTTTGTGAATGGAACATCTTTGGGGTTGTGACCAGAAGATAGCATCTAGAGTAGAATATTTAGGTACCCAGGGGTGAGTCATAGCAATGGTCAGGTGTCCACTGGTTTTAAAACTGCAAATTAAGCATATTTACTGCATTGTCTCTCAGAAGGCAGGTAAATAACTCACCAAAGAGATATTTGTGTTTACTCACGTTTGTGAATTTTGAGGATGGAAAGGGCAGCGTGATCTCTACAGAAAAGTGCTGCTGAAAATCAGTTTGGGCTCTAAAGAGGGAAAACGTGTCTTACAGCTGCAAATCCAGAGTAAGTTTGGGTTTTCAAAACGAAAAAATTCGCTTTTCAAAATGATCTCAGTGCAGGTTTGGCTCACAAAGGAGGCTCTTGGCCCTTTTCAGCCGATCTAACACATTTAATGAATGTGTCATTAAATGCAGTGAGTAACCCCGGGAACTTTGTTGAGAAATGAACACCATTTGCTTTTAAAAGCAATCTAATTTTGTCTTTGAATGTCATGATGGGTGCAGCAGATAACAGCCAGACATCCCCAGTCCCTCTTTCATTTGCTGGTACAATCAAACAGCGAGATGCTCTTACAATTGACTGGGCCCACAATTTTGTGCTTGACTGCAGGTGCAAAATCGAGGATGCAAAATCAGAGCACAACTTGATGATCACTTAAAAATTTGGTCCATTGCTGTTTGCAAACCTTTAACTTCTGTCTGTTGTGTAAAATATTTTGACTTTTTTTGGTTTGTTTCAGAATTGGAGCTGTTCACCAGAATTTACTCTCAGGGGCAAATAATCCACCTGCAAGAAAGTACCATATTTATACTCTAAAATTCAATGCAAATAGAAATTTTATTACTTTTAATGATCTATTCTTACAGCATTTATATAAATTCCCCCCAAATAATAAATTAACCCATTGCTCCATTTATCTCAGATAAATTAGTGTTTTAGGCATTCTTATTTTTTTCTTTGAAAGCTTTTTTTTTTTTGTCTTTGAAAGCTTTTTTAGGACAAATAGTATTTTTAAAAATCCTGTCATTGAAATAAACATTTAAAAACTTATTTTTAATAATAACCACCCCAGAAAGCTATGAATATTATGCAAATTGGATGCTATATTTTTTAATCTGAAAAAATACACATATTAACACATGTTTTGAGGATGCAATTAGACAGAAGTATTTAATTAAGGTGTTGTTCAGTAGCAGCAATATTACACCTTGACCTGTGTGTATATTAAACTCTTAAACTTCTGGCAAAGTCAGTAATTTACTTGTATTTGGCTAATTCAGTAAAACCCTGTGCTAACCAGGCAATACAATTCAGGGACTTCTTCTTTACATATGATTGAAGTAATTATTATTATTATTACTGTAAGATGAATGTCAAATATGCTAACCACAGATTAAATGTTATAATTTAGGTTTACAGCAGCTAATTAGTTATTTCTGGTTAGTGCTAAGTAGGATTTCCCAACTCGTCCACCTCAGAAAACTAGTTAATATTCAGAGAAATACTTTTATTTTTATAAACTTGGATTTATATTGTATTTTTGATAACTACAAAAAGAAAACACAGTACGTTTCTGGAGCAATATTTTTCATTCTGAAGCAGAGGGCCAATTTGTTGATGGAAGTCTCTTCATTCGTATGCAATTCATAACCCTTTCTTTATACTGAGGGACATTGTCTGCTTGTGCTGATGAAAGATCGACCAGAGATACTCAGTGTAGTTAATGCCTTTGTGTTAAGTATTACAACACTCATGGGATGATGTAGGACAGCACTTGTTGGGAGTTAAAAAACAGGAAAAAAAGATGGTGTTTGTGTGTTTAGTTTGTGCCTCGTTTCTTTTTTTTTTTACATTGTTATCCCAAAATACTGCTTTTTATTTTTAACTAAATTTAGGATTTTATTTTTTTTTTAAAGAAGTGGTCTTACTATAACGTCGTGTTTTACTTTCCCCCTCCAAATGTTCCTGAGGATGGGGAACAGACTGTCAAAAGCAAGTCTAGACCTGTCCTGTGAGGGTTCTCAAAAATATGTTGGAGTGAAAATGGAGTTTGTAGGACATGGCCAGTGGAATGAAGTGACTGCAAGAGTTCTTCAACCATTTCCCTGTTGTTTGCATATGCATGACCTTCCCCCAGTCCAATAATCTTAATCCTTGCTCTTCTGCAGATACCTGAGTTAAAGTGTAACTCTTGAGAGTTCTTTTACGTCTTTTACGATGTTCCTCATTTTTTCCTCTGCTCCTCCTGCTACCTCTTCCGGGACTGCTGGAATTCTTAGTGGGCACTGCAAGACTTTTTTCATCACCGAAAAGAACAAATGAACAATAATTCGACAGAAAAGGATTTTCTTTCTTTTTCTTCCAAAACCATTTTCCTTTCCTTCGTATCTGCTCCATTTCCTCTGCTCCATTTCCTTTTCCCAGTCCTTTTCTCTCTTCCGTTTTTTTTTCTCCCCGTTCCTTTACTAATTCTTCTTCCTCGCCTTATTTTTCTACTCACTCCTCTCCAGTCCTTGCCAGTTTTTAACAGTCCATGATTTCAGATGGAAAAATCTGTCGCCAGAGCCCCTCCTCCAGTAACATTAATGGCCACTCTCGAAAACCTGCCCTGCCCTCCGTCATCTAATTTCAGACACTGAGGGGGCAGACGAAGCAGATGGTTGGCACAGGGAAGGATGATTCACTGCTTGAAATCATGGTGCAACATTTCTGAAATTGGTGAGGGAGAAGGAGGTCTGACATTTGACAGAGCCGTGTAAAAATTGCCTGATCCAGGCAAAGTTCAGACTAATCACTTGACTGTTATTTTCCAGATGTACCGATCATATGACTGTAATTGTAAAGATTGTATTGACAGTGCACCACTTCCCAAACATGCTGTAGTCATTCCTAACAAAATGATTCTCCCTCAGGATGCTCAGGTCAGGCTGCTGTGGGGAATTGTGTGTTGCCATTTATTCATTCTTGAGTTTTCCTCTTTTTATTTTTTTTTTTTTTCTTGAGCCTGTTCATTCATCTACTTCCCGGTCACAGAAGGTTGTAGGTTTTCAGGTACCCAGTCAATAAAACTGAGTAATAAATTTTAAAACTTACTTTCAGGCAGATTTCCTTATAAATTGGGCTGAAGTGAAAAGATAAAACACGAAAATAAAAAAGAATCAGAAATAAGCAAGGAAAACTACAGGGCATCAGCTTTTCAGCGTGTACCTGATGGATGTTAAATGGGTGACTGTAATCATAGAAATAAAAACTATAAGACCCCAGTATAACTGTGGCAAATATAAGACCATGAAGATTCTCTGGGTATGGTTTACATTTACCAAAATTGTGGAAATATCCACATCAAAGTTTCATTGATTCTTTACAAGTAGCTGCTTTGTGCTGTCCATTTTGGATGTCCTCTTCATAACAGCCTTCATCCAACCTTTGGTCTGAGCTACATTGAAGCAGAGCAGCAAATTCCATGTAAAACCCTTTTAATCAGTAAAGAGACATTGATCTTGAGCATCAGGGTCAGATTTCATGTCTGCAACCACCATAACCCCCAAATTCTTAACTCCTGGAGTTAAAAAAATAGCTTAGGAACTAGAAAAAGTGGATGAATTTTAGATGAGCAGTTAATTTTTCGGGTGCTTTTGAGAAATTCCAAACTCTTGTCGAGCCCTGATGTCATTTGAAATGTCTAAGCATTGAGCTTAGTGAAGTTGCTTATAATTAGTCTTGCTAATTTTTATGAGTTTTGGGGATGGCTTCCCAAATGTTCTCAGCCTTCTGCTGCTCCTTTTGCTCCGAGCACGGCTGCGAATCTCGCTACTTATTTAGATGTCAAAGTGGTAACTGAAATATCCTTAAATGTCAAAGCAGTTTCTGTTTAACACCCTTGAAAATTAGGCCTTTGTTCGCTGTATCATGATAAAATTGGGGCTGAAGGAGGAGACAGGAGATGGAAGAACTTGATTTGCAGTTTTCAATTTCTTAACCTCTTTGAATTCTACGGGTAAAAGTTATGACCCTGGTTGTTAAGGGTAAATATGTTAAAGAATGGACAAAAGTCTAGATCATCTCATATGATTTCTCATCTGAAAGGCTGGTTCTGTGGCCTCAGATAAAATTAACACCTGGAAAGCTTCAAAAATGAAGGATGTATTTCCCAAGGGGTTCAGATGTCTCAAACTCCTCGAGATGGAGAATAGGAATGAAAACATAATGAGCTGGAAAGTATGGAGCTAAGTGAAAATATATCATCTCTAAGAAAAGGTTGGGAGCAGGGGACAGACTGCGAGCAGCTCCAAACAGGGAAGAGTAGGAACACGGGGAAGACCTTAAATGAACCTTTGATAAACAACCGTTAAATTTGAGGGCTGAAAATTTCTATGAAATAGAAATGATGGAGTTTTTATTCTCCTTGTAGACCTGGGGACTTTTACCTCTGGGAGAGTGATAGTGGTGTTAGTTAGGAGAAACGTGGAAGAGCAGGCAGGACCTGGCTGTGGAAATCTCTGCACATCATCAAGTGTTCAGTACAATTAAAATTGTCTCACATTTACTTTGGTGTTTATGTACGTACTTAAGAGTCTGAGTCCGTGTTCCCAGATTAGAAAATGCAGGTCTTGGGGTCTTATTGAAGAGTTATAGAAATTAATGCAAGGAGCTTTCAGTCCTCAAGAAGCTGTGGGAAGGAATTCAGTAACCCTTGAAGTTGGAGTGTTAAGATAATACGGAAAAAATTTAAATGCGTAATTTCTGTTGTTTTCTAACTGAAAACCTGCATTCCTAAGTTTATGGAGCTTTGGATTTTCCTTTTTTAAATCAAAGTGTTGTAGTTGGGATTTTCTTTTGGCAAACCAGTAGCTGGATTGTGCTCCAGACCAGGATGTCTCACATGACTTTAGTGTCCAAGATCCTTTTACAGCAGTGAGATCTAGTCAATACAATAAATGGAGATGAGAAAGCATACCATGGAATCATCAGGGTTGGAAAGGACCTCTAAGATCATCAAATATTTACCCACCTAAGCCAGATCCCTGAATTTGGTCTTCTGAATTGCTTTTTGCACTGAATGAACTTGATTGACTCTCTTTTTGGCTGTGGGGGACATGGATGTGCCCAATAAAAATGCAGAATTCATCCAGTGCCTTCAGCTGGAGCTGAATTTCCACTCATATGTCTTAATCCTGAGTATTTTTGGTTCTCACTGGACCAACAAAAAAAATCCTGGACCCTTGGCAACAGGGAGAGTCAACTTTGATGGGGCCAGGACTGTGAGGACTTGCTCCAGGACAGGGACCAACTTCAGCACCTTGTTAGAACTTTCTTCTTTTAAATTAATTCTTTTTGGCTCAAAAATGTCCTTGGAATGAAGGTAATTGAAATTGTAGGGTTGTAATAACAACCACCAAATTCTCATTATTTAGTGTAATTGATGGGAAAGGCTGGGAAGTAGAAAAGGTAAATATTGACTTTCATGCATTTAAGTTTTATTTATGTGATGCTGGCCCAAAATCACCAAAATAACCCATGACACTTTCTATAAAAGTGTGTGTGTGTGTATATAACTTGGGCCATTTTAAAAAAAGTGAGTTTCTTAGTCACCCAAAAATGAACTCTCTCACAGCTTATGGAAAAGTTGCTGGCACACTTTTGTCCTGTCTCACTAATCTAAAACTTTAAAGGCCAAATAGGACTTTCCATAAAGCATAACTTAATGATTTTTATCTCTCAGTGAATTCAGGGAGCCTCTCCTATCTGATACTTCTGGATTTGATAAATATATAGGGAGCTTCCCTCTTCCCAGCCCTTGTCTTTTAGAATGTGATTCTGAATAAACACTGCTAATTTCACAGTCTCATCAAAAAAACAGAGGAAAGGAAGGCAAATAGCAAGTTTGGATGAGAAAAACTGATACAATTTGGTCTGGCAACATTTAGCTGAGAACTTATTGAAGTCTGGTTTACTCTCTAGGAATAATAACAACTACCTTTTAATTTTTTTCAAGGATATTACTTGTACTTTCTCTTTTATGACTTGGAAACCAAATATATTTATCATTATAGTCAAATATTAATACAAGTTTGGTTATTTTTGAGCCTTTAAATTTAAAGGAACTGTCAAGAAATTATTGACTGCCTTAAAAAAGGTTCCATTTTTTACTGGGATTTGGGTTCATACTCTATTCTGATAGAGATATATATATTTTAATACAAGTGATCTCTTAGTAGCATTTTCCACAACATTCCATTCCTGGAAGTGTATATATTAATTGATAGATTATGGGAATGAATTGTTTATAGGAGTTGGCAAATATGAATATACTGTTCTTGATCAATAGAAAGCTAGAATTAGATCTGAATTTCTGAACGATTTGTAGGCAAGAATACTTTTAAGAGAAGATCCAGAATTTGCAGAAAGTGTGCTTGTATGGAACTTAAGCTGCTCTGATTAACCACAACATTTGGGTTGAACACTTCTCTGTCCAATAGAAAAATAAATTCAGTATGGTTTGGAGGATACTTTAAAGGTTAAAATCAGCTTCAACACTCAGTAATAGTTCAATATAGGAAAGATGACGGTGGGAGTTATAACTATACCCTGGTTTTCTGAAAGGAAATCATAGAATCTCCTCTCATTTCAAACCCCTGCCATGGGCAGGGATACCTTCCACTAGACCAAGTTGCTCCAACCTGGCCTTGGACACTTCCAGGGATGGGGCAGCCACAGCTTCTCTGGGCAACCTGAGACCTGTGTGTAACTCAGGGACAAGAACTGAGGTTTTGCTCAATTTTTTTGATTTATCTGTGGTTTCCTCTTCACCTTAACTTAGAAAAAACAACTGCCAGGAAAAGAACACGACCTCGTGTGCTGCCTCTGGGGAAAATCTGTGTCCCACAGGATCATAGAAGAATGCCCCTGGGGGCTTTTAGGCATCATAATGTCCAGCAGCATCTTTACAGCTCTACCAAAAGATGTCTCTGGCCAGCAGGACTCTGCCAGGGAACCCTGCCAAGCTGTGTCCTATCCAACCAAAAGGCTTTTCCTCAAAAGCCCATTGCTTGAGCACAGCCTGGCCTTAGTTGGTTCCTGAGATCAGGGTCATACCATGGTATGGCAGGAGCTGTGTTCCCATGTTGTGACCTATTCCTCAATATTGTGTGGGATAACTTTGTCTGGGGTCAGGATTTGGTGGTTGTGCTGTGCAACGAGATGAAAACCCCGTGGAAGGCTCACTGGAAACTGCAGTGTGGAACAGGATTATAGAATGTCCTGAGTTGGAAGGAACCCATGAGGATCATCCAGTCCAGCTCCTTGCCCTGCACAGGACACCCCAACAATCCCTCAGAGCGTTGTCCAAACCCTCCTGGAGCTCTGGCAGCCTTGGTGCTGTGCCCACTGCCCTGGGGTGCCTGGTCAGTGCCCAACCACTCTCTGGGGGAAGAACCTTTTCTAATATCCAACCTAAACTTCCCTGACACAACTTCATCCATTCAAAGCAAAGAACAGCAACACAACAGGATGAACTCACACTATGTATCTCTGTATTTATGTACTTCTTCCTGTTTTTAACTGCAATTTGGGTTTGCTCGTCCCATTCACTGCAAAAAGGGCAAGTTCACAACTGGGCTGCAAACAAGTAAAAAAAAAAAAACAAAACCTGGGATTTCCACAGTGAGCCCAGAAATCTGTTTCCCATCACTCAGCCAGGCAGGGCACTGTTGTGAGCTGTAAATGTGCTTTTTCCTCCGTGTGGGCAATGAATCAGCAAATGCTTCAGGAGTTCAGGGGGAAATGTCAGGTGTTATTTCAACAGTGGGGTTTTCACAAGCACCAGGGTGGGTCCTCACAGAGGAGACCAGCCTGGTGATGTTCACGCCCTTATCTCTCCCCCTCTTGAATTTGGGAAACTAATGCCTCCCAAAGACATGCTGCCTACTTTGGTTAATTGATGCCTGACCACAAACTGCTTAATAAATAAGTTCTGTCTGGAAAATATTATTCCCTGAAATCATGTCTGTATTACCCAAAAGTCAAATTAAGTAATTGAGAAAGCATCTGCTGTGTGGAAGGATGTTTGTTTGTTTGTCCTGTGTTTTGTGGTGGTTTTTTTGGTTTGTTTTTTTTTTTTTGGTTTACTGGGACAATCACTGTAGCATCTGTCTGGGAGGAGGTTTATTTGCAGAACCACAGCTCAAAAACTTGAGATGAGGGGGAGCATTACAAAGAAATGGCATGGCTTTCAAATGAAGGCTACAAATAGGTTTGCAACTTTCTTCTGTCTTTGGTAAATTACCCAAGTGAGGCCAAATCACATTCCTAAAGACAGTCCCCTGGCATCCTTCAATAAGCAGATTTTGCCCTGTGTATAAAATGGTTAGCTCAGTGCTTTATGAAGTAAAGGTCATCTGAACAGAGATGTTGCAATAAAGGGCTGCCTGAAAGTGCCTCCACTGAGCGTGAACAGCAGCAATATTGCCTTGAAAACTCTGGGCTAATTGATTAAACTTCCAACAAACTAATTTTAATTAGCCATACTAGCTTAACTTTCTTCTTCCTTTTTATGATTCTAGAGGTTTGTTAGTGGTGCATGTACAGGCACAGTTATTTATCATGAAAATTATTAAGGTATGAGAGAGAAATATGAATATTACACAAACTTTGACTGTTTAAATGAATGTTTTCTGCTAAAATACACCTGCCCTCAGCTGGTAGGTAAAAGAACAAACATCTTTTTCATTGTTGTTGGTCCTTAACATTCATGTATTTGCACCCTAAAATTACTCCTAGCTCTTATATCACTCTTGGAGCTCTTAGGAGTCACTGCACATAGCAAAGGCATATGGAGTCCCTTTTTACCTCTTATTTATGTTTTTTGGTAACAATTCTTGAGGGTTGTGAACATCCTCATGTATTTATGCAGTATATTTGATTTAGTAGGGTTTAGCTGCCTGGTAATTAATTATCCACCCCACTGCTGATTGTCCCCCAAGTGAATCATGGAATAGTTTGTTGAGTTGGGAGGGAACTTTAAAGGTCACCCAGAGCCTTGTCCAACTTGACATATTTGATATCTTTTCATACCTTGTAGAGCAAAAGCTTTGGATCTTTATGCAACAGCTCTTATTTCAATTCTGTAATCACAAAATTAAGTAAAGACAGACCTTTTGCCTTGGTGTGTTCATGCAAATGGATTTTAGCTATAAGATATTTATGCAATTGCTGTAAATATGACATTTTTCTCTCATTTTAACTAATCTTTCAATAGAGGTGTTAATGTTTGAGGCTCACATGGAAACAGGATCTAAGCTTAGCATAATGAGTTCTAGAGAAGGGGAGTGGTGTGAAGAGACCACTGCTGGTCTGCAATTTTGGTTTAAGTGCAATGTGGCTCTCTTATGGTTTTTATAACCAAGTTCCTCTCCTGCTGCATGACCTGTAAAGACAGGTCCTGACACTGACACTGCACAAAACATTCCATTTCTTTACCTTGGTTTTTGGAGGGTAGCAAGGACTAGGCTGTGTGTCATGTCTGGAACATAACTTGTGTCTGGAACGACGTGTCTTGTGATCTAGGACACGGTGTTCCTACTTCTGATACTGCACTTGGTGATCACAGAATCCTAGCATGGTTTGGATTGGAAGGAACCTTAAAGATCATCTTGTTCCAACCACACCACGAGCACATTGTTCTCTTCTGGGTGTGTTTCTTCCCGTGCTGGATTGGAGAAGTTGCACTTTGCGTCTTCAATTCTAAAATGTTTTGATCTACTGACAAAACACGCGACAGAAGCAGCGCGTTGGGAGGTTTTTGGGTCTGTGCCATGTGTTTAAACACTGGATCACCAGAGAAATGGGTGCATTTCAAAGGGTGGTAGGAACTTGGCAGGAGCCATTGCTTTATACAGAGGTAAGAGATGACAGATGTGCTGCTCCTGCAGCAGGACAGTGGGGCTGGTGCTGGGTGAAGCCTTGGGATACCAGGCACCAGCCTTGGACTCGCTGAGCTCAGAGGCACCAGGGCCTTATGGAGGGACAAGGTGCCTGTGGTCTGCTGGTTGCTCTTATCTTCATTCTGTGTATAATGGGCTCCCTTTGAGGTTTTCAGACCTGGAAACAGCTGTTCCACAAGAGGAAAAGAATGGGAGTAGCTCCTGAGCAGAGCTGAGCATCCCCTGTTGCACTGAAGCCTTGTCCTGGGGCTGTGGTCATCATGAATTACCCATCCCTCCTGCTTAAGGCAGTGCTGCTGCTGAGGGCAAACCCATCATCTCTCTGCTTTGGGCTTAGTATGCAAGGAGTGTTCCATTGACTCTGAGGTTAGCTCAGCATGGTACTAAAAACACCAAGGAAACCCAAGGGTTCAATCTCTTATGGACTATGGGCTTAAGAGTTGGATTTGATGATCCCTGTGGGTCCCTTTCAACTCAGAGTATTCCATGATTCTGTGATCTTTTAAAGTGTTCCAGATTTGTTTTGTGGGGTAAGGATGATAATGGCACCACACACCAAGTGGTGCCATGTCATGAGCTTTGACAAGTGCCTGCTTATGGTTCATGTTTTGGGCATTGGAACAGGCTGCCCAGGGAGGTGATGGAGTCACTGGAGGTGTTTAAGAAGAGACTGGATGTGGGATGCCATGGTCTAGTAGACAAGCTGGTGGTAGGTCAAAGGTTGGACTCAATGACCCCAGAGATCTTTTCCAACCTGGATGATTCTGTGAATGTCTGTTTTGCTGCAGCCCACCTGGTTGGGAAGGAGATGCCTTAACAAACAGCTTCTCCTTCTAATAGGAATTTAGGATCAGTATTTGTTGGTGGGCACAGCCCTGCTGTCAGGTACCTGTGCAGGGTTTCCTGGCTCTGCTGAGGGGGCAGGTCACTGTGCACCCACCCAGGATCACCTGCCCAGTGCTCCCGATGGACCATCGGCCTGCACTCTGGTGCCAGCGAGTTGTCACCAATCTTAGGACTCAGGTTACCCACAAGTAAATGCTGTAGACTGTCTAAACCCTTCAGGGAATCTGTGTTACCAACAGCAGAAAAGGAAGCCTATTCTGGGATTGTCGTTTAATCTGAATTTCGAGGTAGTTGAAAGAAAAAGGGGGGTTGAGGAGGGAGGGAAGCCTCCAACACTGTGTTAGCTCTGCTGTGGGCACTGGGAGAAGGTGTTCAAAACCACTTGCAAAACGTGACACAGGGACAAAATAACCTCCATGCCTCCTCTGATTTCAAACCTGTCTCCCCTGATCCTGCAGTGGGGTAACAGCCAGTTTGTTTCATGAGAGCTGGGCTGAGAAAATGTTTTGGTTGACTGGAATAGCCCCGTTTATTTAGGTGTTGCAAATTTTGGGCAAAGGCCACAACTATCTTTAAATTAGACACTGTAATAGGTGTTGATTGTGCAACGTGGACTTGGAGCTTCAGTATGTGAATGTTAAATTTATTACAGTACCCTCTGAGCTGGGGTCTCACTTGCCAAATAGGCTAATCCACTAATTCACTTCTCTTTGAGCTGCTCTCAGAACAAAACCAACTTTCAAACATTTTCCATTTGCAATTGTAATCAAAGGACAAGCAGTGATACAAGAAATGAAGCAATGTGGGTGAAGTAGAACAAAATCATTTAGTGGGCTACTGGAGGAACAATTTAAAATGTTTAAACATGCCAAAAGTAAGGAGGGGGAAGACCAGAATTCCACTTTCATGAACAATGTATCAGAAAATAAGTGAAAATATAAAGTGCTGGCTAGAAATCTGAGGTGAGGGTTTTCTACTTTATGTATTTAAGGATTTAATGCACTTGAAAACTTGGCAAGCCAGTTTCAGTGTTGGAAGCATGAACTGATATTGTACACGTGCTTAACGTGGCTCCTCATTCCAAGGGGATGTCTGGTTTGGATGGCACAGGGAATGAATGTGAGTTAAAACAGTGTTAATGGGGTTAAAGAGAACTGATCAGAGATCAATGACTGTTCCTGGGAAGAAGCACTAAGGTGGCAAAAAGATTTTATCACCTGATGGCTGAGGTAGAAACAGTGTAATGGTGAGGACTGGGATTTTATAGTACCAGTGGAATTTGTGGTTTCTCTTCAACCACATATTTTTTTAATTTTTTTTTGCAATAAAGTATACAAAATATTCCCAAACTAGCTTCTTTTTCTGTCTTCTTCTTAGTTCTTTTATTCCCTCCCAAATGTCATAGGAAACCCTCCAGCTCTCTTCTCCAGGCTCAATTAGTGCTTTCAGTTCCTATTAGGTTTCCATATCCATCTGACCCTCCCTGCAGGGTTCCAGGGCCCTCCACAGCCCTCCTGGCCTCTGCCTTCCCACCAGCAGGACTCTGCTCCCTCCAGGTCCCTCCCAGGCATCCAGCCTGAAGGCATGGATGGAGTATCCTCTTGCTCTTAATCATTGTTGATTAAAGTCAATTAAAAACTGCTTTTCTGTTTGGTTCAGAAACATGAGACTGCTCCCTTGGGTAGCCCATGGGTGCCCACCAGACCTCCTTGGTGGCAAATGGGACCTGGAAAGGAGTAGAGAAGTATTCATCAGATCTTTTCCTGGTGAATATTACAGCTTTTTTCCCCCCTAGTTTATCTCTTGCTAAATATTTTCTTCCAGTTGCGATTTGCATCTTTTGAGGGAGTTTTTTTGTGGTTCTTTGCTTTTGGTTTGTTGTTTATTTGTTTGATTTTTTCCTCTGGAGTTTCTTGTACCTGAGGATCAATTTTTCAACTGTGGCATAGTCTAGAAAAATGAATTCTGATGAGGACAGAGGTGGAGGAAGGGAATGAAGCAGATATAAAAGTTTTTAGCTTCTTCATCCTATTAGAGTGAGGGCTGAGAAGTCATGCTCTAATTTTATATGGACTTTGGGCTGTGAATTTATCACCAGGGAAGAGAAAGATGTTAAAATTAGAGGCAGTGGTGCACATTCATCCTATTCCTTTCCAACTGTGGGAAGTTTGGGGTCAGTGCTTCCTTAGTACAGGTAGTAACACTTAACCTGCCTGGCTTTTCTAAGAGCAAGAGGAAGAGGCCCTTCTGATCATATTTTTGTCTTTTCTGGACTAATTAAGAGCAGCAGAAACTCATTTAGAGATGGTCACTCTCAAGGTTATTATAAGTTTTGTTTACTGGTTGCCCAGAGAAGCTGTGGCTGCTCCATCCTTGGAAGTGTCCAAGGCCAGGTTGGAACAGGGCTTGGAGCAACCTGGGCTGGTGGAAGGTGTCCCTGCCCATGGCAGGGGGTGGAATGAGATGATCTTTAAGGTCCCTCCCACCCAAAACATTCTGTGATACCACTGATGATTCACAAAGTGGAAGGAGAGAGGAGTGGAAAAAAAAAAAAGGTGTTGCCAAATTCTCCTTTTTCCTCCATGAAATTTCTCCGGCTGCCAGCCCAGGGATTCTATCCTGAATTGGGGTAATAGATATATATTGTTACTTGAAACAACTAGATGAACATTTAACTGCCCAGGAGCTTTTATCTGTGTGTTGTTACAAAGGTATAAACCCCCTTATAAACACCCTTTAATGATGAGTTGGAGTTAATGGCCCTGAGCTGAGCTTTGAGCCAACACCCCCTCCCAGATGGTCATTAATCCTCAGATCCTCTGTACATTGCTAATTACTGCTTAAAGATAATATTTTGCAGCTTTTTTAAAAAGTCTGTGCTGGAGTTCCTTTAGGACACTTGTTATTCTGCTTCCAAGAAGGTGTCCAACATGGCAAAAAATGTGCTTTATTGCACCCCTGTAGCCCCTGTGACTGTCGAGCTGGAGCTGAGGTTTACAAAGCAGGACAGCTTTTAAAAAACCATGTATACATAACATCGCATACATAATAGATGGGAATGGTTCCAAAACAATCTATTGCATAATTACCTAATTAATACAATCTGTAATAATTAAAAATCCTTTGGAGAATTTGTAAAAACATTTTACCATGCGTGTGTCATAGATAATTTTTAGACTCGGTGTCTCAGCTGTTTGCTTTTTCTTTTCCTTTTTTTTTTTTTTTTTTCTTTTTAATTTGGTCTTTCAAATTGCCAACAGTCTTATTGCTGCTTTGTGGCCCAGGCACTTAACAAATTTCATTTCTCAAATGGAAGGGACCGAATTTTCTCCCCAGAAGTGCAGTTCACAGGCAAGGGCAACATTCAGCGCTAACTTTTCTTTTGCAGAGAGACAAACACAAAAGGCAGGCTTAAATAAGTGTATTTCAAGGGCTCTTTTCAACTGTTGGGAAGAGTTAATAAAGGAAAATAAAAATTTCAAAGCAACAAAAATTGCTTTGGGCTCCACTTTTAAATCAAGACAGAAAAATTGATTTTGCAGATACATTATAACCCTACTCATCTCAAAATGGTCCCACAGTGCAATTGTATCAGTGGTGCTTATTTATATTTATATCTATATCCAGCAGATATTCTGGAGCATTATATAAACCTCTACTTCTGGAAGTACCAGCTACATGGCCTGGGGTGACTCCTGTTTGTATGTTTGAGATGTACAGGCAGGACATGTTGTCTGGGCTCAGAATTGCTTTTAACTTCCCTGGAAGTGTTCAGAGCCAGGTTGGACAGGGCTTGGAGCAACCTGGGGTAGTGAAAGGTGTCCCTGCCAATGGCAGAAGATGGACTAGATGAGCTCTAAGGTCCCTCCCAACCCAAACCCTGCTGGGATTCTGTGTCTCTAATCATCAGAGCAACCCTGCAGTCGAGCACAGGAGCAGTATTTGCTCCCCAGATGCACCATTTCAAATCAGTTCTCCTTTCTCTGCCTCTAAGACAGCATGGGAAAGCTTTTTATTTCCATTTCCATTTCCTTCTTTTTAAAGAACCCAACCAGGCATCACAAGTAAAGGGGAATGATGAAATCTGCACTGCCCTGGACAACCTTGCTGCCTGCAGCTGATGCCAGGGCTAAAAACAAAAGCTTTTTCCTCATTTTTCTCTCTCTGTGCTACCTGAAATAAAATGGTTTGGATTAGTTAAATGTGGCTTAAAAGACTCTGTCTACCAGCACCTTAATACCAGGTAATTCCTTGCTGTGAGGGTGGGGAGGCCCTGGCACAGGTTGCCCAGAGAAGCTGTGGCTGCCCCCGGATTCCTGGAATATCCAAGGCCAGGTTGGACAGGGCTTGGAGAAACTTGGGCTAGTGGAAGGTGTCCCTGCTCAGGGCAGGGGGTGGAACAAGATGGTCTTTAAGGTCCCTTCCAACCCAAACCATCCTGTGATTCTATAATTATTTGTAATTGGGGCATCCTGAGATGTGTAACCTTGACTTTATTATTACCAGACCATCATGAATTCAGTAGTCACACAGCAAACCCTGCAGACCCACAATTTATGCCATTAAATCCCATCCTGGCTTCTTCTCAGTGAAAAAAGTTTTCTCTGAATAAATGATTAAGCCTAAGTGTGTGGTCAATGCAGGAGGTGCTCAATGAATAATTATTAGAAAATAAAGGATTTTTGCATTTTCGAAGTGTGGGGTTGCATCTAATTGATTCTTAATGGTGAAATCCATTTTTCACCTCAAAAGAGCCACTAATAGTTTTGTCAGCTGGGTTTGTTATTTAGCTTTGCAGGGGCTGGAGTCTTTAGTACCTGAAATGAAGAGATTCACCTTCTTGTATTTAGCTTTTTAGAAATCCAACAGGGAATTTACCAGGGAAAGCAGACTGGAGGATTTGCCTTTTGGGCTCATTAGTGATCATTGCACACCAGCTGATGGAAAAAATCCCAAAATAACAAAGCAAAGAGTGAGGGTTCCATCCAAAATCCCAGTCTTTCGCCTCGTAGCAGAAAACAGGCAGTGGATGATGGAGACTGAGCACGGTGTCGTGAGCGACAACGTTGTTGGGTTTATTTAATGTTAGTAAAGCTGTGGTGGAAAAATATAAAGGGGAGATTCTGAAGTATGGACTCCTGGAGGAGATTTTGGGGTTATTTTTTTTTTTTGTTTCCTGAGGCTTTTCCTGGGTGCTGGTTGACATGTGTTCTCTGGGGGGTGTCCTTGACTTGTCAACTCAGCACATCAACATTTTCTTTCTGGAGGTCACCTGTAACTCGGAGTTGTTACTGAATTTGGGCTTTTTTCTCATGTAACTGTCTTTCCAAAGCAGGGTAGTATTTTCCAACCTCCCTGATTGAAGGGTACGGACATTTGTTTTGGGCTCAAAGTTGATAAACAAGGGTGGAAGATCAGTCCCCAAGCCATGGGACTGTGGTTCTCTGGTCATCTCTTCCCTGCACGAGGACTGTGAGGAAATCCCCCTCTCTCTGTGCCACTGTCACTCTCCCCTGACAAACTCTGCTCATATTTTTGGCAGCAGGGTTCAGGCAAGTCAAGGAACTGTTGTGTTCTCCCCATGCACCTAAGATACTTAATTCTGTCTGCAGAGGTTAAGTAACTTCTTGATTTTTCATAACCCAGGCAACTAAAATACTTCTTTTTTTTTTTTAATGTCTATTTTGCAATCCCTGAATCATATGATCAGCCTAAGGATATACATTTTGCAAATGAAACTGGATTATTATTAGTCTTGGCTATTTCAGCATGGGGAAGAAAGGAGAAAAAAACATTACTTGCAGGTTTTTACAGACTAGTTGCAGTTTAACAACTTCTCAAATACACACCAAGGAAGGTGATGACCACGTGAAATAGTTTCTTGTGCACAGGGTGGTTCTCTTAAGTGATAACTTGGAGTGACCTGAAATGCCACTTCTGGTCCACAAAATAAAATATTAAATATTAAAACAAAAACCAAGCCCTATTTGGTGTTTAGATGAAAAGGAAGACACATATTTCTATTTCTATAATTTTTTATATTTTTTTTTCCCCCCACTGGCAGGAGATTTCTTGAGAGAAATTGTGCCAGCAAATTAGCATTTCCAGTGCTTTAATATACATTCCTGGAGGTATCCTTTTCCAATGAGAGCACTTCTGGGAATGACAGCAGCATGCTTGGTACTGCTCCAGCTGTCTGGCAGGGAGGTGTGCTCAGCATCACTTGCCTTTCAGTGGTTGTTGAAGGACACCTGTGTCTTATTTGCTGTGTTACACCTTGGAAGTTTTGACTCTTTAAAAGGATAACACGCCTGCCAGGTGGATCTTGGGAACCTGCCACAACTCAACTGCTGACCTGTAACTCCTCCTGAAGTCACCACTCAGGTGTCACAGATCACTTCCAGTAATTTTTTTTGATAGCCATAATATGGCCATGACTAATGTTGTTCTTGCTACACTCTTGGTTTTGTTTCCATGTGTCTTTTCGAACAGTTACACTAATTCAAAATGAGCAGTGGCTGTTAAAATCCTCTGTGACCTGGTGGGGCAAGAGGAGGTAGCACATCATCTGAAAGGCTACAGTATGTTTTGTGACATCATCGTGACATGATGTAAAACATCATGTGACAGCTCCTGTTGCACAGGTGTCATTACATTTTGCATCAAAACGCTGCAGATGCCTTTTGTCAGTTTGTTAATTGGCTCGTGTTCCTGTGTGGGAACCTCTGTTGCTCTCACCTTGGTGACACGTACAGGGATGAACTCGATGGTGATTCCACCCTCACACCCAGGGTCACCCTGTCCCACGCCAGCTAAAGCTGCAGCTCAGAGGAGACACAACTCTACTCTGATTTGTGGCATTATCTTGGCTGGTTTTGACTCCCTGGTGATTTTATAATGATAAAAGATGAGAGAATTGGGATTGTTCAGCCTGGAGAAGAAGAAGCTTTGGGGTGACGTAATTGTGGTCTTCCAGTACCTAAGGGAGCTACAAGACTGATGGAGAGAGACTATGTACAAGGGTCTGGAGTGACAGGACAAGGGGGAATGGCTTCAGACTGACAAGAGAATAGGTTTAGATTGGATATGAGGAGGAAATTCTTTGCTGTGAGGGTGGGGAGGCCCTGGCACAGGTTGCCCAGAGAAGCTGTGGTTACCCCATCCCTGGAAGTGTCCAAGGCCAGGTTGGATGGGGCTTGGAGCACCCTGGTCTGCTAGTCCATGTGTCCTGCCCATGGAAGGGGAGTTGGAACTAATGATCATTAAGATCCCTTCAAACCCAAACCTTTCTATGATTCTGTGGTATTTAAAGGTTTAAGGGCTACTCTCTATGCTGGAAAGTCTTCTACTGATCCCAGCTTCATCCAGTGTCAACTCTGATCCAGGAACTAGAGCCAGGTTCTGAAAGTTGAATAAAATTAGCTGACATAACAGTTTTTAAGGCCTTGGACTCAGTGATCAGCATGTCCAGTGGGAGGGGAATAACCTTCATCTGCACTGGAGGGGTTGCCATGGCAGGACTTCTTAGGTCTTGCTCCTGCAAACTGCTGGTAAAGTTGGTAAAGCTCTTGTGACAAATCTCAGAAAATGAGGCTCTGAATAATGATACCTTGGTTTGCAAGGAAAGAAGGAAGGCATGTGTTAATAGTAGTGATAAGTAATGTTAAAAACAAAAAAAAAAAGGCTGGGTGGGCAAAGGAATTGTACTAAGGAATCTGTAGATCTGATTAATTTTTACTGGTGCTTTTTTTCCCCATTGCCTTCAACTGAACCAGAATTTCACTTCTTAAATTTTAGAGTTTATCTGAACTTTTAAATCATACTGAGTGCTTGGGCTGTACCTTTTTTAAAAAAAAAAAAAGAAAAAAAAAGAAAAGTAGTTTCTGCTGCTGCCTAGAAATGTAGTTTTACTTGTTCCACACAGTTTACCCTACAAAATACTTGGCAGTGCAGCAAGATTTTCATTTATACTCAGTCCTGTTGCATGTCACCATCTCAAAGGTCTTTTCCAACCTAAAGGGTTCTATGATTCCGTGCCCTGTCGCACTCGGTTGGCTTGGTCTGTGAGTGGGAGCTGCTGCCTCCTCTGGCACAGCTCAGAGCTCCCTTCTGGCTTCCTGAAGTCCAACAGACCCACAAAAAGCTGTGAAAGTGCTTTTCTCTGAAGCAATCATTGCATCAACCCCGGGAAGTGCATCTTTAATATACAAATATACAACCCCCCTGCCCCGCAAGACCTATTCCCCAATTTCTAACTTTGTGTAAAGTTGAAATACTTGACTTGGCCTGTTGTGAGCTTTAAAGGAATAAAGTCCAACATCCCTCATCATGATTTACTAGTGCTGGAATAGAAATCTTTCCCATCTAAAATCACTCTGGGCTATCCAGGACTCAACCTGAAGCAACCAGAGTGTTACATATGGATCAAATACAGCCCATAATTAACCAGTGCTGGCTTTCTCTTATTACTGACAATTTACAATTACAGTCCATTTGCACAGTGCTTTCTTCTGTGATTATCCCATGGAAAATTGTGATAACTATCAGTAAAGCTTACATTGAAACTTTTATTTTGAAGCATGAGAACAAGATAAGCTCTTGGGGAATTTTACAGGTGTTAGGAAAATTGGTTAAGTAATTATCATCGGCATTTTCTGATTCATGTTGTTACCCACCCTTTTTTCTTGAGTAGGAGCACTTTGCTGGTACCTTTTGATAAGAGTTTTCAGGTAGTTAGTAATCTGTGACTCCTTGCACTTTTCCCTTTAAAAAACATGTACATTTAGGACAGATTTAATTATTTGGATTGTTTTATACAAGGAGCTTTATGAAAATCACTTTCTTGGGGTTGAAACCTCTGATTCAAGCTTGAATCTTTCTTATGCTTCTGGATAAACCATCTCTTCAGGTTTTGTTTAATTTTCTCCTCTCACTCCTCCCCGGTTATCTAAAAATACTTTAAGGAAAAACTTTGAGGTGGTGTTTTTCCCCCTCCATAAATGGTTTGATGGAGCAGAAACTTGTGGAGAAAATGAAGCCATGAAACCTCAGACAACTGCAAGTAAAAGTAAATGACCAAAAAACAAGTGAGGTGTGGAGTAGGTAAATTTTTAGTAGCTCTGGAATACTGATGCCTGGTACATTCGTTGCAGATGACATGATTCATATACTTTTATTGGACACAAAGTTTATTTTGCAAATTATGGATCCTTTGATACTAGTGGGATGGGGGCTTCAGGAATCCTTGAGATATTAGGTGGATGCAAATGAACCAGGCAGTGAACACCAGTGCCAGGGTCATACACTGAAGGGTTTGATGTTGGTCAGGGACTAGATTTTAGCCTTCATTTTAGGAGATATTTAATACAAGAAAATCTTCCTGATAATTTTTTTAATGGTGTGCAATGGAGCATTGTTTAATTTAATGCCATATAAGCTGGACAAGGAAAAGTTCAGTAGGGCAAGTGCACTTGGGAGGCTTTATAATTTGTTCCTTAAATAAGAGTGAGGCAGCTGAACTCCGAATGTCAGGCTTCCCAAATGAGGAATAACTGCATCAGGATACATGAGGAAATATGATGTCAGGCAATCCACAGCTCCAAAAAACTGGACATAAATCTTCAACAAGGTACCCCCTTCTTTGGATAAATATAAGAAGACTGAAAGGTCTTTCCTAAGGAGAAATGGGATGAGCCCAAAGTGACACAATATTGAGTCTGGAGACATCAGGATTGCCAGAGAAAAGGAGGGAGGTGTTGTAAAGGGAAGCCAAAATTCGTTTTAACAACAAACTCAGGCTAAAAGGTAAGATGGAGATGGTCATTTATCCAAAGAGTCCAATAAAATGTGTCCAGTTTTGTTTACTTTAAGTCTGGTGTTATCAATTTGGCCATTTGACCTCCATTCTTTATGTTCAGTGAGGGATGCCTGCCATCACTTTTATGGGATGACATCACTAAGAGAGACAGTCACTGATCTGTTGTTTCTCCAGAAAACACTCAAAAAACCTCAAACCATAAACAAACCCAAAACAAAATCCCTTCCCATTACAAAAAAAAATATAAAAGCCCAATATGCTCAAAAAGGCTGTTGGAGTGATTGATGCTTATCTGAAAAACTCAGTGAGAGTGCTGGTAGCCAAAATTTACAGTGAAACTCGTAGAATGTTGTGGACATAAAAACTGCATAAATAAATTAATATTAAAAATACAAATTTGCATTTAAATTAGGAGCTGAGCAAAGGCTTTTCAGAGTTGAACAGGTCAAAGAGCCTCTGGCCAGGGTGCTGCATGGTAAACTTCCATGAGCCAAGTTTAATTTAAGACGTGGTTCTCTGGGAAAATGAAAGCTTTGCTTGGAACACTTAGAGGGAGGTATTTTTCATGTGTGTTCATTCATAGGTGTCTAATTTTATTCTGCATAAATTTGCTGTGAATTTGACCACAGCCAGCAGTTGGAGATGAGTTAAGCTGGTGCTGATAATTTCAATTGTCTGGTCAAAATAACTTTGTTGAAAAAATTAGGGGTTTAAATACCTCCCAGAATGAAGAAAGAGGGGAAGTGGTAGGGATAGAAATAGTAAGAAAATCAGGGATATGACAGAAGAAATCTTGAATTGAAATCCTGACACAGAATCCTTTAGGGCAACTACCCACCTTAGAATTGTTTTCTTTAGGGAATTATTTAACAAAACCATTTTTCTTAGGGAAATTTTAACTTCTTTCACCTGGTCAACATATTGAAGGTACATTTCACTCTTTCCACACATACAGAAGCCTTACACCCCCCTCAAGACTTGCTTTCCCACCGATGAAACACCCCTTCATCACTTTGTCATGCCCTTCTTGCACCCTCCTGAAGTTGCCCAACATTCTGGGACATTCCCACCCACCTCAGGAGATCCTGCCCGTGTACCCAGCAAAGAGTTTCATTCTTAAAAATCAAAGCCTTGAACCCAAGTGTTCCATCTCCCCAAACAGGGAAGCAGTGCAAAGAGTAATGCATGCACTAGAAAACAGGATTTTACTGTCAGCACTTTTAGGCAGCGACAGAAGTTTTTGCTGAACCACTGAAAGGAACTAACACTAACAAGAGGAAGATGAGCAGAAAAATGCATCACAGTAATCAAATCTGATTACAATGAAAGCATTCAGAAGAATCTCTACATCAGTTAAGCAAGAAAATGTCTTTTTCTGGAACCACTCTAGGTGAGGAAATACTGAAAGTGCCAATAGTGTGCTCAGATGTGGAAAACCTATAGTTAAAAATGAACCCAGATTTGCTAAAATATTCCAAGAGCAGGATACCTGTTCTTGCAACACAAATTTACCCCTTGTCACAATTATATTTCGGTGTTCTCTAAACCACTCATGATCTGGTTTGTTGTTTTTTTTTTTTTAATTTGGGCAAGTCCTAATAAAAGTTTTCTGAGACTAAATTAAAAATAATTTAAAAATAATTGAAACTAGAAGATTGCATAGAAGAATTTGAAGGAAAAACTATGAAAAGTTATCTGTTCAGTGAAGATATCACCCTTTTTGCTGGAACCACGTTAGGTGAGGAAATACTAAAAATGCCAATAGTGCGTTCAGGTGTGGAAAACCTATAGTTAAAAATGAACCTAGATTTGCTAAAATATCCCAAGAGCAGGATACCTGTTGTTGCAACACAATTAAGGAAGTTTTCCCTGGGTCACAACCATATTTTTATCTTCTTTAAACCACCAGTGATCTGTTTTTTTTTTAAATTTGAGCAAGTCCTTGTAAAAGTTTTCTGAGCCCAAATTAAAAATAGAAATAAATTAATGCTAGAAGATTATATAGAAGAATTTGAAGGAAAAATTGAAGGAAATAACCTTCTCTAATGTTACACAGAATTTAATGGGTACTGGTGGAACTGGAATAAAAGCCAGCAGAGTTGCACACACCAGTCCAGCGTGGCTGGAGGTAAGTTAAAGGAACAAACAAAATCCTGGCGCCAGCCAGGACAGAAACGAAGCACTTAGTCCAACACAGGACATTAGACAGTCCAATAAAAGTCCATGGTTCACAGAACTGAAGGCAGCTGCAATCTCTAATAACATGAGTAGAGTCAAGGACCCTGCACCAGAGTTAATAAGCAGATCATTACAGCCTCTGACCAAGGCAGTCTCCACACTGACCTAATCGAAATCCAGAATGAACATTATCCTAACGTGCATGATGAACCAATTAGCCCAGAGCTGGGCTGCTTCCACCTGCTCTACTATCTCAATTTAGAATGGTAAATTAAAACCAAAAAGGGATGAGAGAACATGTCAGAGGTTGTTTAACGTGGGAAGATGGCACAGACTTTAAGGAAAGCGGGTTCCTCCGTGGCTGCAGCTCAATGCTGCCAAACAGACCAGTTTTTTATAGATCCCTGTGCTCCCACTGAGATGGGATGGCCAGTCCCCAAAATAAAAGATGACTCATCTAAGGCAGGGATGTAGATTAACAACTGTGATGCCTGAAGGTTCTACTCTGTGGATTTCTAAATTCTCCTCCTTCCTGAGGATGTTTTCCATTTCCCTTTCTCAGGGACAGTTGTGACCATCCGGATCTAGGGGAGAATTCAGAAAGGATTTGATCACTGTGCCTTGATGAGCAAAGGACTCATGGGAGAACTGGGAGTCTACCTGTGTCCTGCACCTCTGGGTGTCCATCAGGCAGGACAGGATTTGAATCTTGTGTTCCAAAAAACCTGTATGTTTTGTTCTGGTGTTCAGTTAGAAACCAGATTATAAACAATCTGGAAAGTAAAGTTTTTGTCTTGCTCTTCTGTCTCCTATTCCTGGCTACACTCTGGGATAGCTTCAGTAAAAGGAGGGCAACTTATTCTTGTTAATTCTTAGCAATTCGTTAACCAATGCATTGTATAAGGAAAGCAGGATGGAAAAGTGGAAAAATGGTGTCCAGAGTTTTACTGTGTAAAATAAGTTAAGAGTGGGCCTTTGCTACTTGAAGAAACATTTGGGTCCTTCCATCTGTTTGTGGATCCACCCATGAGCACCAGAGTTGTGTGTAACAGAGGTTTGAAGAGTTCAGAGATGGGTGATTGCCACAACTCCCATGTGCAGACAGATTTATAAGGTTCTGACAGTTCAGTGCAGAAGGTAAATACACAGGAATGTGACAGAATTCAACCAAAGTGTAACACAGGTGATACTTCTTACTTTCTTTTAGGAAAATAGAAGGAAAAATAATCCACAGTCTAGAACTGACCTAGAAAGACAGCTACCACATAATATTTTCAGCACCCAAAATGGTTACTAAGGGGATATTTCTGGATGCATCCTTTTAGTACCATTCAGTAAAAGGGAATTTCTTGCTTCTTTCCCAAAGTTATTTGTTGTATTTCCCTTTTAGAGCAACAATTTGACTGTTTAGACTCTGACTTGGCAGGTTTTCTTCCTAATCTTTCTTTAGTTCTGGTTCAATATTCACTTGGTAAACCTTTTATTCAACTACTAAAAGGTCTGTGCCAACTGCATGAGTTCCTGTTGAATATAATCTAGATTAATGTGTCCCAGCTCACCTTGCACACACAACAAAGTTGATGTCACCTGTGGGTGCATGTGCTTGATATTTGGTACCAAAGAATGATTATTATATATATTCTATATATGTTTCATATATATATATATATGTTCTATATATATTCTATATTATACTGATTTTTCAAGGCTGAAGTTTATGTTGTTCGTAGATTTTACTGACAGCTGGGGAGGAATGGCCACAAACAACAACATAATGACTCAAAATCTTAGTCCTAGAATGTTGTTCTACATTTGAAGGGCAGAAGTTCCCTGCTCTGCAAACTGCCCATAGCAGTGGCCTCTTGCCTCACACAGAGCTGCTGACCCCGTGATTTACTGAGGCTCTCGTGACTCCGCACGTTTGTTCCTCTGTGGGTTTGGAGGAGAGTTTGAGGATAAGATTAAACAAGAAGAAGTAGGAAAATTCAAGTCTGTAATGTATCACTTCAGAAGTCCTGTTGCTCCGCAGTGCAGGTTTGGGTTTGGGGTGGGTGCTGAAGGGGGGACAGAGGACCCTGAGCACTCAGGGCTCTGCCAGCCCCGAGCACAGACGATCCGTGTTGTCCCTGTTATGGGAAGTCTGCTGAAGGACACGAGTGCCAGGATGGCTGTGGAGGCTGACATGTGAAATAGGTGGTGAGGAACAGGGAGCACAAAGAGAGACTCCAAACCCCCGAGTACACATACATATCCTGGAGTCCTGGCTTTAGCTGGGAAATGGGAAAGGTTTTAATTTAAAATTTGATTTAAGGGAGAGAGACTTTTTCATTAGCGTAGCAGTTACTCACTCAGTTGGGAGCTATTGGAAGAAATTAAAGTACATTTGGCAATCTATATGCTTCAAGCAGGAATGGGATCTATCTATCTATTTATCCACCTTTCTGCCTAATCACATAAATTCCATGATATCCAGGGTTACATTTTCCCTTTCCTCCACGGCTGCAAAATCTGACTGCCTGAAAACCCCACTGAAAGGAGAAAGTTATTATCAATGTCAGCCAGTCCCTTAAGTTTTTTTTCTGCTGTTAGCATAGGATGGGTTTTCTCTCAATCAGCTGAAAAAACACACTGGAAAACATTTTTTACTGGCTTTTTTTTTTTCTTTCTTTATTTCCAGTGACATTTTTCAGAGAGAACAAAAAAAAAAAAAAAAAAAAAAAACAAAACAAGCAAAAAGAAAGCAATGTAAATCAAAAATTTAAGACAAAAACCAGGGGAGAGTGGTTTGGGGAAGCGAGTGTTGTGTACATAGCCCTGTTTTAATATGCAGTTACCTCCTTTCTCAGAGAGCTTAGCATAAAGTTTTGTAAGTTGTGGTTGTTTTTTTTTTCCTCTTTTGTCAAAAAAAATTATGAAAGTGTCGCTTTTCCTTTGCAGTTAATTCAGGAGAGATCCTCAATTCGAGCAGGGCACATTTTCATGCAAATACAGCAGCACAGTTTCCAGCCCCCTAATAGCTTCTTACAAATGATGTGCCATTACAACGAGGTTTATTTAAACAAATTTAATACATCTTTAATCAAGCTGGAGAGCATTTTCAAAGGTCACGCTCCAAATCAGGATCACTGTTCAGAGCTTATCAAAGTATTAGCTTAAGGGGGAGGGAGAATTATTTCTTGGACAAGTAATTTTAGGCAAATCTTTATTTACATTTTTATTCAGTTATTAAATTTTATTCCTTTCCCTCCTCCTCCTAGTCTCCATTTATGAACCTATAAGAAAGTCTGTAAATGGAGCCATAAGCATATCACAGCAGTTACTATTTCCAGGGGCTATTCCTTTGAATCAAGTGGGCCCATAAAAGCAAAGATGAAGTCACTTTTTTTTTTTAAACACAAGCTCTGTGTATCCATTTCATCCAACAAGCTCTTGCCCGAGGACCTGATATTAGGATAAATACATTAGATATATTTGGAATTAAGAAAACAATCTAAAAACAAATTTTGAGGATAATGGGTGTTTAAAGGTACTTTGCGTGTTCCTGCTGTGACAGGACAATTGTTGATGTTCAGTCTTTAAAACTAATGGGAGCTGCACTAATGGACCACAGGAATCCACCCCATTTCACACCTCTGGGATCGTTCATTAGGTGTATATCCTCAAATAGGTCACAAATGGATTAACTGGTACATAACCAGTTGTATGTGCATGTGTTGGTGTCTCCAGTGTCCTCTCTTTTGCCGAGTGCTCTTATTGCTCACCCTTGTGTGCATAAAACTCAATCCTTTGGCCTCTGCTTTGCAGGAGGAACTAATGAGGCACCAGGATTAAAGGAGGAGTGAGCCCTGTAAGCTCACAGGCAGAAATACCCCAGAGATTTTAACGCTCATTAGGCTGAGGAGCCTTCAAACTTTTCCAAACGGGGAGGTAAAGCTGGGCATCTGTGCAGATCGTGAAAAGAGCTTGTGCAGGCTCTGTTAATTCTCTTTTTAAGGCTCACCTTGCAGCCAGGATTTGGGATAGGGTTAAAAAGGAGCTATGCTGAAGTACCTTCCTGGGCACTCCTGGAGAGCTGGTTTTGCAGGGCACTGATTTGCCTGGGAGCTCTGAAGTGCTGTTTTGTACCCAAGCCTTCAATCCTCACCAAGAAATCTTTGGATCTAAAACTTATGGCATCCACAAGGCAAGGAAGTGTACAAAATAAATAAAATGTGCTCATATTACCAGGTTTTCACTGTTTTATGGACTTCTGGGTGTCCCTTGAGGCTTTTGGCAGAACAATTGTTGCTGAAATCTATAGGTGTTTTCAGGATTCTGCCACTGCAGAAAGCAAATGTTGCTGTGTGATATTTAGGCAATAAAAATCCATGTGATAGAGAATAAAAAAGAAGGTAGTTACCTGGTGGGGGTCAATAGTGAAACAGTCAAATTCCTGTGTTCAACAGTTAGCTGTACACAACCATCCTCTGAACAACAAAATATGCTCTCCCATATTCTCACTCAGGTACAATTTTAACATAGCCTGTTGTGCTCTAACCCCCAAAAAGTGCAGCATCTTATTTCTAGAAACCTGCCTTAATATGAGAGGAATGTGAATGTCTTTAAATCTGAAATATTTAATGGTCACAGAGTAATTTACCCAACAAAACTCTGTTTTATTTCAACTTCCAAATGACAGTTTTTCACAGTGGTTATGGATTTTTATTTTGTGGGGTTTTTTTGCAGTAATCATGAATGGTTTTTCAGCTTTGGTTTATATTTGACATTCACCCTTTGTTGCTGGTGACATAGAGGATGTCATATTGTTTCCTTTCATTGCTCAGAAGGGCCTTTTGAGAAGGAGGACTTGAAGAAACTTTGAACTTCTGAGCAAGTTTATAGAGCAACAGCAGATCAGTAGAATTAGGAAGCATCAAAGGACATTTAACTGCCTGAAAAGTCTGGACTTCCACTTTCTCTGTTGTCAATGGGACTGTGGATTCAAATCCCTTAGTTTCTGAGACTCTTACTTCATCTTCCCCTTTTTTCACCCAGATAAAGCACCCCTTAGAGAAAAAAAAAAACAATGGAAAAAGGGGCTACTGCATGAAATGTGATAACTTCATGTTGAGTTTTATGTGGCATCGTGGTTGGTTGGTTGGTTGGGGATAGATTTTCCTGGGAATCAGCTGCCAATGCAGGGAATTCAGTGGGGTGAACAGTGGTACCACACGACCCTCCTGTGGGAGGTGATGCACAAGCACAGGGGACTTCTAACAGTCCAAAGGTGGTGAAAGAGGTGAAGAAATAGGTGAAAACTGCCAGAGGGAGTGTGGAAAGTTAATAAAATTTGGCAAACCTTTGGATGGACCAAACATGCCAGCCAGAAAAACAATGTTAAGAAGGAAAGGGCAAGGGGAAATATCTGCAGAAAGCATAAATTTTTGGGGCTGTACAGCTGGAAGTGAGCACACAAGGACATCAGAACACTGTGGGTAATCTCAAGTCGTATTTGCAACAGCACATCTCCACTCTGGGGAGCAAATCATAAAGGAACACTTCAAACTCCTACACTTTGCCTTTCCACTGGACTTGTGTTGGTGGTAATCCCTTTAGCAATCCATATCTTTCCTTCTCTTAGCAAATAAAAGTTTCTAAGAATTTCAGTGTCAGCTCAGTCTTCGTGATACTGCCTAAATGACAGGATTGGCATGTGGTTTTCTTTCATTTCATATTTGTGCTGTGCTGGGTTTAGTTCCCTTTTTTTTGTTTTCGACATTTCATGTGTTTGTTATTTGGAAATCGGTTCTCAGGAATATTTTGTTTGACCATAATGTGCTGCTTGATCTCTTTTTGTTCCCAGCTCACAGCAGGGAGGGATCACTTTTGCTCATAGCAAGAGTTTTGTAGCCCTGGTTTGACAGGCTGTGGTTCTTCCCAATACATATTTGGGTGTATATATTAAAGTATTCCTGCTGCAAATATTAATGTGTATGAAGCTCTTGCCACCATTTACAAAGTATGAGGAGGATAAAATATAAACATAAGTTGGAAGTGAAGAAATTTGAATTCTAATCTCATCCCTAAAGATGTAGAGAAAAGGGGTAGTGATCAAACTCCAACTTGAACATATTAATGTGAAAATAAAATAAATAATAATAATAATAAACAACTCCAAACTACAATGTCAGTTTGCTCCTGGACTCAAAGAGTGGAAATATATTTGTTAAAGACTAGAAATATTCAGTTTAGAGGTGCTTACTGGTGCATTATTTTCTCTTAAATTGTGTTTTTAAAAAGAAATAGGTTTAGAAAGTTTGAAGTTCTATGGAATATTCTGTTCTGAAATTATCTAAATGAGTGGAGTATTCAACCAATCTGAATCTGTTCTCATAGTACATGTTCCAGAAACTGTGTTCAGCTTGGGGTAAAGATTTTTTTTTTTCTTTTCAGAGCTCAAGATTTCAGCATGAGAAAGCTTATTTTCCTTCCCTTTTTGTTTTGCTTCTGTTGTTATTAGAAATATCTAAATATAAGAGCTTTATTCAGCTCAAGGTGACTGTCAACTCGTTAATTGGCTGCTAATCTCTGATTCTTTAAAGCAGCAAAGCACTTCGTCCATCAGTGGTGATGTTTTTCTGCTGTTTTGCATCCGGGGTTACAATTCCGTGATTGGGGTTTGAGGAAAGAGAATCTAATGGTACAAATGGCATCGTGGGCACTCACTGGATGTGCAGGAATTACATCTTGCAGTGGGTTTATGCGAGTCTGACAATATTGCTGAAATTCCCCTCCTTTTTTATGCCGTGTGACAAAATTTGATGCGAATTAACTAAGTCCCCTTTTGATCTTATTTCGCTTCTGTTAAATAAGGAGTGGGTTGAGCAGAAAAACAAACAGCACAGGACTGTTGACACTGGAAACCCTAAGGGTTCCTTTCCAGATAGACTTAGTTGGATCAGAGTAAATAGGTCAGCTGCTTTACAAACTGCATCCAGGGCCTTTCAGGACTGTAGGACCCATCAGGCAGTCGATAATTTTGGCCAGATAGTGCCTTAATATGCTCTGGTAGAGCCAAGAAGAGTCTTTTTCTCAGGAAATAACCACAATAGCAGAAATGTAATCACCCACATTTGTGCTCTGAGGGTAGTGTTCTGTCATGTACTGTGATAAATGCTGAACATGGATGCTGTAATGCTGTCATTTATTCCTTGTAATAATCCCAAGAAGTGATGGTTATTATTAACTGAAAGCTTTGAGTATCACAGCAGAGAATTTTTTTAACCACTTCTAAAAAAGTACAAAAGAGGAAAAATAATAATAATAATAAAAAAAAAAATAGCAAGTGCTCTTCTCGGTTGTGATGTTAAATTTACACTGGAAATTCTGAAATTTAAAGGCTGAAAATAAACTTACCGCTGCCCGTCAAAGTGTATTGCACGACACAAAAAACAAAATGGATATTTAACCAGGAAGAAAGCAACAGGAAATGAAAATACTGGATAAGATGGGAATATATACGTTTTGATCAATGTACTAAGCACATGTATATCCCAAAATAATGATGACCTGGTAAAAAAAAAAGCAAAACCACCTCTGTAATATGATATTGATCTTGTAACAACATTTTTTTATTGTATTAGCACCCTCATACATCTTTTTTTGTGAAGTTCAAGTTTATAGCCTGTGCTATAATGGAAATTTCAGGACTTCCTCCTAGTTTTCTTATTATGAAAAGACTTCAGTCCTTTTCCTCTTTCATCATACACCCCCAGAAGTGAGGGAGAGAGAGAGAAATGGGGATTAAAAGTGAGTTTTAGCATGTGAAAATAAAGACTATATGTCATTATAAACCCAAGCAAACGATGTTTATCATGGCTATAGTATTCAGGAATATTACATTTTTTTTGGAGGTTTTGTCTGATGGGTCAGAGAGATGTTTTGGGTGAACTCAGGGTTTGTCCTGGAGGAGATTTGACGTGCTGATGTTGGGATACCCAGAGTCACATCAGTGTAGAAAGTGCTTCGCAACCTGCAGGCTGCAGGGTTTACTTTCCAATTTATAACTTTAGGTCCTGTTCTGAATTCCCACAGTACCTCAGTGAGGAATTCTGATAACGTTCACCACACATATATGAACATCTGTCCTTCAAAAAAGGACACTTCTGCTTTTCTTCCCATCTCTTCCTCTTCCTGAAGGACAGAAACCAGTGGGTGTCCATTCACTAATTGTGCTAATACAGAATAAAGAGTTTTTCATCCGATATATAGGGTCCTAGAGAGTAGTTGGAGTCCAAATGAAAAGCAATTTTTATTTCTGTAGCCCCACCAGTGATCTTGTGCCTTTTTCCCTGGCCCAAACTCATTTTTACAGTAACCCAGAATGTCCAGTTTTCTGTCCCAGTGCTAAGATCCAACCTTCACGTTTGACCTAAGCTATATTCAGTTTTTCTCCCTATAGTTGCGCAGATTTGGGGGAAAGCTTCAGGTTTCCATAAGCTTTTCCATATAGAGCTTCTCTATCACCTCCTTACCATTTTAAATCTCTGGAGAGATCATGCCTCTGCCCAAAATCTAACTGACTCAGTTCCTGCAGTATTTTCTTCAGGAAAAAGAAAAAAAAAAGCTGGTTTTTTCCCTCATTTTGACTCTACACAAATCTTGAGTTGCTGGGTATTTTTTAACTTAATCTCTAGTTTTGGAATGATAGGCTAGTTGCCTGTCTAGTGATAAGTATTGAATTTTCAAGATTATGCTGGGAATAATTATTTCTTGAGAGCCTTTTTTTTTTTTCTTGCAAATCTCTCACACATTATTTTCTCTCCCACCTGCTCCTCCTCCTAACATTGTGTGTCTAATATTTGTTCAGTGCCAAGCAGGATAACTTGTACTTTCTCCCATTCTTCAGCTGAAAATCATTTTCTTGGTGAGATTTTGAGGTTCCAAGTGTGGGATGTGCAACTTGTTTGCCACTGGTGAGAGAAAAACAAAGTGAGGTAGGAGAAAATCCAAGTTGGATGGGGCTTGGAGCAACCTGGTCTAGTGGAAGGTGTTCCTGACCATGGTGAGGGCTTGGACTAGATGAGTTTTAAAGTCCCTTCCAACTCAAACCATTCTTTATTTCTATGAATAAATAAACCAAAACCAAACTCTGGGTGCATCAACAGTGATCACAAAAAAAAAAAAAAAAAAAAAAAAAAAAAAAAAAAAAAAAAAAAAGGTATTGACAAGTATTTCAGTACTTGTCTGAAAGGAAATACTCCTGAATTTACAGTATTTATTTCCTGAATGGCCAGCCTGAATAGGAGGCAAGGAGGAAACAACTCCAAACCTTCCCAGGTTGCCAGGGTGGGACCTCCAGACATGGGGAAAGCAGAGCCAGGAGAAGGGATAATCAGTAATGTCCTCATTGCCTTCAAGTCAGTAGCAAAATGCTCTCTCAGTGGTGTGAATTTGTTCACTGAGGAGCTCAGGATCACACGCTGAGGCAGAGGATGTTAATAGACACGAGCAGGCCCACTCAGAAAATCTGTGTTCAGCCATCAGTGAATAAGGAAGGGAAAAATTGTCCTGAAATGCCTGGGAACTGGCTGGCTAAAGCCTTCAGGAATTAGCTGATGGAGGAAAAAATACCCTTTGCTGTATCCATCCCTCCCACCTGAAGTTCCTGAAGTGTCTCACAGTTGTGGATGGAGGTTGAGGAGACCTTCAGAGGGTTGCTGATGGAGGGAAGAAGTTAAAATCTGACTTCCCAGCCAGAGGGAGCATGAGAGGGACCTCAGCAACAGGAGAATAAGTGAGGCTGCAGAGGGAAATGAGGTGACTTGGAACAAGAGTAATTATATTGAAAAAATCCCATTCACTCATGTTTTTACTGTGGGGAGATTAGAGAGGACAACCCAGGAGAGAGGAGTGACCCATCTGCCATTGCCCTCTCTCCGAGCTGGAGTTCAACTCTGTGAGTCACTCCGTGTTCCTGCAGGGAAACCATCCCTGCTCTTACTGTATGTGGAGAAATGTCCCGGCTTCCCACATTTTAAATCAATCTCAGGTTTAAGTGAAGGTGCAGGCTTAAAAGTTATTACAGCTCCACTGTTTCCCCTGATAAATTACATGAATAACATTTGAGACAATGCATTGTTAAATATTTATGTCTAGTACTATAGAACCAGAAAAAGCACAAGAACCCCTAGAAGAATAAATATATTTACCTAAATAAATTACTAAGACAAATATACTCCTATGTGCTCTGTACCAATAAACAGTAGGTATTCACTAAATTGTGGAATATAAATGGCTCATTTCCTCTAAATGTACACTGAAAGATCTATAACATGTTACACATTTCCTGTGCTTTGCATATATATTTCAATATTCATCATGAAAAGGCTTGCTCATGTGTCAATATACATTACTTTGCATACATTAAGAAAATATTTTTTTAATTTTGCCATTACAGATGTGCTTTGCTGGGGGGGGGGTGGTGGCGAAAGCCGGGCTTTATTTCATGATTAACCCTTTGGTGGCTCGTCCTGTTTTATCAACGTGACATTTGCACAAAATGAATTGCTTGCTTAGACACAGCTAACTAAATAAAAGCAGGCCGGAGCTGATAGTATGAAAAATGGATTTTCATTACTGTTTCATTGATTCTTGTAAATAAGGGCCTGAGGCCTGCTCCAAAAAGGCTGCAAACAGTAATAATTTAATCTGAGGTGACATAGACCAAAATGTATGTGGACAAAAATCATCCTTGAATATTAAACAACAGCCTCAAGACAGAGAAAAGTGTTGCAGGCGAATTTAAATGTATGCAGATCGGTGGGTAACATATTTAAAAACAGAAATTAAAGATTCCTGTCATAAATCACATTTGCTGCCATGGATATGCCTTGTTATGCTGGCGTTTAAGGAAACCTGAAAGGTTAAGGCAGTTGGTGCATTAAATCGTACAAGGATAATTAATACTTTTCTTGTGGCTATTTATAAGAAATGGAAAATATAGTTAGATCAGCTGTGGCACTGCAGTAATTTGAGGGGGAAGAAATGAAAGTATGAGTCAATAGTTTTAACTGGACAAATGTCAAAAGCTTAATGATGCGGTGTCCTAATTTGGAGGCCTTTTAAAAGTTATATACGAAAAAAATGAGACAAAATAGTTTGTTCTCCTATTGCACGTATAGTTTGTTTGCCTCTCAAACCTTATAACCTGTTTAATAAAAAGAATTGAAAATAATTTCTCCGATTGCAGCTTAAAAGGAAAAAAAAAAAATCGAATCTGTTCCATGGAAGCAAAACGTAAATCAGCCCTCAACTCCAGAACCATGAACTTTGTGTTTTCTTATACATCTTCTAATTAAAAAGACCACTATATTTTGCTATAAAATAGCCTGAAACAACGTGTAAGAACATTATTTCACTTGTAGTACTTTGACTTATTACAGTAACTCCTAATGCTTGGGATGGCTCATAGCAAGACTAATGCAGAAAATAATTTTCCCCTTCAACCTGCTGAAGCATTAATCCTTTTTTTTTCTCCTTTTTTTTTCTTTTTCTTTTTTTTTTTAACTTGGGGTTACGTTCAAACAAACCCTTCCAACTACTGGAATTCCCCAGAGGAAAATACTCCTCCATCACTCATCGAGCTCAGGTTTATGATCGGCCTATTATTTAAAATTCTTATTTTTCTTTTCTTTCATGAATAAAAACAATAAACTTTAGTGGTATCAAACATTATTAAAGGGTCTCAGAGCAACAAGACAGAAGGTTTATACGACCAAACTCTCTTAATATAAAGGAGTTGTATATTTTCAGATGTCACTGCCATTCATCTCTTCTCTCTTTCTCTCTCTCTGCCCCCCTTAAGCGAGGAATAAAGATCCTATTTAAAAAGTCTCACCAGCATGTAATAACTTTTCACCTGTTTCATGAAAAGTTAAACATTTGGAATACAATTTGCCTCGCTATTATTTTTATTCTGGATGGAAACAGGAAGCATCTCTTTCTTCAGAAGGGATTCAAAGAAAAAAAAAAAGAGGCAAATCATCTAAGAAAATTATTTTCGATCTAAAAACGACTTGCTGAGGGGGGAAAGTATTTCTCAGACCTCATTGAATTTGTGATCTTTTTTTGGAGAACATTTAATTTATCATTATACCAAGGAAAAAAAATAAATAAAATTTTTGAAATTTTGATCTGGTTTTGATTTGCAAATATTCATAAAAAATTGCCATGGCTTCATGCAGATCTTTGGAAACAAAGATCAGTGATTTTTTTTTTTCTTGTTTCACAGCTCTTGCTAGAACACGCTGTCTTTGGCAAGTTTCTGTTTGCAACAAACAAAATGTGATACTTTATAGGTTATAATATTCATCATTACCCTGATGTGTCATTGGTATGTGGTGTCACACCCTGCTACTTTCTGGACAGTGTTTCCCATTTGATTACGACAAACCTTTCCTTAAAAACTGCATTTTTAAGTTAAAAAAAAAATCATAAGAAATTAACCTAATCTAAGACAAATAAAAATTCTTATTTCCCTTCAGAAGATTACTTTACAAATAAAAGATGGAATGGGAAACACATTCACTATTCTGACTTTGCAGGAATTATCGGGAAAATAATCCAAGATCAAAGGGGGAAAAAAAGGTGTGAAATCAGAAAATTCAAAATCAAAAACAACCCCAGTTTTTTAAAGCTTCTGTCAAAATGGAGAGATGGAAAATTATCCCTTTGTAGTATTCCTTAGACAATAATGTGGATTTAGTAAATGTGGTGGTTCTGGTGATTGCAGTATTTTTTTGTTTTAATATGTGATATCTTCCTTCTGCAATAATAGGAATGCTGGAATATCAGAAGCTGAGCTGGTTATAGACTTTTCTGGTTAGAACATAAAAAAAAAGGAATAGTGTAATGATCTGTTAAATAAAAACCTTTATATTTAGTCACACCCTACTAATTCATGAACCATATCTTCATAGTTCAATCTCCTACATCATAGAAAATCAACAGTTGGTTGTGTAGGTCAGAGCCTTGAGGATATTTAACATATATGTTGTTTTTTTTAAATAAAAGCAAATTGTTTCACAGCCACTCTATCAATAAAAGCAGTGTAACTTTTTATCTCTGGTACAAAGCACACTTTCCATACAATAACTATAAACTGTGTGCAAAGTTCCTCTGACAGTGGTATGTTCAACAGAAGGAAAATGTCTCAGACATTATATTTTGATCTGGATAAGCACCCAAACTGAAAAGAAAATATAAGGCTCGTGTTCACAGAGCAAGCAATTTTTTTTTTTCCCTCTTTTAGAATTTTTAAACTCGTAAACAAACACTGAAAAGTCACAAGATCCAAAAAGCCTGTAAATCTCACTGTAGAATTTTAAAAAGTGGTTTGAGCACAACTGTGTTTATCTTTATTTTGCCTAGACATCTGCCAGTGCATTTTAGGCTACTGCTGGTCGTTAGGCCTGAGCAAATAACTTGCAATTATTAATGTTTTCCTTGAATTTATACTACATTTTCTGTGTATGAAATATGTGAAGAAGATCATGACATTTTCAAATGTCTTTGTTATTCCAAGTTATTTATGAATTTTTCCATGGCATGTTTTTCCCTGTGGGTGGTATTCACAAGGATGCATGCACAAGGACTGAGCAGTACTTAGACCCCACTTAAATCTTCAAAATACGTCTTCTGCAGGGGATTGATTTTCATGCAGAGGGGCTTGTATATTTGATCACAGTGATATTCCCTTTGCTACCCAAACAGATAGTTACAGGAGATGAACTGTGATGCAGCAGTGCCTGGAAGTGCTGTCCAGCCATTTTGGAGGAGCCCCATGTAAATCAGGCTGTTCCTATAAGTAATGTACAGCTCTTGGAAGTAAAACTTAACGAAATGCAGAGCAGCAAATTCCACTGTTGTTGTCAATGTGTTAACTCGGGGCAAACACAAAGCTGCCCACGAGCTACAAGTTTTTATATCTAACAGCTACACATTTTCTTCCCCCTTTAAGTCCCAGCAGCAGCTTTTGCTGTGTCATGGGTGGTTGTGTTAAGAAGCAAACGTTGTAACCCATCTTTTTTTTTTTTTTTTGGTTTTAATGTGAATCTTTCTTTTCATGGGAGACCTCCAGATCAACTGAGAGTCTGTCAGTGTTGGGCTCGGAAAACAGCAAACCCGAGCGGTGCTTTGAACCTATTTTTTGTGAGTGGGATGGAGGGGAGCTGAGGACTGTAAAAGCAAGTAAAAATCCTTTTTTGCCTTAGATTAGGTTAATCTTTTTTATATTTTTTTCTCGGAAGTGCAGTTTTTAAGGAAAGGTTTGTCATCATCAAAGTGTGCGTCGTAACCCTTTCCAAAGGCAGAGCTGAGGAGGAGGTGGCTCAGCAACACGGGAGGACTGGGAACCCCGACTTCCACGTGGCAAATCCCCACATGACACAGCAAAGGGGCTGGAGCCAGTGAGTTCATTCAGGGGTGAAGAGGGCAAAGGGATGCTCAGAACAGGAAAAATCGCTCTTGCCCCAAAAACTTGAGGTCAGGCATGACTTTGGCCATGCTCATTTCTCTCCTCACTTAGGCCAGCTCAGGCCTCGGCTTTTTCATGCCAAATCACCAAGGCCTACACCTCTCCCTTTAATCCTTTTTGGCAGTTTCTCCCTCTTATGAGAGGCTTTCTTAATTGGTTTCTCCTTCCTCAGGCCAAGTGTTGTGAGCTCTCTCTGCTCCCCTAAGAACCACGGATGTTGCTTCAATGTCCACTCCCATTAGATGACTCCCATTACCAGTTCCACCTCAAGCATGATTCATAAAGTTTAAAGCCAAAGGGAGTGATTAGATCATCCAGTCTGACCTCCTGTATATCACAGGCCATTAAATTTCACCGAGTTACCTCTGGATTGATCCCAACAAGTTTTGTTTTTCTGAAGAGTGTCTTAGAGAAGTCACCCAATCGCTGTTTTGGGCGATCAGGGACTGGATTGTCCCTATTTGCTCTCGGTGGATTATTCCTGTAGTGGATTACAATGGATTGCAAAAAAAGGGCTCAGAAAAGCATTAAAACAGTCTTTATTAATTGTCAAAGATTAAGCAGCACCCTCCACCTAACATGTGGGTAATATTCAGTCTTAGTGCACTCTGTGTTTCACAGAAGCTTTGTAGAAGCTTGATGCAGTCTATGTTAAATTGTTTGGGTTTGGCTCAGAAATGGTACTTTTTTTCCCCCAATATTCTTACAAAAAATATTTTCCAAGTGGAGTAATAGACCAAATTGAAGAAAATAAGTAATTTTTATGATTACGTTACAAGTATGAGTAAGTATATTGTTTCACTTCTCTGTAAGACATGACCCTAAAAAGATCAACCCAAAGCTGATCAATAACCTGTCTCCAACAGTGGACTCCAGTAGATTGTTGTGGAAAAGTATAAGAACAGACCAGGAAGACAGAGACTCCCCTTGGCACACCCTCCCTGAGTCTGTCAGTGCATTAGAGACCTCTTGAAGCAGAGGTGACATGACTGTGACTGTATCATCAACTGTTTACTCAATGGTTCCTGTTTATTAGATAGAGCCTGCAGTAATTAATCCCATTTAAAACTTATGCTTTAGCCTCCACGTTTTTCCAATGAGTTACACAGCTCAGCTCTGCACCGTGTGTCTAAAGAACTTGATTTTGTGAGGTTGCAGCTCGGTACCTGCCCGTCTGAGTGTTGCTGACTTCTTGATTTATTAGATTCTATTGGATTGGTGGTTTTTTGGATTACTCACTGCACCATATATATTTCAAGACAATTTTTCCTGCTCTTCTCAGATGTTTCCAGAGCTGACTTATTTCGTTTGTTTCTCTGTTACAACTGATAAGCTTCGATTATTCTAATTTCCCTTCTTTGTCCCATTTCTGTGTCTGTTATGCACTTTTCAAGGGGAGATGATCAGAAAACTGTGATTTCAGTATTCAAGACTTGGGCACAGAGTAGATTAAAAAAAAAAAATCATGAATTATCGTAGAATTCTAGAATGGTTTGGGTTGAAAGGGACCTTAGAACTCATCTTTTCCAAACTCTGCCATGGGCAAGGACACCTTCCAGGTTGCTCCAAAGCCCTGGCCTTGGACATTTCTAGGGATGGGGCAGCTTCTCTGGGCAACTTGTGCCAGGGCCTCACCACCCTCACATCCAAGAATTTCTTCCTAAAGTCTCATCTGCGTTTGTGCTTGTTCTCTATATCTTTTCTAATAACTCCTATCCCCATTTTACCTCCAGAATTCAACTGATCATTGAGATGTCACCTGTTTGCCACTCATCGGTGACTTTGTGACTCCAAAACTCTTTTCTAGTTTCAAAGACTGTTATTAACTAAATGCATCTTATCACGTAGAGAAGGTATTTCTATATGTTTTAAATGGTTTCATACAGGAAATAAAATAATAGATATTTGTTCAAATGAGATTATCTTGAGGATGCCTTTGGCACTCCTGTGATCTGGTTGCTCACTGGTCCTTTAGTTAAGCAAACATTATCCCTCCCCTGGATTTCATCCAAAGGGGGCTGTAAGAGGTGACCCAAAAATTCTCTTAACTGTTACTCTTACAATTGCCATTGTGTTTGAAAAGAAGCACTTCTGGACTTAAGACACACACACATTCCAAATAAAAGCCCCAGAACAAAGCTAGAAAAACATGTAATTCTCATCTATAAATAGACCAGTTAGCTCTGAAAAGCAGAATAATACATTTGTTTTTACACAGGAAGAAGGAGCTCGTTACACGTTGGTCCCCACCCCTCGTTCTAGACCCATGTGGAAATACATGTGTTAAATAACCCACTGCTGCAGCAATATACTCTATTTATATTTTATATAAAATAATAATCTGGGCCACGGTGCTTTGAATGGTTCACAGAAGCACAAGAAGTCATTAACCTAATCCTCAACATAACATGATGTAAATCATATAAGATGTCATGCATTTTTAGAGGAAGTATTATTTTGAGTGAATACAGACACAGCTATTTGGCATGATTTCTTGAAGGGGATGGGAGTGTTATGACCCAGAAAATGTGCTGCATTTATTGCTTTGACTCAGGATGTCATGAAGCTTCACATAAAAATGGAAGTTTCAAAACAACAACTTAAAAAAAAAAAAAATAAGTTTAAATACCAGGAATGTCTTTGTCTAGCTCTAGATTTGGGCTGTGCTGAAGGGAGCATTCCAGCCCCTCATATTCATGTCTTTACCAAGAGTCACTTCAAAGAAGACTTATACAAACCAAAAAATTCTGCTCCATAGAGGAAAAAACCTAAATTAATGGCACCATTTCTAGTGCTTTTAATTTATTTTTTTTTCTTAAGAATGAGAAAAGGAAAATCTGAGTAATTACTTAAAGGACACTGTATGTGACTCATTTTTTGTCATCACAGCTGTCTACACAAGGTCTTAAAATCTACCTACTCTTGTATATACTCGGGTAATAAAGATACAGCCCATACAAAGCCAGATCCAGAGCTTGCTGAAATCGTAGGGAGACTTTAAAAGTATTCCAATATTCTTGGATGCAAGCTCTACACTTAGTCCTGCAAACCAGGATGTAGTAATATTTTTCATATGAGCAAATCAAGTGATATTTTTCATAGAAAGTGAAGTATGTGCAAAGTGAAGATGCTGCATGCCTGGAGTATTAGTTCAAAGGAATGGAGTAATCATCATCAAGTTCCTGGCCACGTCCCATATGGAAGCAGGACACTTCCAACCTCAAAAATGACCAATTGAACTCATTAAATTTCCTTTAGAAGAATTACAAATCATTGCTTTTGAACTCACCTGGGACCTCCATAAAAGCAATCTTGGAAGATTTTTGCCTTCATTGGAAAAAGTTCTTATAGACTTCCATGAGTTTTATTGTGGAATTACGGAATGGTGTGGGTTGGAAGGAACCTTAAAACTCATCTTGTTCCACCCCCTGCTGTGGTCAGGAACACCTTCCACTAGCCCAGGTTGCTCCAAGCCCCATCCAACCTGGCCTTGGACACTTCCAGCGATCCAGGGCCAGCCACAGCTTCTCTGGGCAACCTGTGCCTCACCACCCTCATCCTTACCCCTTCCCCTTATTCCATGACTGTGCTGACAGGAAATTAGTGTTGGATAGTGAGAACATGAAGATAACAGGCTCATTTTCCACAGAGAAAGGAAACCACATTCCCCAAAGCTCTCCTCATGCAGACATAGGAGTTGTACTGGAAATATCTGAAATTGTAAATGCCAGGTCGATCTGCAAAATAACAACTGAGCTGAGGTTCTTCCAGGTTCCCCAAGATTTTTTTATTTGTTTGTTTGGAGGTAGTTCTTAAACCCTGGTGTAACTGGACTTGTGACACCAAGAGAAAAGTTGACACCTCATTATTCTCGCCCAAACTCAGACAGAAGCAGTAGTCCCAGCATCAGTTTGCAGTCCACTTGTGCAGGTTTAAGTGGCTGCTGTAGTCAGGGCTCTTACCCTAATGTGTGAGCACTCAGCTAAATGGAACCCATGATCTCCTCCGAGGTTCATCCATCATTATTCAGGACCTCTGCTTTGTGCCGTCACGCAGGCAAATGCTTTCATGTATTTATTCATCTCATTGTAAGAATTCCTGCAAGCATATGCAGACCACTAAGGCCACGCAGTGATTAAAGCCATGCAGTCTTGAGCAGATGTAGACACTTTAGTTCCCCCTATTCATTTCTCTGAAAGAGTATAAATCAAGTATTTTCAGCACCGGGAAGAGAGCTCATCTGTTGCTGGAGATCGCTGCTCTCCCCAAATATCTTTCTTAATTGTTGTCTTTCTATAATATTTGCCTCTTTCGTGATTCCTTTTGTACAGAACAGGGTAGTAAAATGGATGCTGAGCTTTTCTCACATACCCTGTGTTTGGGTGACTGCAATAAAATAAGGAAGGAAGGAGAAAAAGCTGTGATTCCTAGAAAAGGAAAGAAATCATATCATTTTGATAATTCATTGCATTTCCCAAAAACAGCGAAGCTGCGGAGGGAGAATGTGAGAGGAAGCAGCACCATCCACAGAGAGAAAGGACCCAGCCAAAATAATTTTAATTTTAATAGGTGATAAAATCCAAGCTGAAACTGGCCTGTGACACGCACAGCCTCTATTTACAGCAGCACACTTTTAACCACGGCTATAAAACATATTTTTCGTCTAAGGAACATTTCTCTACTTGGTTAATTTTTGTGAGCCTTTCATTTATACGGTAGGTCATCCTCCCAGACAAGCTTTCTGCTGGCTCCAGAGCTCCAAAGGAGCATTTGATTCTCTGCTTGGACCCTGTCCTGTACCTCTGTTCCTTGCCAGCCCAATTAGCCTTGTGCTGCATGGCTGTCAGTAGCCTAACTACCTTGGAGCCATCAGATTAAAGTTTCCCTTTCCCAACTCCTCTATTCATCAGGCATCCAGCACAGCCAAGGTTTGTATAACCTGCTATGCTGAACCCTCCCACTCAATTGATTTCTGATCCCTAATGAACCATAGGCTGATGGACAATTACTCATCTTGCTGAGACATGGGGGGACTTTTAAAGGCAGGGTACTTGGGAGCTTGTAAAACTCTGTGCTTTCTTATTTAACATTAGCTATAATTTTTGACACGGGAAGGATTATAACAGTGTCTGTTAAACATCAACCAGACTATCTCGGTAATGGCTAAAGTTGTTTTTTACAAAAAACTCAAAGTCCCTTTATTATTTACTTGCAGATAAACATGGAACAATGAGTTTTAACAATCTGGTACATTTAGAAAAAATCCCCTACGGTGGAATATGACATTAATAGCTCAAAGCAGCTCAGCACTGCTAATGTGGTTGTGGTACTGTGTTGGACTATAACTCAGATGGATACAATTAAAATAAGAGTATGATTATTGCTGTTACTGTACTGTGTTATGACTACTATGAAGTGCTTCAGCAACCTCAGTCAGTGCTTTTAAGCAGAGTTTTGCCACACCGAGTGTGTTAAATCTTAGCCCTGATGTGTTGATGAGGATAACGACTGGAATATTAGAAAAATAATCTATTCCTATACTTAAGCGCGTTAATAATTAGACAGCTAAATTTGTTATCCCCGGGGTCATAAAACTCCTCCGGGAAATAAATTATTAAAATCTCTCAGTTTGTAAAGTGCAAGGTATGTGATACATGCTGCTTTTGAAAGAAATGGCTTCAAAAATAGCTGTCTGATTTTTAACTCAGCTTGTGGATCCTTTACAACCAATGATGTCTTCAGAAAATACACCACTTACACCACTGTTTTCATTTCTAGTTTAAACAATTTGTCTACAAAGCATTGAGAGAATGGGTAAACAAATATATAACTGCAGAAGTAGCTGTGTTGTAAACTGACTAAAATAGTGTAGCTGTGTTGTAAACTGATTAAAATAGTGATGACAACAAAACCAGCAAGACAGTTCATCAGAACACTTTGAATCTGCCATGTGAATATTAATATTTGCCCACCTTATCTTTGGAGAAGTAGATCAGACGGTCTGATATATAAGTAATTTGGGGAAACGTTTTTATTCATCTCTGTAAATATCAGGAAAAAATGGGAACGAGGCTTTTTTCTTTCATTTTCTGGTTTCTGTCCCATTTTTATCTTCCAACCATCTATCCCACTTCCTGTAGAGTATGAAATGGTTTGTCTCAACCTCACTGTCTTCCTTGAAATCCCTTATGCTCATTTTCTCATTTTCCTTTAACAACATTCCTTCAGACCCGAAACAGTCTAATCCCTAAGACTGGGTGCACTGTTCTTATACAGAGTGCATGGTCTTTAAGGCTCTCTGAATGTGTCTTCATTTGTGCTCTTAAAAAGCCATTATGGCTATTGTTATTTTTAAATTATTTAGAGAGGTCCCTATAGATGGGTACTGTAACATGTAAATAGATAAGCTGATGACCCTTCCCCAGCAACACTGATTTTAAACTAAAATATGAGTTAATGAGAGATGTAGGAGTTAATGGAAGCAAAAAGGAATGGAAGGGGGGTGCAGCAAATCCAGTATTTTATTTGAGATAGTATTAAACTTGTCATGGAAATATAGAATCCTAGAATGCTTTGGGTTGAAAGGGACTTTAAGGCCCATCTCATTCCACCCTCTGCCATGGGAAGGGACACCTTCTGCTATCCCAGGTTGCTCCAAGCCCTGTCCAACCTGGCCTTGGACACTTCCAGGGATGCAGAGGCAACCACAGCTTCTCTGGGCAGCCTTTGCCAGGGCCTCACCACAGTCAAGAATTTTTCCCTAATCTCTAATTTAACCCTGCCCTCTGACAGTTTAAAATTGTTGCCCCCTGTCCTATCACTACATGTAAAAAATTGGAACAGCACAAATGTGCAAATACATATGAGAAAACTTCTCAAACCATCACTTCAACCACTTGCTCTTATCCATTTTCTGGGTCTCTCAAAACCTATCTTAAGGCTAAGAGACCTAAAACTACTCCTTCTAGTTTTTCCAGCCTTTTACTCCTCTAATACCCCGCCTTGTGTTTACTTTGCATCTGAATTTTTCCATGTCAGATTCTGCTTGTCCCATTTGTCCTTCTGTTGACATCATCCTTCAGTGGATGATCCCTATCTTTAGTGCTGTATCCTCAGCACAGCTGCATCCTCACCCTCAGCATGATCTTTTTTGGGGGAAAAAAGGCAAATACCTTCCCTTCATTTTTGGCATAGGCTCTCTTTTCCATCATTGTTCTCTGCTAGTCCTTCTCTGAAGAGCAGCACTCACTTTTCCAAGAGTATTAATACTCCTACACGTGTCAGAGATGCTTTTCCTGAAGAAAAACACTTTAAATCTTGATTTTGTCTCATAGTTAAAAGAAATACTTCTCTTAACCTTCACCACCCCACCACTATGTCTCATTTCTCCGTTTAGACCAGGCACAGACGTGGCCACACTTGAGCAAGAAGGCAGCTCTGTTTAGGTTAAAAACTACACAACTGTACAAGGAATGGGCAAACTGCACTGTCCTCCCAAAAAAGAGGCATGAGAAAACTGTGTCCAAAACACTAATGAATTTTTTTATGGATTTGTAAACTTTGATTAATATTTACAAAGGATTTTGATGGGGGGGCTGTGATTGTTTGACTGGGGGTTTTTTTCCCCATCCTGATCTTGCTATTTTGAAAAAAAAAATCACTTTCTGCCTTTTGTCTGGGCTCTGAATTCAAAGCACTGCAATGGCAGGGCAGAGAGCAAGGGAAATGGTACTTTCAGAAAATAGAAATTTCTGCTCAGTGTTGTTGAGCTGAGACCTCAAAGGTTTGAAAATATAATTTAAAAACAGACTACTGTTCGTATCAGGTTTTTCAAGTGCACCACTCACTGGTTTGCCCCTTTAAAACACTCTCTATTATTTTACTGAGACTGGAGGGTAAATGGCCACTGCAATTCCAGTAGTCACTGGTGTACTCCCTAATATTCCCAGAAGACCATGTTGTACCATGAGGAATCACTGACGGATGTCCTGGATGACATGGTGTCTGGCCTTTTGTGTGACAACTTCCACCCAGTAATCTCTGCCTGTGTGGGGTGTAAATTTGTGGTCAGCTCTAACCCTCAGACTGGGATCAAGCTGTGCTACTTGAACTCATCACTTTTTGTTTTGAATTCCTCTGACTTTGGATGATTCTGAAAACTGAAGGGATTTAACAAGTACAGTGTCACAGGTGGAGTGGGGTTTTTTATAATTTTAGGAGCATTTTATGTTTTTACTCTTTCCAGAGGCATAGGGATGTAACAGCAGAAAGCCTCTTTTCACTTGTGCATGTGGCTGGAATCACAGAATCCCAGAATAGGCTGAGTTGGAAGGGACCCACAAGGATCATCGAGTCCAACCCTTAGCCCTGCACAGGACCATCCCCAAAAGTCACACTGTGTGCCTGAGAGCACCATCCAAATGACAGAGTTTTAAGGATACTGAGTGGTGATCACCACCAGACTCAAAGCAAACTTTTAGGTGTCTAAAAATCCCTTTTGTGAAGGTAACACTGCTCTGTGTCCTTAAGCACCACACTTACCATCAAAAATCTGGCCACAGAGCCCTGCGATGACACATTCCCTGAATTCCCGGGCGGTGTGAAAGAGAAAACGTCCTCTCAGGTTGTGAACATTTCGCAGCACCGTCGGTTCTGATGCTCTCGAGCTCCCGCTCCCCGAGTTTCCCAAAAGTGCTTTTTTTTTTTTCACGAGATCTCAACCCTCCCGATGGTACTATTTGTGTTATTCCGCTTTTTGGTGCTGCCTGACAAGCCCTCCCTGCCGGAGCCCGGCCAGCTCTCCCCACCAGACTCCGGTGGGTGGAAATGAGGACAGTTCTGTCACTTTGATCTTACGCTTAATAGCAGAGACTGTGGCGTTATTGACAGTTGTGATACCTCCAGCCCCTGCTGGGGAGTGCTGAGGGGGATTGCACAGCCCGAAGTAGTGAAAGGAAATCTGTGCCCGGCCCCTGACAACATTTTGTTACCGGCAGCAAGATTTTGGCTCTTCCTTGCCCACCACTTGGCACCAGGCTGGGGGTGGAAAGCGTGAGAAGGGGGAGTGGGATGGAACTTGGCATCAGAGCTACCTGATTGTGCTTTTTGGGCGTCCCAGTCGGTGGGGAGCACAAGGATTTCTGCCCATGGGGGAAAATAGAGCAGCCCTGAGGGCTTCTCTTGTCTGGACCAGGGGTCTTGTGTTTGGGGGTGAGGTGTAAGGGGTCCTCTTTTCTTCTCCTCTTCAGCTCTGCAGTGTGGCCTCATGCCTAGACTAAATTTTTAAAAGGGAATTCCACAAGAATTTCTACCCTCAGGGGAAAATAGAGCAGCCCTGAACCAGAGGCTGCTCTTGTCTGGGACAGAAGTTGTGTGTTTGGGGGTGAGGTGTAAGGGGTCCTTTTTTGCTTCTCCTACTCACCTGCACAGTGTGGCCTCATATGCAGATTCAATTTTAAAACAAGAATTTCACAAGGATTTCTGTCCATGGGAGAAAACTGAACAATCCTGAGGCTGCTCTTGTCTGGTTTAGGGATCGTGTGTTTGGGGGTGAGGTGTAAAGGGTCCTCTCTGCTTCTCCTCTTCAGCTCTGCATTGTGGCCTCGTGTGTAGACTCAATTTTAAAAAGAGAATTTAACAAGGATTTATGTCCATGGGGGAAAACTGAGCAGCCCTGTGGCTGCTCTTGTCTAGGACAGAAGTTGTTTAGTTGGGGATCAGGTGTAAGGGTTCTCCTCTTCACCTGCACAGTGTGACTTCATATGCAGTATTAAAAAGGGAATTTCTTTCACTGAAATCAGGCTTATAGATTATCTGAAAATAGAAAATGGACAAGCAGACATATTTAAAAAAAAGCCAAAAAAACAACATGCAATAAGATCCTTTTATTTATTTTTATTTCTTTTCCTTCTCTTTTTAAGGGTTATATGTGTTCATTCTCAGCTCAGATTGTTCTGCCTGTGCTGAAATTTATATCTGTGCCTAATAACCAAACTTGCAAACTGAGAACTGTTTTTTTAACCCTTACAAGAGCAAAGAGAATAACTCTTTTTGCAACAGATATACTGAGAAGTGAGGGAAACTAATGCTTCACTAACCATCATTAAAAATTGCTATAATTACAAATACATTTTGAGCTATTTTGTAGGATATGCTGCTTTCTCCCCTCAAAATACAAGGAAGGAAAATTCCTTTGAAAACTGGCCTGAAAAAGGTTCACTATCCATGGTGAGCATGGAGAACTGAATTAAAGGTCCCAGTTAGAGAGAACTGGGTTGAAATGTCGGGTTTGGAGGCACTGGATGGGAAGATGAGTAACTAGAAGGCCAATAATGGTGGTTTTCTCCTGTTAGGGGTGTAGGGTGGATTTCCAATGCTAATTGTACCTTCCTGGTGAAGATGGAAGTCCAGGAATACCTGAAAGGGGAAGGGTGTCTTTGCCTAGTTATTTACTAACTCAGTAATGAAGAGTTCCACTGTACATTTCTAGATCAGCATAATTTTCCTCCTTCTCCCATCTGACACAGTCTCAACACTCACTCTCTCTCAGCTGTGTCTCCCTTCCTCTCTCATTCCTCCACCATCTGCTCCACATGCTTTCCCATAAATTCCTGACTTGGACTCCGTTCCCCAGCTCTGAGCTTATCTGTCTCAGGGTTACAGGCTGGAGCCATCACAGAGGCATCTGAGAACTTTCTGTGCAAAGTGAATAGCAATGGCAAAACCTCCAGAGGAGTTTGGGAGGTCTCTGGAGGGGTCAGGACTTAATTTCTTGTTTATTTTGAGGGTTTTCTTGTGGTATGGGAGGACAAGAGAGGTGTCAGGAGTTAACAGAAGTTTACATGATGAATGTTTTCGTGTTTTGAATGTTATTCCCAGAGTGAACTTTTTTTTTTTTCCGAGTTTCAGATGGAGGAAATTAAAAATAACAATGAAAATATTACTGAGTTCTCATTCCTATTACAGATAAAAATTATATATTATTTTTTTCAGCTACTGCTTTCTCTTTCTTTTTAGGAAAAGTCCTGTTTCCCACAAAGCAATTACCACTTCTCCACCCCCAAAAACAAAAAAGGAAAGATACTATACTTTTGATAACTTAGTTTCTGAACTCTATTTTAAAAGGTAGAACCCTCAAACCAGAGGAGAACCAGGCAAATACATTTCAAGCAAATGTAAAGGTTAATTAATTTCTGTTATTGGGTTATTAAAGAGGACCAACATGGTGGTTCTGGAGATAATTTTAAGTACATTGTGCATCCCTGCTTGAGGACACTTTTGAAATCCAGGGAAGGACACTTCCCAACCTCTTCTAGCTTTTGGGTTGGAATGAGCCTTCAGGACTATCTCATTCCAACACCTTCCAGTAGAATCTGTTGCTCCAAGCCCTATCCAACGTGGCTTTGATATCAAACCTAGTTTATAGTATCTTGGTGTTTCTCTTTAGAAATGGTGCATTGATTTTATCTTTTTGCAAAAGCATTAAAAGCAGTAAAGGCAAAATTTAGTATAATTGAGGCAGAATGGAACTGCACAACTTTGTACAGCCTTGACCTCTCTGATATCCCTCAGTGCAATGGATTATCCAGCCCAGACATCCCAGTTCTTGTGTTGAATCCTTCATCCCAAACAGATCCAATTCTCATTGCCCAGTGATCTGGCTGAGCTCCTGCTGCAGCTTTTCCATCACACGGTCATCCTGCTCATTTTTATTCCTCTGCTTGTCAGACAATGTTTAGGAAGCTGTGGGTGCTTTATAAATGGGGATTCCTTCGCCTTCCCTCGTATGTGGTTCTGTTGTGGGGTGCCGGGACTCACAGAATGGGTCAGGTGGGAAGGCACCACAGTGGGTCACCTGGTCCCAAGTCTCTGCTCAAGCGAGACCATCCTAGGGCACATGGCACAGGATTGTGTCCAGATGGGTCTGGAATATCTCCAGTGAGGAGATTCCACACCCTTTCTGGGCAACCTGGTCCAGTGCTCTATCATGGCACAGGAAAGAAGTTCTTCCTCATGTTCTGGTGGAATTTTCTGTGCATAAATTTATGCCTGTTTCCTCTTTTCCCAATGCTGGACACCCCTGAGCAGAGCCTGGCCCATCTTCTGACCCTTTTCAGACACTGACAGACATTGATGAGGCCCCATCTCAGTTATTTCTTCTTGAGGCTGAACAGGCCCAGACAGTGCTGGAGTACAAACACCCTTGCTGAGAGAAACCAAGCTAATAAACAAGAGTTATAACAACATTATTAAACTTCTGAAATAATAATAGACTTCTCGATTTCTGTGGTGGAAAAATCATTAGGTGTGTGTACCTAAGAATAAGTCAACTGGAGGATTAATCAAACTCTCCCCGAATAATCTTTATATCAAAAGCTTCACTCTGTCCTTATTTCAACTCTACAAGCAATAGATGTGCATCCCAGCATGTCCAGAAGGTCATGAAACAGTCATGTTTTGCCCAGATAAAATGAGCTACCAGATACTGAAAAAAAATTATTCTGGAATTGATCTTTTGTGGCTTCTGTGAGCAAGAAACAAGGTTATATTAATTTTAGAACCATCTGAGCTTTGGGCGCTGACTTTCATTGGCTAAGATGTTAATATTTTATGTGAGCCTAAAGCATGGCCAATTAAAGGGAGATCAGAAACGTCCACAAGTATATTCAAAGAAAAGCGTTAAAGTTTTAGACAGTGCCATAAATTCATGAGCCAAAAAGCTACAGAGGGAGAACGTTAAGGGGCTGGTAAATAAATAAATAAATAAATAAATAAAAGCTTGGAATGTCATTCCTGCAGCTCAGGCAAGTCCCGTGGTATGAAAGCAAGGCTCACCATAAATCCTTTTAAAGAATTGTCACACAGGGGTGCACATGGGCAATAGGTGGGTTAGAGGGTGGATGGCGCTGACAGAGGACAGGGCAGAGCTCTGAAATGGACCTTGAAATGTGGGCAGCAGACAGTGAGTCAGGAGTTGTCCCTCTGCAGGGCTGCCACACTTAGAATCACAGTCAGAGAATATCCTGAGTTTCAGGGACCCACAAGGTGCATCAAAGTCCAGCTCTTGGCCCTGCAACCCCAAGAATCCCACTGTGTGCCTGAAAGGATTGTCCAAACGTTTCTTGAACTCTGAACTTCTCAGAACTTGCTCAGCCCCCTCCTCAGAGCTGAGGATGATCAGTTGTGGAAATCATAAGATAATGACCATCTACCACCTCTCCCAAACTATGACTCTCGCTGTTTCTAATCCCTCCACCTTTCTTGGAAGTTCCTCTTTGATTTCTCGAGGTATCCAAGAGTGAACATGAGTCTGCTGCAAACTCACCAGCTCTGTTGCTCTCTAAAGGGTTTTTGTGAGCCCCTGCACCATCGCTGAGTCTTTATGTCTTTTTTATAAAAGCAGCACTGTGAAAGCCTCTGGAAAAGTTTGATTTGGGTAGAAAAGACTTTTAAAACCATGGCCAGTTCTTGCAATCCTGTTAATAAATTCACTTATTGTCGCTGCTGCCCAACTTCTTTCACCCAAGCTGATCACCTCCATCCCTACCTGGAAGTCTCATCCATTTAGCTGTGATGCCACCCCATACTCAGGTTTCATCATCTGATTTTGAGTCCCAGCCACCAACTTGCTCCTGAAACCTCTCAGACCAATTTTCTCTGCTTTTGCTGCTGAACTAATTTAGGGCTGACTTTGTCCTGGCTGTACAGATTTGCCCTTAAAAACAGGGAAGCAAGACACAGATTTAAAAATTATTAAATATATTTTATCTAAAAAGCCTGCTGTCATTGTCTGCATGTGCCTGTACACCTGTGGCTTTGTTTAAAAAATTGGAAACAGTGTCTGGACTTTTAAGAGAAAACATCTTTTTATCTCTCCAACTAAAAAAGATACATATTGTTCATGGTCCCTCATGCAGTTTTGTGAGTGATACAGATATTTAATAGCCTTTGTCTGCATTGTGGTAGGTAGAATTTAATAATTCTGTGATAAAGCAGATTCTAGGCCCAAGGGCTGATCTGAATTTCGTGTCATCAACCTTGCTCTATCATCACCCTTTTCCACCTGCCCCCATCCCCATGGGTCTTGCTCCAGACACCACTGCTTCTGTCCACAGTGCTCCACTGCAGAGCAGACTCTTAAATAATCTTATTTTTAAGGAAAATTTGGAGTCTTGAGCATGGAATAAATCTATAGGTGTAGAAAGAAGTCTCATTTTGCAGTTCTGTGTGACCTAAATACATAAAAAAACTATTATAATTTGAAGGGGTTTTGAAGCTTATTTTTATTTTCCTTTTTTTTTTTTCCTTCTTTATTCCCCCCCCACCCCCCTTGGTATTTTGATTTGTTAATTTTTGGTTTGTTATTTTTGTTTTGTGAACTTCCACTCTTGAGATGAAAACCCCTGGCTACCAAGTGCCCACACAGAGCAAACTCCTTCAGATTAACCAGGGATGGTTGAACCACTTTAGATAAAAAAGGAACCAGAACTGTTTTCTCTTTTTTCGTTGTTGTTTTTTCTTCATTTTTTTCTTTCATTCCTCAAACCAAACACAAACTTTTCTGCGGTTTATGAAAGTTTTGGAAACTTTTTGTGTTTGTTTTACACATTTTCACATTTCTTAGTGCTTCCTGGTCAATCTCTGGGTCTGGAAAGGGAAAAACCAAAATGGTGTATGAAGAAATGCCTGGTATTTGTTGGTAACTCTCATGGGGACACTTCCCTCCAAGTATTCAACCCTTTTATACTCCTACTCTGTACCATGGTCAGCTCAGCATCATGGAGTTGGTGATTATTGTTAGATGAAGTTTGAATACTACCTTCCCTTGGATATTTATTGGCTCATTATAATACTAACAGGAATTACTGTGGAGTTAAGGAATCTCTTAAGCCTCATGAAAGGTAAAATCATGTTTGTGTAAAATTATATTTACTTTCGTTATAGCAAAAGAAACACCAGTTCCTAATTAGCAGAGCACCTTGGAAGCAGATCTGATGAAATTTTCTTAACACAACCCCCTAAACCTGCTCATCTGAGGGGTTTTGCAGAGCTTGAGTGAAGCCGAACTTCAGAGATGTTGTAAAGCAACTTTGGAGAGCGTTTTGTCCGCGGCGTGAGAATTCTTAGCTCTGTACAAACTGTAATGATTGCTTCCACATTTTGTTTCTTGATTTTGGTTCCATTAGACTTCCAAAGTAGGGAAAGGTGGGAAGTTGTCTTCCCACCTCTCTGGCTTCTGGTCTGTACTGAGCTAAAACAAAAGTTCATTGTGAGAGTGAATATATTTTATGTATTTTATGCAGCCAAACAAACTCAGTTACTAAAAACCCGAGTCAATTGTGAGTAATTGATTTAGGGCTGAAAGGCTTGTGTCCTATTACCAATCCCTTGAGCTATGCAGTCCCTAGAGAGGAAAATTACTGTGTTTTTCCATCCCCTGTCCACTCACATGAGTAGACAGAGCAGGGCAGAGGAATGATGTGACACACACGTCTGTTTTCATGTATCAAAGCAAAGCTGTGAGGTCCAGTTTTAGTTTGTTTTTGTCTCTAAACACGTCACAGGGCCTTCAACAAATAAGAAATACAGTTTGCAATTGTTTGTAAAACAAAAAAAGTCTGAGTGGGTCCTCTCACTCTTCAGGTATTGGGATTTTCTCTACATTGATGGTGTTCTGCCCATCTGCAGCATTTGTGAGCCCCATAGAAGGTCTAATCCTGCCCTAAATTCCACTCAACATCCAGAGGAATGGTTTGTGCTTTGTCTGGGTGGTTCCACATATGGACTTCTGGAGTCTTCAGATGCAGGGTCTTGCCATGGGAAGAACATAATAGATCTGTCCTGATGTGTTCCTAACCGAAGAAAGATTCCAAGAAAACCTGTGAAAATACCTATTTCTTGCCTTCTTGCAAACGTCTATCATGGTTTAAACCACCACTTCAGCTTCTTTGGTCTCATAGGTTATAATTTCCTTTATCAGGGCAAGGATGTTTTAAGCAGCTTTTTGCAGATGATTAGGTATTTGCTGATCATTCAGGACAATTTGCAAAGATAAATATATGTTAAATGGGTTTCTTGTTAAAACCAATGTACAAGTAACCCCTCGAGGCCAGACAGTAATTACTCCTAATAACAAATTAAAGCATTACCTACTTCTTTTCCGTTTTTCATTTTGAAGAGGAAATTACCTTACAGAACTGAGTGGATTCAAAACTACAGAGTCACATATTTTTGATAATGCCACTAAAAATGAAAAAAAAAAAAGAAATATGGAGGGGTGAAATTATTAGAGTAAAGGATGGTCTAAAATATATTTATTTTTGCAGTAAATCTGTGTAGATTTTGAGGATCCTCACCCACCATCCAAACTCTTGGGACCTCAGGAAATCTCCTCTTTTGCTTGGCCCTTTGCTTGGTCCACAACAAAATGTAGACTTGGCTTGAAATGGCTCAGTGGTTCTACCACTTATGGATCCCTATTAAATTTAACAAATATGTTGCTACTGTAAACATCATGACTATCAAAGGAATGTTTTATATTAATGAATTATTACGGAAGAGCTGTAGATTTCAGGGAACCTTTTCAGGGTTCTCTGCCCATGGTTTAGCTGTTGACTTGGGAGCTTCTGGGATACAAGAATAGAAGATGCTGTGGTCTGTGAACCGTGTATGAAAAGGGACATCCCAAATCTTTGGAGCTTTTTAGTTGTTATAATAAATGTCTGAGATTTAGGGGCTCTTACAGCTTCCATGCTGTTATAATTTATGCAGAAATTCAGGGCAGTGCACACCTCATGCTAAATCAGAGCAATGTGTTTCATACACTTCCTCCCAAGCAAAGACTCCTTTGGCTCATCTAGTTCATTTATGTATAACAACTACTTCAGATGTTTTTGAAGGCTCTATAGGATTTGTATGAGTAAGACATTTTTTTTTTTTTTTTCATGAGTTTCTGACTTTTCACTTAAAAAGCATTTTCTATCTGGGTCTTGCCATCTGTTTGCAGAGCTGTCTTGCTAGACACTCACTTTAAACAATTCCCTGGGGCTTCTGAACCCAGTCTTAGGGGTTTAGCTCTGTTTGAACCTGTCCCAAATTTGGTCAAAAGTTGGGCAAAACTATGTGTACCTGGAGATCTTGGCTGCCTAATTCACCACCATGTGCACCATGGTATGTGTTATAAGAGGCTTGGCTTGTAATACACGAACATTGTTAAATTCAGTTTATCAACTATAGAATTTCTTAAATACTTTTTTATATTTATTTATTTCCTTAGTTGAAAGTTTTACAGAGCTGAGGTCTTTCCAGAAGCAGGGACACTTAGTTCTCATGGGCTCCATGTGGATGCAGCACAGTAGGCATCTGGCAGGGAAATAAATGGTAATTTCTTACAAGTTTTTTTTCAGTGACAGCAGAGCATTAGCAATATTTTTGTTTCTATAGTGCAACATATCATTGATCAGGAAAAAGACTATATAACAACTCTTCAGTATCCACTTCTTAATGTTTTTATCTTACTTCTAAGTGTGAAACTAAAGATACTGGTCAGAAAGTTTGCTCTAGGGTTGGAAATCCAGCTTTCCATCTCATAAAGGTTTGGTTTTAACGGCAAGATCTTCTGAAGTAATTTGTCCCTTTCTGAAACAGCAGTGTTTTGTTGGATGCTTTAGAAAACACTTTGAAACGTGTATCTGGTCAGTTCTTCCCAGGATAACTGCTGCATTAATGAATTACAGTGTTGTGATCAAAAAGTCCAGATGAACGTGTGTCACCCGTAACACAATTAGTGATTTTCTCAGTTTGTCTTCAAATGCACCATTTTGTTTGGGAATATTGCAGATATATGTCACTCATTATTGATAGATTTGTCTGACTTCCTGTCAAATCTATGTACATTGACAAAAATCTATTTTGTTGTTTTTGTCACAGAAATCTATATTGGCATTTTTCCCCATGGAGATTTGGCTAGTCATTGTCAGCATGAGGTGCCAGCTCGAGCTTTTACTGTTTTTATTGTGCCAGCTGCTTTCTTGGCTTCAAATCTTTTGGTTCAGATTGTAAATGGGGGCGAGACATCCGTATCTAGCCAGCGTGCTCGATGGGATACGACAGGGACTTGATTTTTCATTTCTTGCTTCCTTTCTTAGTATTAGTAGAAGATGACAAGGATGGCTTCATCTTCTGACCAGCAGAGACGGTGAAGGAACGGGGAAAGAGAGATCCTGTGTGTTCATGGGCCGTGGGAAATGCTAAAAACACACATTTAGAGCTGCTCATTCCTACTGGGGGTTTGTTGGTTGGTTTTGTTTCTTTTTCACTTGTGAGGATCTCTAAAGAACATCTTGGAGATCGGGAAAAAAATTATTTCCAAACATTTTGGCTAATGTTAAGTCAGATTTGTTGCATTCTTTTCATAATGGTTTTGGCCTAAATTGTTATAACTGAGCGCAAGCCCTCTGAGAAATCAGGTCTTTTTGAGGTGTCTGTAGTTTGTTTAGAGGCATCCAGAGTCACCAGTGTAGGATTTAGCTAATAAATAGTGCATATTTTAAGCCAAATTTGTTTTTTTTTTCTAAACATTGGCAACTTCTGCAATTTTAGCATAGGTCTTGTGATATTTTCTATTTTCCCTAAAGCCCCAACGGCTGGAGTAAAGTTGTTAATCTGAACATGTAGTCCTTTATAAAGTATTTTTCCAACCCATGTGTTCACCAAGAAAAAGCTTAAAATCACAAACCCTGTTAGAGCAGAACAATTAAACCCGGCACAATTCCTACCTCTCGGACCGCTGTGATTTTCAAGCCAATCTTCCAACTTTCTGGATCCTGGCTCACGATTTTTAAACACTGAGAGCTGGCACCCTGTTTGCATGGAGCTGTTTTCATTTCACATGGCAGCCTCATGACAATCATCCAAACTGAAGCACAGGGCCATATATTGCATTGCAGAGCCACTCAACGGCAGGACTCCACGATCCTGGTGGGTCCCTTCCAGCTCAGCGTATCCCGGGACTCTGTGACGTTGTTCTCGCTGTTGCACAAGATGCCAAGGGCAAGACCTCCGTTGACCCCACGTGTCCCCACCTGCACTATGGTGTGGCTGGAGGTGCAAAAAACCCAATCCTCTTCTGCACAAGCCATCACAGCACCTGTAACCCCAACCAAGCTGGTTTTAATTCATCTTCCAGGCATTCCAAGGTCCATGGAACCACATCAGCACGGACTTTTGGTTCAGGCCAACCGCCTGAGAAGACAACCAGGGTCCCGAGCAGGCTGCACATCTCACCCAGCTATTCTGCTGCTGGTACCCAAGGTGGCTTGATTAAGCTTGGATATGTAGCCATATGCTGTAATCACTCCCTCAGTGACTGCAAATTTGGCCTCGTTGATCTTTTAAATCCTTGCATTTTCAGAGTGCCAGTTCGCTGTAAATCACAGACATTCTCCATTTTCTTTATTTGATTCCAGAAAACTGTCTCTGTGCTGAAAACAAGTCTTTGAAAAATGCCTGTGTATCCTGCTGTCCTCTCCTACTTGGGGTGATTGCATAATTAACCTGGCCAAGTATCAACCATACAAGAGTTGAATGCATCCCAAGTGCAATTGGGGAGGTTTTTACCATAAGAATGTGCCTGTCCTGAGACTAAAACACAGGTTAGATTTCCAAGTTTCTGAATATTGCTCAATGAAAGAAGAATATGTTGCCCATGAGGAAAAAAAAATAAAAATCAAATGGTGGTGTAATCTATAATCAAAAGACCTAATGGGCACAAAGCATTTTAGAACAAAGGTTTGCTGAATCTGCAAGGATAATAAAAGTGTTAAAGCCTGAACAGAGAAACGTTCTTATTTACTAAAGTATAAGAAGGTTACTAAAGCACAGATAAAAAGCTCATAGGGCAGACAAAGCTCTCTGAATCCTTTTTCTTTTCCTGCAGTCAGATATGAACATATGATACATGAATATTTATCAGAACAGCAGATAACTACTAACTACAGTTGGATTTAAACTCAGCAAACCATGGCTTGCAGTTTGTGTTCACAGGGGCTTCGTGCAAGTGTATTTTATTCTTTTTTTCCCTGCGCTGTTTTTGTACTCTCTATATGCAGCCTTGTCTCCCCTAAGCTGTCTTTTGATTCCAACTGAATGAACCTAAAAATACAGCGAAGATCTTCAATACAAAACCTCCAGTGCATATCAACTAAAGGCTGACAAGGATTTCTGTGCTCAGGGTTGACAAGACCGACTTTCAAGCTGTACGTAGTCAAATCCAGAAATCTCCAGATTTAGACCCGGCTTCCTCGTAACTCTCTTCAGGTTATGTTGAAACATTTATGAACCTCCCAGAGCCTCGTCTTGCCTCAGTTTTGTAACAGTGTCTGCAAGCTGGTGATGCAATGGCAGTTTCACACTGGTGTAGTTGCAACTTGATCATCTGCTACCCGCAATTTTGAACAGCAGAAAATTGGAGGCTCTGCAGAGAAAAGGGGAAAGCTGTTGTGTTCCCGTCCCTATCCGCAGGTAGAGGGATGGATAGATGGTAATTATAGGAAAGAACCTACACATACACTCTTCTCTGAAGTGCTTTTGTGTGCACCAGCATCTCAGGGATGGCTCTGAAAAATATGCTTTGAGAGCAGAGAGATGAGAGCACTGGGGATCTTGGTTGCAGAAAACACCCTTGACAGTAAGAGCAGCGAGGGCTCACCCATTTCCATTGGGAATGACCATGCACTGCCCAAGCTTTACCCAGCCCAGCCACATCAAACCCAAACAGCTGTGAATGCAAGGGAAGGAGGCTGGAGAACAAGGTAAAAGGTTGGACTTGATGATCATAAAATCATGGAATGATTTGGTTTTGAAGGGACCTTAAAGCTCATCCAGCTCCACCCCCTGCCATGGGCAGGGACACCTTCCCCTAGCCCAGGTTACTCCAAGCCCTGTCCAACCTGGCCTTGAACATTTCCAGGGATGGGGCAGCCACAGCTTCTCTGGGCAACCTGTGCCAGGGCCTCACCACCCTCACAGCGAAGAATTTCTTCCTAATATCCAAACTAAACTTCCTCTCTGTCAGTTTTAAACCATTCCCTCTTGTCCTGTCACTCCAGGCCCTCATAAAAAGTCTCTCTCCACCTTTCTTGTAAGCTCCCTTTAGGTACCAGAAGGCTGCAATTGGCTCACATAATCTCGGATGTCTGTCCCAACCTAAATGATTCTAAGGTGTGGCACTCTTTTACCTTGTTTTCCTCCAGAGAATATTGCAGTAGTAACTTTTTCCCCTGTGTTTTGGAGCAGATTTGCAGAATTGTGGCAGAGGGCAGGGGGGGTGCAGGCGAGAGGTTAAAGCAGAGGAGTCGTGGCTTTACCCCGGTGCTGCCAGACTGCTCTCATTGAAGATTAGCGAGTGATCTTCAGCTTCTAATGTAAGAAAGGCTGGCCAGGGCCAAACCAAAATTCCCTCTAGCCCAGTGCCCTGTCTCCAGCAGTGGCTAGTTCAGGAAGCTGTGTAAGAATAGGACTTTGGTATTTCTTCCTGGCTTTTGGTAAGTTGTGTTTTAGGGACTTTCTGAGTTTGCGGCTGTTGGGGGACGACTGAAATTTTAGGCTGATCATCCATAAACTTGTGTAATCTTTTCTGGATTCACCAGTGCTTTTTTGCCACTTTGTTTCTTAATCTTAGTTTACTCAAGCATAACGCAGGTTAATTGTTCTTTTGCAGTCTCCTTATTTTCCTCAGTCTCTGAGCAGAAAAAGGCAGAAATGTGAAACAAAAACTATTCCCTTGTTACGGGAACATCTTTTCCAAGCTAAGCTGGATTGGTTCTTGCTCTGGAGCCAGACCTGTGATGACTTCTCTTTCTCATAACAATAATAATTTTATTTTTCCTTTCATCTGTTTTTTTCAGTTACTGCTTTCATCATAATATAGGCCAGGGTCTCCACAAAGGCACTACCAAGGGAATAGAAAGGTCACAAATGTGGGATTTAGTATTAGATCTGCTCTCTTTATTACAGAGAGAAGTGGAGAAAAACTGCAGTTTTGAACCCAAACCTTTATGAACTGTTTAGTCAAGGAAGGAAAAGTAGGTTTGCATCCCTGGTTTGGAAAGTGCTGTCGTGGTTTATATTATAAACGTGATAAAAAAATTAAGAAAGGGTCTATTTTCTGGTTTGGTTTCAGATACAGCTGAAATCTCTGAAGGGCCCAAGGTAAAAATCCACTGAGGGTTTTAAAGCAATTTTGGCTTGGGTGGGATGTAGGTCATGGGTAAGCATATGGCAGTATTCGTCTTGAGCTGGAGGAGCCATAAAACTGAGGTTCAGACAGGACAAAGAGAGGGAAAAAGGAATAAGAAGGGAAATTACAGATCATAGAAGAGGATTTACTCAGAGGTGAACTCAGGAGGGATGTATTTTTCAGAGAAGGTAATAGGCAGACCTGGAGAGGTCAGAAATGCGAGAGGGGAAGGAGGCAATGCTGTGTAATGTAAGAAAAATTGGCTGATGTGTAGAGGGGAGAGGTTTTTATTCAGTCTTAAACTGAGATAAGGGTCATCTGATTCATCGGGACCTGACTAGAACCAACTAGGAGAGTTGGACCAGCTCCATGTGAGTCATTTTCCTGCATCCTGAGCCATTATTATTCTTATTAAACCAAGAAAATACGCTGCACTCACATGATAAGATTTGGGGGGAAAAAAAGGAACAAGAGAAGCAAGGATATTTAGAGCTGAAGGATTTGGTTTGCTTACACTTGGCTGTCTCCCTGCCCGAGGTTGTGAGATGGAATCAGTCACCACTCAGGGACCTCCCCTTTATTGTTCCTACTGTGAGTGGCATCAGGGACGGAGAAGGAGCTGCACCTCAGCACTGCTCTGCCCTTCTGGCAGGTGGGGTCAGATCACATAAATGTTGAAGAACTTTGTTGTCCTGGGCTGCTCTCCAGAAACCTGAATGCCAAAGTGAGCTCAGAGAAGTACCTAAATATGCAGATGTTTTGTATAAAGATGATTTTAGAGTTATGAACTTCACAGAGGCGCCGAACTGGGCTGGAAAACTTTCTTGTGACTCAGCACTTCACTCACACATGTGAAAGCAGAGGCACAGAAAAGTCAAAAACCATGGCAAAACACCCAAACCAGGATTTTTCAGAACTCAGACAGGAAAAATACACTTTCCAACTCTGGTTCAAGTCTTTGGTTAGTTGTTGTTTAGCCAAGCTGGGTCACAAATCTGTGCAGTCATCCGGATTTGTGTGGAACTCATTTTTGACTTTTAAAATAAGTTTTAGTTTAAAATCTTTAAACATGTTGGCTTCTATTCACTGAAAATAACCTGCAATCCTTGAGCACATATAGAAGTGAGAGGGGGTAAAACCCAGTAACCCCAGAGACCAAGGCTCCGTGGTCCTTTACAAGCAAAGGATGGAGGAAAGGGGGCGAGGAAGATCAGCAGACATTTTGGGATGGAAGAACAATCTGATTGGAGATTGACAATTCCCAAGTTGATTGGTAAGGTCACACAAGATGAGGATATAACTCTGCTCACCCCTAGAAGGAGAAAACACCCCTGGGCAGAAGCTGAGCTTGGTTGCCTGAAGCTTTACCCGTGGGACTGGGTTGTTTGAAGGGTGGTCAGTGATACTCAGGAGGTCTGAGGATGTTTCCCAGGGTCTCTGAGGTTGTCACCCCCTGTCCCTGTGTAGATTGCTGCTCTTGGCAGCTCCTGTGTAGGAAAGAGGTTGATGAGCTGAAGAATCACCCCAGGAGACCCACCAGGGAGCCTGGGGACCATCCAGGTCTCACTGTGGTTCTTGCCTTTTTTTTTGGTTGCTGTGGTGGACTTAAAGGTCTGGATGGTGGGTTATGGGAGGAGGGAAAGTAATGAGTTAAGCTTTTCTTCGCCTTATCTGACCCTGTTTGCCCTGGATCCAGCAGCCAGTGGGTTTTATCAGTTCTGCTGTGACTCAGCTTCATCCTCCCCCACTTTATCCTACCTGATAGTTCTGATTTCATGATCCCTTGCCTGGAAGAGAGGAACAGATACAGCCTCAAAGCACCCAGAGCCTGTGCAGGCACAGATGCAGCACCAATCCAGGGTGACTCAGAGTTCCATCTAAGGTAGACAAATCTGAAATGCACCCAGTTAACTGTGTGGGAGTCCTGTGGACCAGACTTTGGAGGCCAAGAGCCTTCCTACTCCTCCTCTGCAGAGCCAGTAGGTATTCAGTGCCTTCCTTTCATGCAAAAATAACAGTGAACCAGTTTCTGTGGTCAAATTTTCCCCCTTGTCTGACTCATGTGTTACACTGCTGTTGTCAGGTTTCTGTCCCTGTCACCCATGGAAAGGTCTGAATTGAGGTAGAAGTATTTTATGGAAATTTAGCCATATTACCTATTTCCATATGAAAAACAAATTCAGCAGCTCAGTCCACGTTACATCCAATTTCAGTCTGTGGGATCACTACAGCACTTATACAAACACTGGGCCCATGGTTTACAAAATGTGGTTTATGATTTAAAGAATATAAGAAGTGAAGGGAGAAGTTTGAGAAAAGCATCAACCTATGTTGCAGGACATGTTCAAATCTATTGACACTTCTTCTCATTTAGCTGTCAGAATGCTTATATTTCAGGCTTATAAACCAGGAGAAATGCCCAGTTCAGATGGACTTAACATGCCACGGTCCTCAGTGAAGAGACATCCCCCAGCTGTGTGTACATTCCCAGTCCACAAAGAGTTAAAAGCCCAGGTTTTCTAAGGTCAGTGTTGGCCATTCCCAAATTCACAGTCATAAGATGCCACCTCTTCAGAATGTGGTCACTAAATTGGGATTAATTAACTGCTCTGTGAAGTTGATTCAATTTTGGGCCCTTCAGCAAAAGACATTGAGGGGCTGGAGTGTGTCTGGGGAAGGGAACGGAGCTGGTGAAGGGTCTGGAGCAGCTGAGGGAGCTGGAGGGGCTCAGCCTGGAGAAAAGGAGGCTCAGGGGTGACCTTCTGGCTCTCTCCAAATCCCTGATGGGAGAGGGGAGCCAAGGGGGATTGGACTCTGCTCCCACGGAACAAGGGACAGGATGAGAGGGAACAGCCTCAAACTGTGCCAGGGGAGGTTTAAGCTGGACATTTGGAAAAATTCCTTCACCAAAAGGGTGGTCAGGCATTGGAACAGGGGCAGTGGTGGAATCTTCCTGCCTGGAGGGATTTAAAGCCATGTGGATGTGGTACTTGGGGGCATGATTTAGAGGTGGGCTTGGCAGTGCTGGGGGAACAGTTGGACTTGATTTTAGAGGCCTTTTCCAACCTGAATGATCCTGTGACCCTATGATTGCTCTGAGCCACCACACATGGAATGTGCTGTGCGGGACAGTCCTCAGCACATATCAGTTCCCAGATTGGGAATTCCTGGATTCTCAGGGATTTATGCACCCATCTCTCCGTCACCACATGCTAGAAAGCACGTGCCTGCCGTAGCACCAAGAAGAAGCTGCACCAGGCATTTATTTAAGCTTTTAGCCAGCCAAATTTTGATCAATATTCTACACTTTGAGAGGGGGTGTGCAGCACTGTGTGGTCTCTGCTGCTTCTGTGTGGCTCCAGCTAAACTTATTGAACCCTTTCAGAAAGCACAGATGCCCTTCAGCTCACCTTAGCTGGAGTTCTTTGGTGCCACCTGGGATGTGACAGGCCAAAGCACAGGCCAAGGTCGTTATTGCTGCTATTTCTATACAAGCATATTTTTAGTCTTTGTCTTAGGGAATTTTCAGAGGAGAAATAACTGGGAAAATGAGTAAAGATCCGTAGTTTCAGTTTACACGACTCACAGCAAGCTTTAGGTTAAGGTATCTAAGGTTAAAAAACCCCAAGGTGCATCAAGGCAGGCAACTGTTAGGAGGATTTAACCTCACAGCATTAAATTCATGTGCCAAAAATATAATTCTTCTGTGTTCAAAGAGTATAAATTCTCTGTAACAAAGGGAATCTTGCAAAAGGAGATTCCTGAATAGATGGCTCTCTCTGACATTGATGCATTTGTTCCAAGTTGAAAATTCAAACCGATAGTTGATGTAACAGTTCAAAATACACAATTGACTTTAAAAGTGTGGAGAAATGGTTTAGCTTGCAAATGAATTATGGGCATGTGATGGCACATCTGTTCAAACATGCTTTCTTGGTGCACTGTCTTTTCAAAGTCCTTTGTTTCTTCCCTGTGGTAATTCACTTGGGTGAGATTCTGCCATTTTTATTCATATTGTACAGTAGCTTGTTTTATGCATAACCTTGCTGATATAATGAAGACAGAATGAAGTTAAAATTTACTGGAGAAAAAAAAAAAAAAGAAGGCATTTCCAAGACTTGTCAAAGATTAGAACCAAAGTTTCAGGTAACTTCTCTTCACATGAAAGTACCTATTTATATAGTCAAAATATCTGACCAGCAAAATTTGGGGTTTAATTTGTTTTCATGTATTATTTGCCTTTGGGGAGAGAAGGGTTTTTAAACTGAGTGCTCAGCCCCAGAACCAAATGCTTTGTCTCAGTTTAAAAGTGACTTGTAAGGAACTGAGGATCCAGAACTTGATTTTGATCTAAAACGTAGCAGACAGTGCAAATACCCACAATATGTCTCATCAAATCAACTGCTGTGCAAATAAAAGTCAGAACTGATGTAAGGTCATGTGTGCAATGAATCTCACTCTTATAATTCAAATAATGATCAAGGAAAGAAATTATTATTTTCTTTTACGACCAATAAGGAAGAAATTTGTTTTGTTTGTCCTTTGAATGTTGAAGCATTACCTGAAGACATTATAAATTCAAGATTAGCTGAAGTACTTGAATTGCTGTGGTCTTTAACTTGCCTTCATTACGCCTTCCATGATCTCTGGGTTCATTTTATGCAGACCATATGCAGTTAAAAATAACTGGAGTTGCTGTATTTTATGTGTACCTTTGTAAGCATTTCCAACTGCAAAGGGATTTTTTTTTTTTTATAAATACAGAACACCCCCACAAGTTTTATGTTTTCATTTCACCTCTTCCCTTTTTATTTTTTATGGAAGTGCTACAAAGGGGAACTTTTGATAAGTATTACCAGCAAAGCCCAGTGTTGCAACACAGTTGAAGTGCTGCAGAGTTCCTATTTAGGGTTACCTGGCATAGTCAGCTCAGCCAGATGTACTTCTGCTGTTGGATAATCTCATTTGCTGACAATGTACAATGCCTTAAAAATATTTATATATTAAAAAAAAAAGGAAGTGCCTAGGTGACTTATATCCAAATCACACATATTCTTTTAGTTAAAATGAAATGTGAGCTTGAATTTAGCCTTTAATTGCATTTCCTTCCCTACCTCTAACAAACAAATTTTTATAACCTCTGCAATGAAGAAAGTCATATTTTGTGAATTACTTGCTTGGAAGCTTCCCAGGAGCAAAAGTTATTTGGGAAATTTTCTATTATTTGTATCACTCACAGATTATTCTCCAGGTTCCTGACTATTCCATAAGATAAATTATCCTTTTCAAAGGGTTTTGTGTATAAGTTTATTTTTATTTTAGGGCTTTTATCTGAGTTGCTATCTGGCAAATGGAAATTGTGCTTGTGAAGAGGGAAACACAGCATAAAAATAGGATCCATCACACCGTGTTTGGGGGATATATAATAGAGCTCTTGCAACATGTTAGGGACTTAAATCATCTCAAAATCTTATTTTTATAAGAATCTTTGCGGTGCAAGCTGTAATATAAATCAACAACAGAAAGGGGAGAGTTGTTATGTATTTGAAGACATAAAATAGTATTGCTTAAGTGAAGCATTAAAAATAAGTATTACTCAAATTATCTTCCCTAATAAGATATGTCTGTCCTTTTTTTTTTTTTTTTTTCATTTAGCATTGGCTCTGAGGAGGCTGCATTGTTCTGTCAGGGTTAAAAGATGAAAAACCCGGCCACATTTGAGCATGTGCTTAAACAAGCAAGACTAAGTATTAAATCTGAGTCCTCTGTACTTCGAGAAGCATTTTTACAAGTGGAAAGTTGTTCAGCTGAGATAGTCCATCCATTTTCCAGAGTCTTTTAAACCTGCGTAATATAGTGAAGGTCCAAATGCTATAAAATCTTTTTTAACTATTGATATCTATTTGTAGATACCAATATAAATTCTGCCATAAATTTGAATAAGAAAGTGACTTTATCTAAACAAATATTTGGTGCGTGGCAATACTGTTGATATGACAGTGTTGGCTTCTTAATTCTCACACCGTGAAGGAAGGCTGGGGTTTATTTTTACACAGTCAAGGCTTCAAAATTATTACCATTGAAAATCAATATTGGGCAGCTGCTAACAAAAATATCATGGAATGTATCTTTTATACAAACAGCTGCAAATATATTATTGAATGTACAGGCAGAGCTTGAGTTTATCTCCAGAGCTGGGCTTAGTGCAGGAATCCACCTGTTTCTAGGCTTGGAATATAATATCATCATATATTAATTTATTTCCTCTATTGGCTGAGCAATCTTTATTTTCTAGCTCTGGATGATGCATTTGTGGCCATTTCACGCTTCCTTTTTGTGGACTGCAGGGTTAGCTTGGCAAAAGTGGTGGCAGCAAACTGGTTTGGAAGTTGTCAAGGTATATGAGCAAAATTTCCAGTTATCCATGAAATATTTATGCCACTGCTGTTCTCAGACTCTCTTAAGTTGGCAGTGGTGCTCACAGAACATTTTTGAACTGTTGTGTTTAATTTATGCCACAAATAAAATCAGTAGCATGTCAATTATTACTTTTTTTTTAAGAACGCCCTAAATAATGACCAGTTTGGGAGAGTCTGTTCACAGGAGAGAACACACACTCTGTGACCAAATTCTTAACCAAGCCTTGCACATCCTACACCCCTGAAAGTCAGAGATTAGACATCTTTCGTGTTTCACAATCTTGTCCACCCTCTTTTACCAGGAAAGCAAAGCCTTTGGTTTTCAACTCACTTAATGTGGCAAAAGTGTATAATAAAAGCAAACAGAGGGAGGGAGGCTGGCAGGAAACTCTTGATCTTTTTACAGAAACTGCCTGTTTGGCTGGGCAGAAGCTGCTGGAGAGCTTTAAACATTCTTACATGCAAAGGCTCTTTGGCTTCAGTTTGGGGCAGACCAAAACCCTTTAGTTTCTAGTAGCTGCAGCCACATTTGCAGCATCCCTGACCATTGCACACAGGTCAAATACTGTTTAAACCTTAAGATTGTGCTTCAAAGAGCAGGATCTCTGATTCTATTCCATTTAGGGCACTGCAACCTCTTCAACTCCTGAAGCAAACGATGCCCGAGCATCTTAATTCTTTAGAAATAAACCTTTATGCCTTTTCTCTCTTATTTTCCCCCTTTTTACCCCACTCTGCCCATTGGCACCCCACCTCCACACTCTTTTATTTTTTTTCCAGACAACAAACAGGAAAACCACAAACTTCATCAGCAAGCTGTGCTTTCCTCTCCAAAGCCAAGAGGCTTTGAGGCTCAGCACACAAATCACGTGCTCGTGCCTTCACTACTCACAAACCACCCTGTAGCTCACTCCAGAAAATTATTAAACTTAGTAGGTTAAAAAGAAATCAGCCATTTTGTTGTGGGACAGATACCTCAGGATGAATGCTGACATGGCCAGGATGAGAAAGAGTCCTGGGGTGGAGATTTAAAGCAAAGGGAGGGAATAATTAGTGAACATTTAGAGATTATAATCATTTAGGGAATAGCATGCAAGAGTTACCTTGCACACAGTTGTGCAGATGCCTCTGAGGGGTTTATTACAAAACAGATGATATTACAAGTTGGCAGTGGGGATGTTCACCATCACCCAAATAACTGGCAGTGTGTTTCAATCCATCCCTGGTCGTTTTGGCCACAGCAACATCTATTAACTGCAGGTACTTATAGGTCTGTCTTCCTGTCCTACCTGGCAGTTGTTCTCAGTGGATTTACTCTACGTGCTGTTGTAAATCAGATGCAGGAGGCAGATGCAGTGAGGGTGAGGCCACACAGCAAGAAACTGCCTTGGCCAAAAGTGATGCATGACAGCCTGGCTTTTCTGTCCTCAGCTTCAACTTCTATTTGTAAATTGTTCTTGTTTTCTTTCTTTTGGCCAGAATTCCTTGCTGCACACTGAGAGAAGCGATCTCAGCCCGACATACGTAGGAAAAGAATGAAAATGGAAATCCCATTTAAAGCCTTAGGGCTTGAGTATGGCACTGCCTGCAAGAATCTGGCACTGGGAATGCAGAAGCAGCCCCACAGTCTGCTTGGAGGGAGTGGGGTGTATCTGTGCCATTGTCCTGCACGGGGGGTCTGCTGCCCAGTGCTGCCTGTGCCTGGGGTACGTGTGGCATTTTCTCCCACTCTCCTTTGATTCCATTAATTCCAGGTGAGGGAACTGAGGCACTTCCCAGGTATGGTGGATTGGCCTGGCTGTCACTGCCCTTCTCAGCTGGGCAGGGGAGAGAAGGTATAACAAAAATCTCTCGGGGTAAAATAAGGACAGGGAGAGATCCCTCACCAGTTACTGTCACGGGCAGGGCAGACTCATCTTGGAGAAATTAGTTTAATTTGTCACCAATCAAATCAGAGTAGGATAATGAGAAATAAAAAATAAGTCTAAAAATGCCTTTCCCCCACACCTCCCACTTCCTGGGCTTACTTCACTCCCAGTTTTCTCTCCCTCATCCCCTCAGTGGTGCAGGGGGACAGGGAATGGGGGCTGTGGTTGGTTCATCACACGTTGTCTCTGCTGCTCCTTCCTCCTCGGGGGTTGGACTTCTCAAACTCTTCCCCTGCTCCAGTGTAGGGTCCCTCCCACATCCTCCATGAAGAGGAGACAATCCTCCATGAACTTCTCCAATATAAGTCCTTCCCATGGGCTGCAGTTCTGCATTAACTGTTCCAGGGTGGGTCCCTTTCCATGGGGTCATTCCCTCTGGAACAGCCTGCTCCAGTTTGGGTCCTTTCCATGGGGTCAGTCCTTCAGGAACAGGCTGCTCCAGTGTGGGTCCCTCACAGGGTCACAAGTCCTGCCAGGAAACCTGCTCCAGCTTCCACTTCTAGGAACTTCTCACAGAAACCACCCCTTGATACCAAAACCTGGCCACACCAATTCAATACTCCAGGGGACAAACGTGCCTAGGACTGGTGCCAGGTGGCCTCACTCACCTTGATGTCACACACCCCATGGCATGTCCCACCCTGTGCCACCACAGAGGGTGGCCTTGGGCTGTGCCAGCCCTGCAGGTTTTGTGGCTGAGCTCAGGAGAGGCACTTCCCGAGCACGGCACGATATCTACACACAAGGGTAGACAAAGCCGGTTTTTCAATTTGCTCCTGATTTTTTCCATATTCTGTTTATGGTGCATTACCTCCCCTCCCCTGCATTCGGGGAATGTCACTGTGTAGCTCCTGCTACAAGGGCTGGGTAATGGAGAAGTTTCATCACCTCTCCCCAAACTACAGAGCCAGGCAGGGCCCTTCCTCAATCTTCCTTCTGTCAACACGAAATACACACTGTTATGGTTATAACGTGAAGAGGAGGATCCTGTTTTATCTCAAAGAGTGGAAAGGTTTACAAAGGGTTAAAACAATCTAACCTCACTTTCCCCCCCCCCCCCGACCCCCTTTTCTCTTTTTTTTTTTTTTCACAATGGCAAATGTTATTTATATTAAAGGGAAAACCAGCACAGCTTTGCCAGGTCGAGCTCACTTCTCTTTGCCAGCTAAAACACAAAGCAGAGTTACTGCCTTTTTGGTACCTGCAAAACAATCTGAACACAGTGTTCTGTCATCCTTTGAAATGGCAAATGGAAGTCATTTAAACCAGATGAGTGACTGAGAGGGGAATTACTGCACCTACAGCACAGGATATACAGTATATGCACCTATTTCAAGAGAACTAGAGTGGGTGGCCGGAAGAAAGGAACTTTTTTCCTCACTTAACCTGTAATTTGACAACATCTGCAAGGAATTATCCCTAGTACTGGCATTGTAATTGTTGTATCTAACATCAATCACTGGGCAGGGGAGGTTGCTTTAAATAGATGTTAGCTGTGTTACAGTCTCAAAACATGAAAGCAAAAAAAAAAAAATAAAAAAAAGAAAGGAATGAAATATGTAAATTGGTAGAGAAATTAATTGCTGGAAAGTTTGACACTAATTTATTGTTTAAATAAGACATGTAACCGGCCAGTGTGGGTGACTGTTTTGGTTTGACCCCATATGCTTTGGCAAGTGTTAGAAAACAGAGGCCACTTCATTCCAATTTATAAAAATTGTAACCTCTTTTTTTCATGTCTCTATTAATGTACAGAAGAAGAAAGGGATTAGACTGACTCATATTTTACACTGAAAGGACAGCAACTAGGAAAGGTTCCATAAAGTGCAGGTCTTTAAAACAAAGTCCTTCCTCCCCAGCTCTTTCAGTGGGATTTCTGCATTTGACTTCATCAGAAACACGATTACAGGGAACAAACTATGCACGTTTTTGGACAGCGAAAATTGTAATTCCAAGCATGCTCCAGATTTCCACCAGCAGCTCAGCAACTACAGGAGTAAACTCATATTCACAAGTTATCAAATTTCCAGCGTGTATCCAATTTTGTATTGGGTTTTGATTCATATTTGTGGCTGGATGTGAATCAGATCCAGTATTTGTTTCTCAGAAATGTCATGGAAAAGGAAATCATTGGGTGCTCTGGAATTCACGGCCAAATGCAATGCACAGCACCACTATCCAGCCTGAGAGCCAGAGGAATGGTTATGATGGGCTTGGGAATTGTACTTAACCTGGGAAAATGTTTTAGAGACAGAGAGAAGAAAAACCTTGGTCTGTAGTGTCCCTAATAACCACCATACTATATATATATATATATATACATATATATATATGCATTCTTTCAGCCTGAAATATTACACCACATTTTTAGAAGTTAGGTAGTAAATGTTCTTTTTCTTTTTTTTTTCCCTTTTCTTTTTCTTTTTTTTTTTCTTTTTTTTTTTTGCCTTCTCTGTCTTTCTCTCTCTCTTTTTTTTTTTTCTCCATTTCTCTTACAGTGAAAACACTGATAGGTCTTCTTGGATTCTCTTCCTCAAACTCTGGCTGCTCATTTTCCTCACCTGAAGCCTTGCCTGGAGGCAGATTTCCCAGCTGTGACTTACATTTATGTGTTTACAGGATAGGGAACCTTTTGCTCAGGAGCTGTTGCTCATAAGGAACCCATCATCTCCAACAGGATATCCCCATAAAACCATTTATGGCATATGTGGAGTAAAGTTCTCTTAATAATTCTTACTTTAACATCTCATCACATAAAGTTCAATATATTTCACTTCTTTAAGGATAAAATGGTGGTTTTATGCATAGTTGCCGTTACCTATACATCCAACAATTTGAATATTGGTTAATGGGAGTATAATATAGCATAACAAAAGTATCCTATTACTTTAAAGTCAGTCCTCACAGATTTCATTCTTTTCATCTAAAAACTCTATAAAATCACCCAAAAAAATGGTCCAGCTGATGAGGTTGGAAGGGCACAGCTCTGTCACAGCAAATGGATCCCATAGTTATCACATTGCATAGGTGACCTGCTGAATGTGTTTTACTTAAATTCAGTTGTAAAATGCTGCCATTTATGGTGAGAAGGAACCCAGAAAATGCTACTTTGTGTGCCAGGCAACGTTTACCTTGCTTTTCATAAGGGCCTTAGGATTTTGTTATGAAATCTTTAGCTTCCCTTTGAAAATAAGCCTTAAAATCCTACATCCTTTTAAACCTATTCCAACCCAAAAGGTGGGTCACTCCTCGGGCTGGTTGACCCAAGGGGCTCAGAGATGATGGGCCAGTGAAGTCCATGTCATGCCACGCAGCTGATAATCCTCCTTGCTGTGGTGCTTGGCCTGGAATGACCCCTGGAGAGCACCATGGCAGTCACAAAACCCTGGGAAGAGCAGACCAAGAGGTAGATCTGGTTCTAGCAGTGAGTGGCCTTGCATTGATGCTGCCTGGGAACCCTTGTTTACTTTAACAGGATTTACCTGAAAAGTTAAAATTAACCTATTTTTTGTCTTGGATTACCTGTTTGAGGAGAACACTCCCCTGGCTGCTGGTGGGCTGTTTTTGCAGCTCCAGGCTTTGGCAATATAAACTACTTTTCTAGTTTAAGTTAAGCAAACATCTTTAATTGACTAAAACTTTTCTTCTTCTTCTTTAATTTGCTGCTGAGGTGAAAGACAACAAACCTCTATGTGCAAAATTGTCATGTGTGCATGGTGGAAAGGGTTGAAATCTGCAGTTCAGCAGTGGGTTTGTCTATTTATTTTGAATGTTGTAGTGGTTTATTAGCAAACTTTGACGTGTGGGGTGACCAGTTTCAGCATTTATGTCATGTTTTTGCAGAGAAGAGACCAGCCCAGCTGTGTCTGTGGTACGAGATGTGCTTTGGTGTTGGTTGCTGGAAGCCTCTCAGGAGTAGGTCAAGAGGCAGAATTGGGAGGGAGAACATCAGAAGGGTGAAGGCAATGACCAGGACGTAGTTTGGACCACCTAACCTTCAGTATCACTACAACACACAGGTACCCAGTGCCCTGTGGGCATCCTGATGTGGGCAATGGCATAGAACATACTTAAAAAGACTTATTTATGTTCAAATCCTAATTATCTATTCTGGAAGTGTGTATGCCCTGCTGTTCTCAAAACATCTGGAAACTTCACCTCCTGACACAGGAAAGTGTAAGCCATGAATGGACAAAGATTTGTGCAGAGACTCCAGGACAGCACAGGCTCGTCCTAAGCCTCTGATCAGGCAGCACCACTGTCCTTGTCACCACATGACCACTCTGTCCTCAGGGAATTTCCTTCCCTGGGAGTGCCAGTGCCTGCACATCCACCCTTCTCCTGTAGACCCTCCCTGCCCATGGCAGGGGAGTTGGAACCAGATGATCCTTAAGGTCCCTTTCCAACCTAAACCATTCTGTGATTCTATAATTCTATAAACTTCTGAAGAACACAGTTCCATGTATAGCCTGACTGTAGTGCCAATAAATCATTTATTTTCTATACTATCATCATAATTCATAAAAATTCTCTCCCTCCTGGGGGAACATTTTATCATCTGATAAGGGGCAAGAGCAAGCCAAAAATATAAGGCCCTAACCAAATGATAAATACAGGATGACATAAGCTATAAAACATAAAAGAGTGAGCGTGTGTAATACATGCCAAGGATGGCTGAGGATCAATTTAAACTAAATGTTTTCTGTTAACACGAGAATTTTTGTAAACTGGAGAAAATGAGAGGGAAGAAAAGAAGGATTTATGGAGTAATGTGTGGGAGGCCTGCGGTGTTAAAACAGCTACGGCTGGGGCATGTTTGTTCTACTGTCTCAGGAGTAGCTTGTCCTGTCCTTACTCTCTCTCTGGCAAACTTCCTGATGCCTTTTGTTGGACACACTGGAAAGCTGAGGTTTGATGTAGCTGTGTTTCCTTGCTTGGATGAAGTCAGAAATGGAAAGCATTATTCAGAGAATTGAGCACCCACCTGACGCAGCCCCACCGGTGAAATCCGGCGACTCACATCCCTTCCTGGTGCTCACGACAATCCTTTGCCAAATCCATTTTCCATCTCCCTTTCCCGTGGGATGCTCGCCTTCTTGGGCTGCTCTGGTGGCACTATGGTTACTCATGGCATTGAGCAATATCTGTCTGGCTCCACGAGGAGCCTCATGTGCTGGCAGTGGTTCTTGTGAGGATGACAGTGCTGCTCATCTTAGGGGAGGTAAAACCTGCTCATTTATCGCTCAGGATTTTCCAACAAATTCATCATCATCATGCTTTAGGCTTGCAGTCCACTCCCACCTCCAAATAAAATCCATTTTCTGATCCATGACCTCATTCTGCATACAATATTTCAGCCCAGCTGCACGATTGGGTCCCGCATTTGCAAGACTGTAATTTCCCTGCCAGCTCAGCTCCTTGCTCAAGTTTTTTTTTATGGTTTTTTTTTTTTTTTTTTTTTTTTTTTTTTTTTTTTTTTATTATTTTTTATTCAGGCTCATCACTACTTTGGCTACCTACATGGATACAGTGAGGCATATCACTAAGGCACAGACTTTGAGCCAGGAGAAGCAATCATACAACCTCCACGAGGCCAATCCTCCAAAGCTTCCCAGCGGGGAGCACAGATCACTAATCATTGCAGGTCTATTTATGAGCTGGGAGAGCTTTCCAACTCAGAAAAACTTGTGGAGTTTATTTCAGGTACCTGCATTTCCAGGCCAATAAACATTTAGCCTTAACTGTATCAGAGAAGAAAGGGAAAATACATGTAACCAGAGAGCAGGGCTTGAACCCTCCATCTCCTCTTTTAAGTGAGAGCATGGGCACATGTAGAGCGAGCAATTCTCAGATATATAGCCCACCTAGGTAAAGCACTTTCAAATGTACTTCATTTATTTATTCTAGGCCCTTTTTTGGCTCAAAATCATCAAAAATTGCTGTCTCTAGTTTCATTGTGCCCTTTTGAAATTGTCCAGATTTTGCACTAAGAGTCTAAAGCCACAGCAAAGGAGCAGGCCAAGAGGAAAAGCTTTTGAAGAGTTCCCACAGCTGTGAAAACACGGGCCTCAGGCTGTGTGTAGAGTTACTTCAAACAGCTGCTTCAGGTGACTAAACACCTTGAGTCTCATTCATCAAGTGTTGTTTATACTGGCTGACAGACCAGACTTGGAGAATTAACTCTGAGAAAAAAAGATGTACTACATACCAAGTATGGGAAAGGAACCCAGTTCCCTAAATAAGAAAGAAAGGGGGAGTAGGGAAGGGGGGGCGGGGGGGAGAGGGGGAGGGAAGAGTCCCTTTAAAATAAAACAGATGAGGGCCAATTTTATTTCATGTTAATAGGCCTTTTGATGCCCTTTGCATGTTTAAAATCAGAGGTGAAGGGGTATCGATGGTTTGCCACTTCGTAATCATGCAAATAAAAGCGATTTGAATGATCCCTGTGCCTTGACAAGAAAGCTCAGCTAACCTGGTGTAAAATCTCAGTGGTTAATTAGGAGCCTTGAATAACCTATTAAAACAAGACCCTTTTTCTCAACTCTCCTCTACAGAGAATATCAGGAAAAAAAAATGCCCAGAGCCTCCCTGCTCCCGTTTAGCTTCAGATTGTGCAGATTCCACCCGTAGTTTTGGTGCAGGACTTATCACTCAGCTTGAGATAATATTCTTTCATCTCATATCCATATGAGAAGGTGACATGATAAGATATTTGCAATCGTGTAACTGCTTTGCATGGATCAAAAGAGGAATGAAAGAAAATGACACGAGTCAGTGTCAAGTGAAGTGCTACTAGTTAAGTAAGCTTTAAATATTGAAGGGGATTTTTAATATTTCCTTTTAATCTCAAAATCTGTCACTTGGTGATTTTTTTTTTTTTTCCTAACGCTGGAGTTGTTGCTAACAACATTTTCCATGGTTTCATTCAGTCCAAATGCGAAAACCCATCCCATCTCAGTCATGGCAAATGTTGTAATTCCTACTGGCAGTTTCTCATCCGCAACCCGGGCAGATTTCAAAGAAAAGGAGATGTTTTTCAGGCGCTGGGATACTGTTGGGATCCTGATGTTTGAACGCTGGCACTAGAACATAGGCCAACAATGAGATTTCGGTGGTTTTTTTTTTCCTTGTTGTTTTTTTCTTAACGAGCAGTCAGACTGCGAGGGTGAACGCGCTTCGAGAGACAAAAATAGCGTTCAAAGGAAGAATTTAGAATCATAGAATATTATTTTAAAAGGAGGCTGTTTCCCTGACAAACTTGGTAAATAGTTTGGCAGATAGTGAAGCTGTTGGATTTGCATATGCATATATAGGGGCTGAAGAAAAATACCAGGTGGTTTTACTTCCTAGCTCTTTGGAATAACAGAAAGTTGATGGCAGTAGATTTGCATCTTATTCTTTGGGGGAAAAAAAAAAAAACAAAACAAAACAGTTTTTCTGAAAAGCAGGATTTTGAACAAGAAAATAGAAGAGTAACACAGTTCAAATTTATGTGGAATATTGATGAGCCAGTTTCTCCTCTTATTTAGGGTGAGCTATGTCCTTCGCAGAGAAGGATCTCCCCACTGGATTTTACCTAGGCTGAAAAAGGCAATCCTAATTGGATTAAAGCCCCCCTAAGTAATCCAATGTTTATCCAAAATAAGAAGATCAAATGACTGAAATAATATCTTATTCTTTTCCCCCTTGAAACAGTGATATCACTGGAAAGGATTAAAAATTAAGTTGTTTATGTCCCCAGCTGACATGATTTGGGACAATTTCCCTTGTCATTTATAGCAGAGTAATACTGGGCTTGTGGCTGATATCTACAGCAGGCAGAAATTTAGGGATGGGAATTGGAAAAACATGGGAAAACTGCAAAAGTGGTTTCGATGGCAGAGGTGCTATGGGATGCTGAAGTGGGGACTTAGGAAGGGCATGGGTTGGAAAAAGTGATCTATTTAAACACAACCAGCTGGAGATGCTCAAGGTTGGTTGGGGACCTCAATAACGAAGAAGTTAAGCACAAATTCCTTCCAAGTTGAGGAAGGTTTGGTGTCTCAGTGTCCCCTCGTGCTCCCAGCTCTCTACCCTGGTGGCAACACGGAGCAGTTTGTGCTGGCTGAGGGCATTTAGGCACAACTGCAACTTAAATCACCGAGATTAATGTGTAGCTGTGGTCATACACAAAATATATCAGCTGAATATTGGTTCCCTTTGCAAGGCTCCGGGGGGAAATAAAATAGATTTGCAGCGGTTTTTTTCAATAAATTATTTTTTTCTCGAGTCCAAACAAAATATTTTTTAGTTCTGTTTCGCTCATAATCGTGGACTTGCGCTGCTCCTTTTCACTTGGAAAGGGGTGAATTTTGGAGAGCTTTGGCAGCTCAACTCATGTTAAAACACGGTGGGCTCACAAGTTTTGATCAGAGAAGGCGCCGGGGCCGTTTGGGGCACCGGGATCTGCCCGTGTGGCCACCGCGGCGACCTCCTCGCTGCTTCTCCGGTGTGTTAGAGCATCTCTCGGGGAAATATTCCTGCCTGATGGCGAACCTGTGATCCCAAGGCTCGGGGAAGAGGGTAGGCAGGCTCTGCCTCACCCAGGTGTCACTGTTTTATGAGGTGAGTGCCTCTCTCCCTCCTTGCCATCAACGCCGTGTTCTCTGCCAGGCTTCGAGTGCTGCCGCCCCGGCTCTTCATCCGGACGGGGCTGCCAGGAGCCACTTACGTTTCTGTCCCTTGCTGGGAGTTGAACACTCTCCAGGTCCCTTGATTTCTCCCCCCTCCTCCTACTTCCAGCCTGATTTATTTTTTTTTTTTTTTCTACTTTCCCAGTTTGATAATACAAAGTTTGTTTGTTTCCTTAATTAAAACCGAAATTTCCCTGAAAAAGCAGAAGTGCCTTCAAGGCCCGCAAATATTCTCTTTGCTCCCTTTTACTCTTGCTGCTAATTGCAGTTTTGCCTTTTCTATGAATCAGCCATGACATTTACCTTAAAAAAAGAATAATCTGCCCACTGGAGTGAAATTAAAAGAATTTGATGATAATAAGAATCACCATTAGTAACAACTGTGTAAATATGGTGTTTTATAGAGTGTGGCTCCACATTTTGCAAGGGAGCTGAGAAACAATCAGATATCTCCTCTTTGGACAGCTCAGAGGACAATTAAAAGGTAATGATAATCTGAAATACAGTAAATAATCACCCAGGGGGTGTAAACGAGCCCTTCTCATTTATTAACATCACAAGAGTCCTGGTGTCAGTTTAGAGCAGCTCAGATCACCTTCAGTGAGATGTTTGCCATGTTTCCTTAGGCTGAGCTTGGTCTGCTGGTTAAACAAAGGAAACAAAGCAATAAATTATCTAGAATATACCTGGGCTCAAGAGGCCACATTAAGCTTTCACAGCTTGCTATTTTCTTCACGTAATTTCTAATTTATTTGGTACTTTAAAAGTTTGTTTTGGCTGGGATTGAAATTTAATTTGCTCTTCAAAGAAACATAACAATGGAAACACAAAGAGGAAGCTTTGTTCTCTCCCTAGGAGTTCTGAAAGGTAATAATTATGAAATGATAAGATTCTAAATGAAAATGTCACTTGCAAAGGTTGAGGTTGAAAACAGCACAGACCTATGTAAAGCGAGAAAAGTCACATTTGATTCATGAACATAAATATAACCAGAATGATTTAATTTTAAATCATCTGATGATTTATTGTATAAATATTTTATAATTTTGAAAGGAAATTCTTCAAAGCACTGGTGTCTGCGAGAACACAATGCAGCTTTGCAAAAAACCACTACTCCTGTATTATTAATAATAATAGTAATAGTAGAAAGATTAATAAAATATCATAAACACAGACTAGAAGAATAGTTATTCGTACAAATTCCAACAACTGCTACTCAACAATACTCTAAATCAGATGTAGGAGTAAAGTTTTCAGTTGTCTCTGCGCTCTGCATTGTTAACAGTGATCAGCATATCAATGGTGCTGTTTTTTCCCCCCACTCAACAAGAGTCTTACGCCTCAAGCTTTAAAACAAATATATTCCTTCAAATTTGGCTTTATGAACTGCATTTCCTGAATTGTCAGGAGAAATGTAACCCCTTCCTTTGCTGCTACCTGCCTGCCTTTCCTCCTGAGGTGTTCCTGTAAAGGGTGAGCCACTGATGTTTAGAAAAGCTGCTTGCACACACATGACCTGTCTCCTTCTGTACATCTTGACGAGGTAAACTCTCATTGTCTGCTTGAGCAATCTATTTTGATGGAGTTTTCCCATGAATTATATATGCTGGGTTTCCCCTCTGAACACAGGAGTACATTTTGCAATGAAAACCTTGGTTCAGTACTGGGGTTTAGTGTCAGGCAGCTGTTGCTGCCCAGGAGAATGACCTGATAGTGCTCCTCCTGAATTTCTCCTACTGATGTAGAGCTCCCACACAGGTATTAAACATTTTCACATGGAAAAGTTTCAAAAGAGGGGATGTTGGTGGGGGATGTGGAGTCGGAAAGGACACGGTGGTCTGCATTTCCTTGCTGACAAAAACCTCTTGGCACTGATTGCTATCTACATCCCATTCCAATTTTCCCTCTGAAAGAGATCAGACAGTATTATCAACTCCTTCTCAGTTTTTTTGCTTCCTCTGAAGTCTGGATGTAACTGGTGACCCAGGTCCTTTTTTTTTGACTGGTGCATTTATTTTGTCCCTTGATGTCGTGATACCTGTGAGGCAGAAGGGACCATCCTACTTCCTGAGCTCGGGTTATGTGTGATCTGACTTGCATTAAAAGTTACTTTTTTTCAGTACCCAAAAGTTAGATGATGATTTCTAAATATTCACAATTATTCTATTTACAGAAATTCTCGTGTCTGGGTGCAAGTCTGGGGAAGTTTCTCTGCAATCTTTTAGTGGCATCAGCTTTTATTCTGGTCTTTTTTCTTTCTTATACTGAAAGAGTTTCACAAAAACAACAAAACCAATGTTTTATCACTATATGAGTTGGAAAATGGAATTTTATCTAAAGTTTCTGTATCTCCACATTGTGGGATACTGGGTGATGATGAAATTCTGTTTTCAACCGTGGCACATCGCTTAATTCTTGCTTTAAATGAACAGAATCACTTAAAGATCTGAACTAAATCTGGCTCTAGTATTTTCAGGCAATTTTGCCCAAACAAACAAAAAGGCAACACAGGTATTCATTTGAATAATCAAAAAAAAAAAGTTCTGACAGCATGTGTACCACTCAGATTCCCTTTTAAAAGTGTTATTAAAAAAGAAAGATCACATGACTATGATTATTAAAATTATTGATACTGTTTAAAAAGGAATTTCCTGGAAGGTGTGCTCAGAAAATATTTTAAGAGCATATACTAATTAAAAAAGATAATTTGGTAGAATTTGTATAGGATACCAACTTTTTAAGGATTTCACAATCTTCACTTACAAGACTACAAGCTACTGAAATATTTTGTTCTATCACAGCGTGATAGAGAAACCAGTGGACTTGCTATGAACTGACTAAAAATGACTGGAGGGTGGGTGGAGGAATTGGGGGAGGTGTAGTTAATATTCACATTTTATTTTCCCTTCTCTTTCAACTTTTTAACACCATTTTTCTCATGGTTAAAATGGGCTCTCTATCTTTGCACTCATAAAATGGCCAGTCTCTTCTGGAGCAACAAAATGCAACCAGTGTTTCAACCTCCTCTTCCTCACATGTGCATTAGCAGGACTTTTGTTGGTTAAAATAGTGGACTTTCTGATGTGTTACTCTTATTCCTATTGTGAATTTAGAAATACAAAAGAAAAGCTACACAACTTGTATAATTATTCCTAGTTGTGTGGCTTGTACTTTAAATTATTTATGTTGATTAGCAGTAGGTTAATGGTCATTCAGTTCATTAAAGTAAATTATTGTGGGACATTTACACTTTTTTCAGACTTATTTCTTTCTAAAATAAAGGCTAATGGGTGAGGATTATTGAATACAAATTTCTCTTGGAATTTGAGTGGTGGAACCTAAAAAACACACCTACAAGATTTTTGGTGGGCTCAGTCTTACAGGAAAATAATCACTGTATGAAGAAAGACCTTAGAGGGGACAAAAATTCTTACCTGAATTTTTAATCTATTTCACAGGAGAGAATAAAAACTTAAAAACCTGTTGTAGGTCAGAAGAAGAATTTCTTATTGACCCTACTGAAGATTATGGAAGGGGAAGTTTTTATGTGGCTGTAGGAAATATTGCTGTAAGGAAAAGAATGACCTCATGTTCAGACACGGGCACGTTAAGTCCTAAGTATTTGGCACATTTAAATACTTTCAATAGGCCTATTTTTGCATGTGAAGAGTAAATAAATATTGGGAAAAAAAATAAAGTTTACTTAAAAAAAAAAGATGCTAAAGCAAACATATAGGTATTGCATTTTTATGTTAGTCTTAAAACAAGCCCAAGGCATTCTCCCACACTTTTTTTCCCAACATTATCTCCACCTGTAATAATAAAACATCTCTTCTGATTACTGTGCTTTCTATTATCTCATGTCTGTATCTAATTTATTTGCTACCCAGCCTTACTTTTCCTGTGTTAAAGGGTTCCTTCTCTTGTGGTAATGCAATCCTAGGTAGTGATTTAGGAGGTGGATGTGCCCCTAGCCCCCCAAAATATTCTTTTTTTGCTGAAAAAAGGTGTTTAAGTTGTAAAATGTTTCAGAACAGGATGTATACTAAAGTAGAAAATGGGGCTACATTTAAATGACATAGTTTTAAATTCATATAAAGGGTGAGACAACGTTGCTACTTTAGAAATATGGAATTGCAAAAGTAGAGAGTACAGTGAGTTTTAATGCCCTTCAAAATATAACACCCTCACAATGATTCCTAAAATACTAATATATTTAGAGTGCAAATTTGGTCATAGTTTTAATATCTGTGTTCTCAAAGTTTTTGGGACTTCTTAAACTCATATAGAGATTAAAAAAATCAGAATATTCAAATGCACGTATAGGACTATTGATTAGATTAGGAGAAACTTTTCACAACACATTTGCAAGGTGTGAAAAAGGGAAAAAATCCTTTTTTTTTTTGTGCTTTCTGACTTTCTTACATGTGTGTATTCATTGTGGAGAGCTAAAAGTACACTTTCACAACTAGTTCCAATACGCTTTTTGTGGCAAAAATCTCACTGCAGGTCTCGTGGATGCACAAACCCCTTGAAGTCCATGTCAGTGGGAGGCTTTCCATTGTTTTCCATGGATATTGAAACAGGCCCTTATTATTCTTCTAAGGCATAGTCTGGTTTGTTGGGATCCCAAGCCCCTGTGATTATCAGGACAGAGGAGATAGTGTGTGTGAGTGAGTGATTTATGCTCTGCTTGTTTCTGTTTTCTCCAGAACATGGGTTTGCTACAAGATGAACTCTGATTTCAGGAAATCACCCACATTGTCAGCAAATTTGCCTGTCCTTCTTTAGCCTTAGGAACAGCCCATTTTTCATGTTTTAGAAATATTTTAATGCTGGACTTTGATATATTATTACCACATGGTCATATCACAATAAACTTTCCAGGGCTCACATACAGACTTGAGGATTCTTAAAAAAATAGTATCAAAGGAGCAATCCCCTTGGGTCCCTGCAGAGATCCAAAGGAAAAGCTCTCCCTAGAGCTGGCTAAGTTTTACTTTTCCCATAGATAATCACAGTATGCAGGAGTCAGGGGTTCCAGTCTCAAATTTTACCCAGAGCATGAGGAATTTTGGGAAAAGCAACATACAGGATGGGTAGGAAAGATCCAAAGGAGGAAGTGCCAATCTGCATAAAAGTGGTAAAACAAAAGTGTCATAAAAAGTTCTAAAATATCTATATGCTTTTATCTAAATATTGATATCAAGGGGAGTTTTAGGTATGGAAAAGTTATGTAAGTCCTAAATTTCTGCACGAAACACACTACACTGTATTTTGTGGGATGTTTTATTACTCGATGGGAAATTATGAACCTGTCCTTGAGAAGGCAGCAGGGGTTTATAATCTCCTTTGTCAAGAGGAGTGGGAATTTGCCTTTCCTACAAGTTGTTTAAGCAGGGAGAAGTAGAGGAACAGCTGATTAAGATTCTCCAAGAGTGGAAGAGTTAGTCCTGAGCCAAGTCTGATGGCCAGGTGTGTAATTTTGGAAACAATTTGGGTTTGGATGGGATTTTTTTTCCTTTCAAATTCCCTGTAAATAAAAGAACTGTGATTCTCTGAGCTCATTTGTACCTACACTGAGAGCAGGGCTGTGTTGAGAGCTGAGACAGCTGAGAAAAGGGCTTTGTTTTCTGTCATTAGCTACAGGAAAGGCCAGTGTGGCCATTTGAACTTCCTTCTCTATCCCATCAAAGTATCAGCCTGAGGATCAGAAAGCAAACAAATAATAAAAAAAAAAAAAAAAAGGCCATTATTTTTTATCAAGCTTGAAATTTCTCTCTTTGAGGCTGGTCAAGTACTGGAAGAGGGGCCCAGTGGGAATCTTAGGAAAGGTTATCCTTGGAGATGTTCCAAACCCAGCTGAGGAGGCCCTGGGCAACATTTTTTAGCTCTAAGGTTGGCCCTTTTTTTGGGATACTGGACCAAAAGGCTCCACATGGGCCTCCCAAGCTAAGTTATTCATAATTCCATGATAAAATGATCCATGCCAAAGCCAGGTATATGTAGCTGAAGTTTGTCTTGGTCTTCCACAGCATTTCCTGACTTCAAGTATATATTTGGGAAGGCAAGTGGACTACAATTTAATTTTCCCTTGAAACTTGTTATTTTTTATCTATAGGACACAAATGTTACTCAAATCTTTTGTTTTTATGTGACAGTAAGAGGCATGTTTAGCAATTTTTAGTTGATTTGACAGAAGTATTTTAGTGTTAACGTATTATATGATTACAAAGTAAAATGTTAAAGTATTAAAGCACTTTGCTTTTGCTCTGGCTCTTCAGAAACACTCTGAAATATCGAAGTGCAACAGAGAACTACTGAGTCAAAAGAAATTAATGCAATATGTTGAAATAATGAAAATATCACTGGAATCCAAGAGGTTCCCAGTATCTCCCATAGCCTGCAGTCTGGGAATTTGCAAATGCCACTGAGCAGGTTGTCTGGGAGGCCATCCTGCTTAAAAGAGCTCAGTTCCAAAGGTAACCCTCACCTCTCCAGCCTTGGTAACACCTCCTTGCACCAGCCAAGCCTTTGGGTTTTGGAGTTGTTTGGGTTCTTTTCTCCTTCAAACTCTACCTCATTCACTGCCATGAGTTCAGCATCCAAGCATGCAAAAAAAAATATCTCTTTTCTAATTTTGTAAAAGTTGGAGTCTTAATCCCTTGACTTTAAGTAGTGAGGTTAAAGAAGTAACTAACATTTTTTTTTTGATGGAGTGAAGGAAAATGGGACCTTTCTTTTTCATATTCCTCTAATTCCTCTGAAAGTGAGACCTTCCACATCTAAGATTGCTCCTGGAAACTAATTTCAAGGTTTCCACTTGCATGAAAAACCTGTACCCAGAAAAATTTTTACCATTTTCTTTCCATGTAACTTCCCATGTCTTGTTATTCCATCTGGTAGAAACTGAGTGGTCATTTTGGCAATTATTATTTCCTCATAACGATAAAGCCTCATCCACCCCATCTTAAAGTCTCATATGTAACTGAGATAAACTCAAATGAGCTCCCTGCATTAATAATTTTAGTCCTGATTGGCATATTTTCCTGTTTCTTTGGTGGTAGGAAGCAAGTTTACTTTATAATGATCAAATAGTCTCACCTTTCCCCGTGTACCTTTATTAAAGGATAGAATATTTGTTTGGAAACGTGTGACACATAAAGCTGTGTGGATTTCCAGGGCAAATGACATCTCTGCCATAGCTCTGCAACCTGGCTTAAGGTTCCAATATAATAAGTGAGCAGAAAAATACATGTTGTTTACAGCCACCCAACCAGAATTGGTGTGTTCTTCTAACTTGTTGTTCTCATTTACATTTGCAAATGAACAGTTCATCAAAGTAATGTTTTATAGAATCATAGAATCATAAAATGTTTTGGGTTGGAAAGGACCTTAAAGATCATCTTGTTCCAACCTCAACAACTTCTACTAGACCAGGTTGTTCCAAACCCCGTCCAACCTGGCCTTGGACACTTCCAGGGATCCAGGGGCAGCCACAGCTTCTCTGGGCAACCTGTGCCAGGGCCTCTCCACCCTCATAATTGAGAATTTCTGCCTAATCTCTAATCTAACCCTGCTCTCTCTCAATGTGAAACCATTCCCCCTTGTCCTGTTACTCCATGCCCTTCTCCAAAGTGCCTCTCCAGCTCTCTTGGAGCTCCTTCATATATTTTTTTCTTATGATATTCTGGATATTTTTTTCTCCAGCTTGCAAGTAGAAATTCTTTTGATTTCTTTCCTCTTCTAGTTCTGTTGCCGTTTAGCAAAACCAGTTTAAAACAAGCCTCTAGATGTTCCTGTGCAGTTGGAAAAAAAGTGTGTTGAATTTGATTTTGAAACAGGAGAAAGTTCAAGAGATTAGAGCCTGTTGTTTTATTTGAATCAATCAAATTCCAAAAGGTATAATTTGCACCTGACATAAATGGGATTACTGTTGTCCTGTCTTCTCCCTGGGAGCCAGCTTGCTGTTTTCTGCATGCAAGGATGACTTAGGCAGGGGTTTTAGACCCTCTTCTTGATAATTCCCCCTCGGAATCTTTACTGCAGGCTTGGTAGTCTGCATTTATTTGCATTTAGCTGCACTTACCATCTATTTGCTACTTAAAAGATCTAAATCTGCCTGTCCCATGCCAGAGTTGTTGCTCCTGCTGGCTGGATGAGCCATTTAAAAGTGTGGCTGTGGCTGTGCAGGTTCCTGTGCTGTATCCATTCCTCTGACATCGGGAACACCACCCATCGACAACAGGGCCCATCAACAAGTACAGGCAGAAAACGGCCAGGAATGTCAAATATTTATCCCTTTTAAAAAATTTAATATGTTCTCCTGGGGCCTGATTACAGAATTTTTTTTAATGCTTACAAATTTCTTCAGTGCAACAGTACTAGTTTGTTTCCAAGGAAACAAATGTACTTATACTGCACTGCACACATTCTTAATCATTAAATTCTATAATCTCCCTACCTCGTTCTTTCTTTTCCTCTCTCTCTCTCTCTCTCTTCCTCTCTCTCTTTGAATGGGTAACTTCTAAAAATTGTTTGGTTTTTTTTTTTTATTGGAGTCCCCAGATACTCTTTAACTGCAGGTAAATTTTCAAATATGTTCTCAACAAAGGATTGTTTCAAATTACTGAAAGAAAAAAAACCCCTTAATTGTCGAGAGCTTTTATGAAATCATCTTAATCAAGATAAATATGTATTCTTTATTCTTCTACTATTTAATGTGCAAATTTATTTTTCTGAAGCAGATCTTTAGTGTGGTTTGATGTGAAATGTCTGGGTAGGAGTGATATTTAAAAGTCAATCTTAAATGTATATTTTTTTAATTCAGGCTCTGCAGACTATGTATGTTTATGCAACACTGTTTTTGTACAGGAAAAAGTACGTGAGCCTATATAGTACAATACAGATATACATATTTACATAGAAGACCCAGGTTTTGAATATTTCATTCAAAATATACTGAATATTAGCTGAGGACTAATAGGAGCTCACTGGAGGGACGACACATTTTTAAAGTGACATCTTAGCATTCAAACCATTCATATTCTTCAGTGTGAATGTAATTTTTATCTAAATGATTTCAGAGGAAAATTGATTCATTTGACTATAGTGCTCCTAAGACCAGTGGGAAGCTCATCATCTTAATATTGAATCTGTAAATCCTTTCCACTAGGGATGATTAACAGCTTTGTCAAGTGTTTATTTTACTTTAAGAAGAATATGTAATTTCCTGGCATAACTCAGACAGATTTCACTCTATTTCTTCTTTTGCATGTCACATTCATGCTGTAGGTTAGCGTGATCCAGCCTACCTCTATTAGGCTTCTATTTTGAGCAGTAAAAGGATAGCCTAATAAGTTTTCATACTTTAATGAGCACACATCAGTTTGCCCTATGATTCATTTATACTTGATAAATAAAAACCCCTCAGCAGTCCTGATAAGGAGTAATAACGGGGAATTACTTCCAGATGGCACTTTTGCCTTACTACACGTGTGGTCTGAGCTGCCCACGGGATGTAAACCCGGCATTAGCGCAGGGATGTGCTGCTCACGGGGCTGGGAGGTGCTGGCAGAGCCTTCCTGGTGGCAGGACAAGGACAGGCAGTGGGGTTACGGGGAAGTATTTGGCTGTGCAGTGACATTTACAGGCTCAGCTTTGCACGCAAATCCAGGGGCGGGTGGAAACAACAGGGAATGGGAAAGGCTGTCCTCGATGCAGCCGTGATGTCGTGGCTTAATTAAGACACCTTAGTTGGACTGAAAAAAAGCCCATCAACAATAAGAATTAAATTGCTAAAATCAAACAGATTTTATTGCTACAAGCAGCTTCAATGAGCAACAGAGCGGCCTCTTAAAAAAAATATAGATTTGTTTTTTTTTTTCCAGTGGCTTTGACTCGAGGGAATGGCCTGGAGTTGCGTCAGGGAAGGGTTAGACTGGATATTAGGAAGAGGTTCTTCACCCAGAGGGCAAGAGAACAGGCTCCCCAGGGCAGTGGGCACAGCACCAACCCTGCCAGAGCTCAAGCAGTGTTTGGATGATCCTCTGGGGCACAGGGTGTGACTCTTGGGGATGGGCCTGTGCAGGGCCAGGAGCTGGACTGAATGATCTTTGTGGGTCCCTTCCAACTCGGCATACTCTGTGATTCAGTGATTCTGTGACTGACTATGTGATCATCTACAGGTTCTTCATCATCTACTGTGTCAGGCAATAACAGGTTATTGCAACATGCATATGCCCCCCCAAAAAAACCAAAATACATATATACATATATATATATATATATATATATATATATATGTATTCACACTCTTGCAATTTCCCGTGTATAATGATTTAAGTCACCAAACACCACCATCTCCACCACGTCTGTCAGAGTTCAAGAAGCATTTGGACAATGCTCTCAGGCACGTGGTGGGATTCTTGGGGTGTCCAGCACAGGGCCAGGACTTGGACTCCTTGTGGGTCCCTTCCAACTCAGCATATTCTGTGATCTTTTTGGGGGATTTAATCTGCGACTTTTTCCTTCTTTAGCTGCTTGTATGAAATATCTGAGTGTTTTTTTGGCCACAAATGCAGTGCTTAGGAGGGTACTCTATAAAAAAGGGAATGAGGGAAATGTATATCAAGAGATTCCTGCAAAGGTTTGCCGATCTGAATTATTCTCATTTGTAGGATAAAGGGGAAAATTCTGTCCTTGTGCTGCTGGTTGTCCAGCTACATCTCAGCTTTTTGGGGGGTTTGAGGTGGGAAGTGCACATGAAAAGTTTAGCCAGTAATGAGCTGTGTATGGTTTGAACCTCCTTGTGCAGACTGGCAAAATAACAGATTTCAGGGGGGAAAAAGAAAAAAAAAAAGAAAAAAAAAAGGAAAGTTTGCTGGAATCTACAGTTTCTCTTCCAAGATGAGATTAATTACAGCCCAAACGATCAGTGAATGCTCCTGCTTTTAAGAATAAATGTTGTGAGCATGATTGCCTTCAAAACAGGAGTGACACAAATCTATTCTGCTCCTGCAATGGTATCATCAAGTATTGTTTGGTTTGGGTGTTTCTGCAGAAAGTGCTCCGTGCTCTTTTCTCTCCAATTTCCTGCTCAAAGTCTAAAATAGAAATTGCAGATTAGAAAATCCTCTGAGAATGGGGTTCAGCAAGTGAAACTGCTTGAAGGTAAGTTTCATACTAGTTTGACTGAATTTAATGAGCCATTGTTAGGAACCAAGCAAGCAAGCATTCTAGGGAGGCAGGAGGTATACACAAGCTGTCTTTTTAAGAAACCATTGTAAATCTGGTAACAAAGAGAGCCTGACTTTCTCCTTGAATTACCATGTTGACAAAAAAAAAAAGTCTACTGCATGCACTGATAACAAATGAGATACCTTCTGCTAGTAAAGAAAATTAGACCTTAAATTTAACTCTCTAAAGCCTAACGTGGAGGGCAAGGGAAAAGCCAGAGTCATGCTGAAAACCAAGCTGTTGCTTCAGTGAAACACAGGCTGTGTATAACTCCTTGTTCTGAGACAGTACATTATGTGCAACTTTGCTGTATGATTAACAAATGGGTTTTAACAGAGACTAAAAAGGGGAGAGAGAGGGGGAAAAAAAATAAACCAAGCTGTGTCTTTAACCAGTAGGGATTAAACAATTCACTTTGTTACCTGGGAGGCATCAAGGTGAAGGTCTCTGGTTGTGAGGGGCTGTGCTCACTCAGTGCTTGCTAACCTTGGGCTGGCTGCTTACAACGTGTATCTTTGCTGTAGCCTGAAAAGGGTTTTTTAATATTTAAAATTATTAGTTTATAGTATCCATGTAATTTCTTCAGCCATAGGGCTTTAATTTCTTTGATGTGCATCTCTGTTCCAGCTGGTACTCCTACCACTCCTGCTGTCTCTTAGCCCTAAGTAAGGTTTCTCTCTTTGTTAAAGCTGGTGCCACTGATTTATCTTCAGCTCTGAGAAGGGCTTTTATCCATTTTAAAAGTGATGCTGCTGAGACAGCTTTCCCTTGCCCTGAGAAGAACATTTTTTTGTTCATATTTGGTGGTTAGTTGGAATTTTTTTCTTTTTTTTTTTATTTTCTTTTACAAAATATTTTTATACAGAGGTGTATTTCTCTCAAGTTGTCTATGGGGTCCCTTTACACTCTATTTGTTGCCAAAAAAAGCTTTTTGGGGAAAACAGCAAATTTCCCCTCTTTCTGAGAGCATGACTCTCCCAATCCCAATGGGATTGCCCTGAAATATTACCCTAAAAAGGATCCTGGTTGCACCATGGAAGACAAGAACTGAGGTTTTCCTCACTCAGGGTCTATTTTTGCAGGGAAAATTAGGCTGGACCTTTCCTCTTAAAATATTCAAGCTATGTTTCTTCCCTACAAGTACTGGAGTCAATAATTTCCTCATGAATCATGCTCCTAATTTGTTATTTAAAGTAAATACATCAAGTTTATACACTTGTGGCTTCCTGGACTCACCTTCCTAGATTGTTTTCCCTTTTTTAGTCTATTCTGTACTTGGTAGTTTAGTATTTTTCTAGAAATATACTTAAGATGAAAATGGTTTGAATTATCTTTATACAGATAGATAAAGGCAGCTTTTGAAGTCATCTGGTCTTCCTTGATGCCTTGGGTTGTGGGAACACACCAAAAACATTTATTTTTTTGTAGCACCTTTAATGCAGACAAACCCTGAAATGTTTTATATTCATCCCAATAAAAAGGAACATCTATAAAATACCTGAAAACTAATAAAATACAATAGATTTAGATTGAAAAGATCTTATAAAAAGTCTGCAGATCACTCTTAAAACCAGAAACAGACTCTGAATGTGGAAGTGCTGCCCAGGAGACTGGACACTAAAGCCTATTTTTCAGAGGATCCTGAAATACCCGGAGCAAGTCACAATCTATTGTGAAAAAAAAGAAAAGTTTATTTACTATTAAAAGTAGCAAGTCATTCCCTCAAAGCCAAAATTAACTTGTAACTTGGTATAACTGAAGGCCCTACTGTCATCTACATGCTGAGAAAGGGTTTCAGTCTCTTAAGAGTTGTTTTTTTTTTTGGAGTCAGTCAGAATTATGAACGATCTGGGATATCTTACATTGCCTGCAGACCAGACAAAATGCTGCTATGCAGGCCAGCAAATAAAGCTTTACACTAATCAAATGCTCTGCTGAATAAAATATGAGCGTGTTATTTTGCATAATAAATAGCCAGCCAAAATATAAATTGAACAGTAGCACTAATAAATAAATAAGATCATCTAAAGCTGGTTTTCAGGAACAAAAACTTCAGACTTCATCAATTATGGAGGTTTTTGCGTGTGCACGTGTGAGTACGTGTGTGTGTGCTCATTAGTGTGTGTAAGAGCAGAGGAGTAATGGTGTCATATAAGATATTTTCTCTATCTTTTTGGTCTCACTCTCTCTTTGGATCATTAATCCAGAAAAAGCGAGTAAAGAAACCCTTCTTCCCGTATCAAGGGAGTTGGAACCAGAGGATCTTTACGTTCCCTTCCAACCCAAACTATCCTGTGATATGTGTTTCTTTTCTCTCCTTGCAAAGCCAAAACTTTGCAGTCAGTTTCTAGTTCCCCAGAACAAAACAGATCCTCTTTGCACCGATATGAAAGCAGTTCAAATATTTCATTTTTGGTGGCTGAGAGCCTCTGCCTGCACGTAGATGAACGAAGAAAGCCCACAGGAGGGTGAGTGGCTGCCCAGAGCATCTTCCCACTTCCCTGTGCTCCTCTGCACATCTCTGCACTTTGGGGAAGGTTTTTCTCCCATCAGGAAAGACAAGAAATATTTTTCTTATGTGCAGATTTTCAATGAAATAAGAGAGAACAGCCTATTTCCATAGTGAAGACCTGTTATGTTTAATAATAAAAAAAAAACCAACTGGGACAAGGCATTTTTAACCAGCTCCGCTACAGTTTTGAAGTCCACCTCTCCTTTATTTCCTACCTAAACACAGATTATATGAAGATGTTTAAACAGTCCAGAGTCAAATTAGATTTTAAAGTTAAACTAAAAGTCTGTGGGACAGAAGCGGTTTTTGGTATCCCTGCCATAAATCATGACAACAATTGAAGCAAACATAAATAGGAATTCTTCCTTCTTTTTTTGGGGGGGGGAAGTCATGTGTCACCTGTCACCACTGGCTACCACCAAATAAATTACAAAAATCTGGAGATGTCAGCAAATCTTCAGTTACCTCATTTCCTCTTCTCTTTTTACTCCTTGGTTTCCAATCACGGGAGAGCATCTGCTTATTTTTGGAACAAATACCAGGAAACTGCCTTGCCTTTGCTCTTTGCCTTCAGATTCTACTCTGAGACTACAACAAAATAGCAGGACTGGAGCCAGGCAGGGATTTTTTCAGTGAGTGGAAGCTCTCCATGGGGCAGTGTCTAGGTCTCCAGGGATGGTGGGAGCAGAGATGGAGTGATCTTATCTCACGAATGCACTACATTCAACCCATTCCCAAGTTTCTCCTCAAAAATCACACCTAAAGACACCCACAGAACGTGTAAATCCACAATGGGAAGATTATCTTTTATTCCTTTCTTTTTTTCTTCCCCCCAAACCAGACAATTCCCAAGGACAGTCACCATTATTTCCTCAGTGTATCTCAGGTTGGGACAATTTTTTTTCCTAAACCTACAGCTGATGCTTTCAATTACAGCTTTAAATTTTCCCCTTTGATGACCACAACCTTCATCTTCCCCTCTTCTTCAGGACACCCATTCTTTCCTCATCTATTTAGGGAAAAAAACCCACCACCCCAGATCTCTCACTTTTTTTCCCCATTACCTCCTAATACCCAAAGTTTAATCTTCAAAACTGCGCTCCCAATTTATCTCAATTAATGCCCATCTGCTGTTGAGGGGAACACCCTCGCCCATCCTACTGTCAGAGTCCTGGATATCTATAGATAATTTCACATCCCAGTCCCCCAAGTGTGTGACTTGCTGCTTAGAATCCATAATGCACTGAGTATCTCATTTTCCATATATATATCTTCAATTAAGCCACACTGGATGCAGAGCAACCCAGTGATTATTTTGCTGTTTAGCACTTGTTTTTTGTGTTTGTTTTTTTTTGAAAAGTCAGTTTGAGAACCCAAACTTCAGGCTGATACACCTCAAATGATGCTTAGGGCTATAAGCTTCACTAAAGATCTTCCTGAACTTGTTCCTTTATCTGTAAATTGAGGTGAACATTTCCCACAGTGGCAAATACAGCAAAAACAAATAAAATTAATAACCCATTCTCATAACAAACTTTTTTTCAAAAATTATTAACCCTAAATAACTATGATTATAAAAAATATTACCTATTTGTAAGTAATTTGCTAATAGAAAACAAGATCCTTATTTATCACGAATTTATTCTCAATCAATAACTCAGGTGTGTCTTTTTGTCTCTTTGACCTCTGGATATGCTAAAAAAAGAATAGTAAATAAACCCTGTGACTCGTATTCCCATTCCTGCTCTCTACTGAATACATTTTCCCTGAAAACTTCTTGGCTCTCCTGTTGGTGTTGGATAATACCACATTTTATTAAAGATCTGTGAAGCGTTTCCTAAGATGTTACATGGTGTATTTTTTTTTAAAGACCTTTTAAACTTTACAAAATCTTCTTGGCTTTGCATAGGTGATAACAGGAAAGAAGAATAATGAGATAAAACCTCTTCCTTCAGGTTTTTTTTTTTTTTTTTAATTGAGGAACAAATTGTTTCATAGGCTCTCATTAATTATGCTCATGGATTCTAATGACAAGGTGCCAACTTTCACACTTTAAACAGGTTAATTAGGCAGGTAGTAATGAAATTGGGTGATACCTGTGCCACAGCTCCTAATAATGTGCTTAAATGTCTGTAAACCTGAAAGGATATTTGCAGCTCCAGCTCTTCTCAGCACTGCATAAATAAATGTTTTCTACTTAATAGGCAAACTAACTTTAAAGTCACACTTTGGTCACCATTGCTATGTTTCACGAAGTAGATGTTGATATTTCTGCTCTTTTTAAGACTATAAAGGGGCACCAAGAAAGCTGGAAGACCTCAACTGAGTGTTTATTTTCCTTCTATCCACCGGTCATGTGTGTTAAATATTTTAATGCTATTTTGTTTCCCCCAAAAATAATAGAATTAAACTTTAAGAAATTGCTCTTTGGAGATCTTCTGGGATAAAATTGGTGCAGGAATATGAGCAAGTAGCAGGAACTGAGGTCAGCAGAGTGACATGTGTGCACAAGGAAGGAAACACTTTGAGAAAAGAAAAGAGAAAATAAGAAAAAACACAACAAAAAATGAATTTCAGGCTTCCAAAAAGCAAGTATAAATAGCTGTATGATTTACCTAATTTAAGAAATATCTTCTAAAGAATGCCAGAGAAGTATCCTTAGCTGGAAAAGTTGCTAATGGCCAGTTGTGTTGGAAGGGGTAGAAAGAAATGCTTGAGTTTCATTTTTCTACTTGAAGTTTTCAGGCACAATTGGTTCAATAATTTATGACAAACAAAATATTACACAAGTTTTGTGTTCCTTCTTGCTCGTGATTTTGCTCACACAGCTATTTTGATTTCTAGGAAAGTATTTGTTATTTCTAAATATTTACTGGATAGTTTATGCAAACAAGTGTTGGATTTATTCATGCCCTGATCATTTCTACCAGTCATTGTTTATAATACACAATTTGTCATCGAAATCACATGGGTGTTGTATCCATTCTCTTCCTGAATATTTGACTGCTTCAAAAACAGGGAATAACAAGGCTGGCAAGTGAATGAACAATAACAAAGCCCTTCCTCGTATGAATTTTTGAACAAATAAACATTTAGGCCAAACTTAAAAGGTCTTGCAAATATTTGGATGAATAAACCAGTCAGGGCTCATCTGAGCACTCGCCCAGAGCAAATAACATGACCCCATAGAAAACAGCAAAGCAAATTTCCAAGGCATGTTTGGAGAAGTGATCTTCACCAAGTATTTGGGATTGTTTGACCACATATGTCCCAGTGTTTACTCCCAGTGAGCTTGAAGGCATCTTCCTAACAAATGAGTTTGAATGTGAACTGAATTCATGGTATCTGTGCTATTTTTTAAAAAAAATCTTTTAAAAAAAATTTTAAAAAAACCCAATAGAAAAAAATAGGATTTTATTTTTACATTAAGTTCTGAGATTTTTTTTTTTTTTAAATAATAGAAACTTTCAGCAACATTCTGTTGACTGATGAGAAGCTTCACTATGGAAAACACCAGTAGTTTTTTTTTTACTTCACAAGTGAACTCTTCTAATAACTTTTTGCTCCGTGTTTTATTTGTTTGTTTGGGTGAGGATTGCTTGTTTTCTTGCTTTTAACCGGTGGGATCGTGAGTTGGGAACAATTTTCTTCCCTGGGATAGAGCTTAATACAGCTGGAAGTACCGGGAAGTCAGCAAGTAATTGATAAATGCAGTGAGTAAATGGCGGCTTATCCAACAAAAACGAAATTTAAGTTCTCAGGACTAGGTGGTCTAAAAAGATTAAACTCCACTCTGCTGGGGTGTGTTGAATAATGATTGAACACTCAGAGCATCTCAGCCCTGCGTCTCCCACTCTTTTTATTTTACACATTACAATTACCAGCCATGATCTTCATTCATCACTTATTGTGGGCGACAGGCCATAATCCTCATTCATGACCAGCTATAACAAAAAAAAAAAAACAACCAAAAAAAAACCCACAACAAAAAACCAACCCAGCACACAAAACAAAAGCCCTTCATGCTACTTAGAGAGAACATGACATTATGCAGAGTTTCCCTCATTCTAAGAGCAGTACAGAGATGTAACAAATGCTACAGCAGAGATGCTTTTAAAGCATTTGTTTGTTTGTTTTAAAAAAAAAAAAAAAGATGCAGCTTCCCTAAGTTGTTGTAGGGAAGAGAAAAACCGGGGTGGAATTGCAAACATGTATATCATTACTGCAACTGCATTCCATTTATTTCCCTTTGCAAAATAAATTACATAAATGGGGTTTGTATTGTTAGCTATTCTTCATCCAGAGATTGGGATAATTAGGTTTCAAATACGGTGATGTTTTAAAACACATTTAATTTAGTAAAATTGGTAAGGAAGCTGCAGCAATTAAAAATAAAGGACAAAAGTTTCTTTTGCCTTCCTGGGTAATTTGGGGTGAATTTAGACTATGGCATTAGAAGTACAAAAGGTAACTAAAAATGCCATTAAATGAAATGTTCCCAGTCCAAGCAATTTCCTTCTTAACAGAAAGTAAAATGCAAACAGAGATTACTAAAACCCTGCTGTGTTTAATTTAAGTGTATGTAAGCCTTTTACTCACAGTTATTTTGTCTGGAGATAATCATGTAGATCCTCAGTGGTCAGAGCTGTGAAGCGTGTGTTGTCAAAAGTTGCTCACTCTTTGATTCCCCCTCGCTTCTGTCAGCCATGGTTCACATCATGCAAGCTCAGCTCATTCATCTTCTGACAGGGTGGGATTCTCCCATTTCTGTCTCCATCAATTTGTTCCTGTCGCCTCTGGATTGCTCGCAGGAACACCGAAAAAGTGTGTGAGTTGGGTGTAAATGCTGATTATTTCTCTGGCTAAACAGGAACACACTGGAGGGATGGAGCACTTTAGCTCTTCCAGCACGGCAGCAACAGGCAGGGGTAGGGTTTTAAAAACAGGGGGAAATTCGGCATCTCTTGTAGATTCATTATCCTGCAGAAATAAAAGAGCTGGAGATGCATTAGATACAGAGCCATGCAATGACAGAGGCTGCTCTGGAGAGGTTTGTGCATCTGAGAGGCAATTACAGGCAGCAAGAAATTAGGGGCCAGTTGTACAGTACAGTCCTGTCTTGGGCAAGGAGGTTAGTGGGGAGTTTTGCCCACAAAAGAAGTGCTGTGGGGGAAGTTTCTTTTGTTACACAGATTTTCCTGTTGCTGCTTTAAACTGGTACCATATTTCTGGTCTAAAAGTACTTCCAGAGAAGTGAGGTCTTTTTTGCTATCCAGCTCTGGAAAGGCCTTAATTCATAACACTGTGTAGACAGTCACTACAGCTTCCATAGGGACCAGAAATTGCATTTCCCACGATGCAGAGGAAGCAGAGTGGATGTAAAACAGTTTACATTTGCCAGTCGTAGAGTGTGGAATAATTCCAGCAGCCACCAGCTGGGGATGAGCCAAAAGCTGGGATGCAGCAAAAGCTGATGTGCTGCTCCTCAACTGGCAGAGGCAAAATTGCAGCATCCCAGGATTCAGACGAAGCAAAACGAAACTGGGAGGTTTAAGTGCAGCCTGGCTGCCAGCACGGTCCACCCTGTGACCTTAGGAAACACCTCAGACCCAGCAGCTGCTCCGGCTTGGCTTGTCCTGTCAGGCTCACTCACATTGCCCTTCATTTTCAGCACGTGCCACTGCTGTGGCTGCACATGGATTTTACAGCCAGGAACAAAATGTAACATATTTTTAGGAGTTCGGCCCCTGAGAGACTGGAATGAAAAGAGCAAATACACCAAGCAGTGGTCAAGTGAGACATGATCCAAAAAAAAAAAAAAATTGCATCTCCTAGAATTGTAGAATCGTGGAATCACAGAATGGTTTGGGTTGGAAGGGACCTTAAAGCTCATCCTGTTTCAAGTCCCCTGCCATGATCAGGGACACCTTCCATTATCCCAGGTTGCTCCAAGCCCCATCCAACCTGGCCTTGGACACTTGCAGGGATGGGGCAGCCACAGCTTCCCTGGGCAACCTGTACCAGGGCCTCACTAAACAATTTCTTCCTAACATCTTATCTAAATCTCCCCTCTTCTAGTTTAAAATTGGTCCCCCTTGTCCTATCACTATCTGCTCATGTAAAAAGTCACTCTCCCTCTTCTGTATAACATTCATGTCACTGAGGTGTGACATGAGTGTCTCTTCTGGTGTTAGGTTTTGAACCACACAGAGATTTGGTCACCAGCTTCCCCCCACTGAGCCCAGGGCCCAGGTCAGCACATGGAGAAAGGCAACTGGGGGAAAACATCAACTTCCCACTGTCCCAGATGCTTTCCAAAGACAACTCCTTCCACTGTGGCTGGACATCATTCCTGACCAAAGCTTGTTTTAAAGAAAATGTTTTATTCTGTGTGGTTTTGTTTGTTTGTTTGGTTGGTTTTTCCAGTTGTTTTTTTTTTTCATGGTCGCGTGGTGCTTGGGTTTTTTTGTTTGATTTCTTTTCTGTTGAACACAATAACATTACTTTTTTTGCTCCTGGGCTACTTCTGTGAACTCAAGCTCATTTCACTCCCACAGAAAAAATTATCACATCTCCTACCCTGCAGAAAAAAAAAAAATAGGTGTTTTCTTCTGTCATCTGGGCAGGAAAACACAAAGATTGACCATGATATTAGATAAGACCTTAATATCTTCTTAGATTTTTCTCTTGTCCTTGGCACAGTGAGTGAAGGAGCTCTGACACATCTATTGCTTTTAATATGAGAGTAAGCAGAGAATGATGGCAATTACCCCTCTGCAGGGAAGAACCTCTGCTGGAAGGCACCAAGAGCCCTGCTCTGACTCTGCTCTTCTTTAATGTGCTCTGGGAAATTGAATATGAATTAGTGGGATGCAATGTGCAGTCTGGCTCTTCACTGCACCTGGCCTGACTTCTGCAGCAAAATGTGATCCTCCTACCCCTGGCAGGGAGACATGACTTAAATAAAAAAAAAAAATTAAAAAAAAAAGAAAAAAGGAATTTTTATACAAATAGAAAATTATAACAAAATCTATATGATCTTCATTGGCTATAAAGCGCTATTAAATAGCAATATTAAAGCAATCTTTAGTTATGTTGGGTGTTTTATCTCGTCAGCACAGCTCAGCTGCTCTGAGTCTGCCACAAACTTCTCAGACAGGAGATTTTTCTCAGTTACAGGCCTTTGTCCTGTAGGAATCCATCTGACAGCAAATCTGAACAGAAGCACCCTGTCCCTAACACACCATCACCCTGGCACAGGGAGACACTGAGCATATGCAATAACTGGTTGTTAGCTAAGGAGGGATCAGAACTCCATGTGAAATCTGTCAGGGAGCTCTAATATCTTAATATCAACCACGTCCTGTAAAAGAGGATTTTATCAGTGATAAAAAAATCCTGTTGATCCAGCTGCCATGAGAAAGTGCTGGTCTGGGGTGGTTTTGTGCATGGGGGAGGACAGGCAAGTAAAACAGTTTCATTCTTTCATCCAACATTATCATTGTGGTCAGGAACAGGAAGGGTTTCTGTGCCTGTGCTGGTGTATTGTCATGATAATTTTGCAGGGAAGAGTTACAGTGTGTGTCAATGAAAGGAAAAGCATTTCTGGCCAATTAAGATGAAATTATAAATGCTAGGAAAATACAGATTCTAGAAATGCTAGAATACTGTGAGTCTTTTGCCAATTTTTTTAATATTAAATAGACTACAATTTGGGAGAAATTATTTTCTATGGAGCAACCTCTTTGCTATTATTTTTGATGATGGTCATCTCAGTCATGTCTCTAGATTTTCATGATATATTTTATTTTTGTAGAGATCGGACAGAAAGCTTGTATCTGAATTCAATTATCTGCTGGAGAATGTGAGCCACTCGTGTGTTTCAGGATGACTTTGGATTGCTATCAAGATATGTTCTAACCATAAACTACTAGGTTACCAAAAAACTCAACTTGGAGGACAGTAAAAGCTTAAGGTTAGGAAATGATCAAAAGTACCAGTGACTACCTTTAATCATAGCCTGGTTTGCCAAGATGAATTTCCTTGGTAGAATGTCTTTTCTTCTGTACCAAATTATGGAAGATTATAGGCTTTTTTTACTTTAGGAAAGTCTTCTTATTTCCCAGCATAAAATGTTATTATCTACCTGATGAGTATTGTCTGCAGGAAAATGCAAATGCTGTGTTGGAACAATATTGTTTCTCATTAGGTCACGTATTATTAGACACTTTAGGCTTAGTTCTGTTAAACCTAAAAAAAAAAGAAAAAAAGCCAACTGTGTTTAGGGTTCTGGAAATGAGGTTTTATGGAACGATATGAATTATGGTTATGTGCAGACACTTGGAATAAAACTGCTTCTGAGCAACTAGAGGAAAAGTTGCAATATTTGAAGTTTATAAAAAGCTTCAGTTTGGAATGAAAACAGTCCTTTCGCTGCCTCCCGCCCTCCCCCTTGGTCTCCTCTTGGCACTGGGAAAATCCTTGCCATGAAGGAAGTCGGGATGATGAGCAGCTGGTCGTGCCAGGGAAGCCTAGCAGATGCAGTGTGAAGAACTTGCTCCTCTTTAATTAAAGGGGGGATTAGAATCAGCTTCTGGATGCCTCAGAAACCACCTTTTCTCTCTATCGGGAACAAATCTCTCCCCCTCATCTTGTTCTCAGACACCCAGGACTCAGGACAGCTGAGCTTTCTGATATTCTTAAAATTAGATAAGTTTACGCTAAATTCTGCTTCTTGCCAGATATTCCTTGTCAAAATAGTCTTTCTCAGTCTTCAAATATCCCTTTGCTCAAATTGCCATTTTCTGAATCAGAGAATTCCTTGGATCAGTGCTGAATAGCTGGTTAAATTGCTCATTATACACAATCTTCTGGTAAACATTTTTTATATTTGGGAACCATTCCTGATTTATGTGAATGCCCAGTTATTTTTAGACACTTCACAAACAGTAGCTGTAGGTGTTCACTTATTTTTCCTTCTGACTATTTCTATTCATTCTTGGTTCTTGGTGTATACTGTTGATCCCCTGATATGATATTTCCCCCTGTCTCTTCTTGATTAGATCATTGAAGCTTTTTCAAAGAGGGGAATAATTAATAGCGATTGGTGAATAATCAAATCAAAAGGCAATTAATGAATAATGCACACCCTGCACAAATTTTCAGACACTGATCATCTGTTAATCTGGTGCAATGTTTTGAATTCAGATATTTCTTCATTCATAAACTCATCATGTGTAAGCAGGGCTTGAATGGTGCTGGGCAGTGAATGACAGCAAAGAAAAATCAGATTATTTCTTATAGAAAAAGAGAGAAACAAACCCAAATCGTATAATTGTTGCATTGTTACAGCTCTTCTCTCTAGGCTTTGGTGACTCAGTTCTTCTATTCCCGTCATCACCTAAAACCAGGGACTAAATCAAGATGTTTTACAACATGTTGTGCAGCCACTGGATATTTCCATGTGCAGTACCCAAGGTCCAGGAACTTTGTGGTTGCTGGGAAATCTGGGAAACAGCACTGGGATGGGAGCTCCCTGGGAGCCTCTGACTGAATCTTTAGTGAACAGTCATCTCCTTTGATAGATGACTATTTTTGATGGACTCTTGTTCCCTGCTTTGGGACACACACAGTTTTGGCGGCTGTTTTTTCTTTGCTTTTAATTTCCTCTGATGTGCAGCAAGTTGGAGAACTGGGAAGGCTTCAGATCTCTACTTGGCAAATGATGCCACACAAAATTTTCATAGTTAACCTTGCAGGATCAGAAGGGTTTAACTTTGCTCGCTTGGTTCCACCTAGTGTATCCCATTTCCTTTCCTTGGGACTCCTCTTAAGCAGTGTGGGGGAAATTGCTAAGTGGGTTGATGTGTGTCCTCTCATCCAGGGCTGGCAGAATTACTGCTGAATTTAGGGATGTGGCCACCAAGGGGACACCAATCTCTTCCCAGCTCCTGGTACCGTATGTGCACAGAAAAAAACACAATCTGCAGAAGGTTAAAATCATCATTCTGCTCAAAAATTATCTGTCTCCAAGTAACTGATGGGAAATACTGAGTGAGAGAGTCCTAACCCTGCTTCTGTTCATCCTTCACTACTCAGAGTGCACAGCCCTGAACCCTCAAACCAGAGCACAAGGAGCTTTTCCAAGCTTGGACAGATTCCTCCACTTCTGCCTCTTTGAATTCACAGCTTCATGTTGCTGAAGTCATGTTGAGAAGTCAATTAAGCATCTGAGGACCAAAGTTTAGGGATCCAAGTCCATGTTGGTAAAACTCAGAATTTTGGGTGCTTTAGTCGACCTGACTCTGTGTATCTTGGTTGGGATGAAAGATGCATTAAGGTGTAAATTCAGTCTGTTCTTGCTGGCTTTAGCTGTTGTAATGTTTTTAGGCTTTGCTGTGCTTGCTTCCAAAGGGAAAATGTTGCACCTTCTAACTTCTCATAGCCTATAAAACCCTCCAGGCACTGAACAAATGGGACACTCATGGGGAATTCTACGTAACACCCATAGATATCCCTTTTCTTTTCCTGTTTCTCTGAGAGTCCCAAATCTCAGCTATTTTTGCTGAATGTGGTACCAAAAAAACTTTTTGGTTTTGCTCAGAGGAGTTTTAAGACTTTGGAGCAAAGTTGTATATGGCACTCCACTCTCCAATGATTGTATGAAAAATACATTGCAAAACTTTAAAATCCAAATAAAATATGTTTTAGAACTGTATTAGTTGTGACTAATGCACATAGCTTTGAACATAGATTATAGTGAATTATGAACAGACAGTTTATAGGGTTTTATTTATCAAGCTCATCTAAATGAGCAATATTTTATTAATACAATTAAAATATAATGAACAAGTAGATGAAGTTTGTTAATTTAAAAAATGTTGGCATTGCCAATGCTCTTCACTCATTCACTTCTGTTGGCATGAAGTGTGTATTTATATGTGTATGTACATATACATAAAGTGCACACACATAGATACATCTCTTTTTTAACTATTTTAGTTGTAATTCATAACTACAGAGCTACAGTTTATTATAAGGTTACTCAAGACAAACTGTTCCATTTCCTCTATTATCCAAACAGAATGGTCTATGGTCAGCCTGGTCAGGATCAAATTCAAATGGCCTCAGAGTTCAAAGGAATGGTGATGACTCGAGCAAACCATTTTTGTAATCTCTAAATTCCATTCTTACAAAAAAAAATAAAAATAAAAATTGACTGGAGTTTGTAATGGCCATGGCAAGATTTTGTGAGGTCAAGAGAACAGAGAGTGTTGTGTGTTTTGACTCTGTCTCGGGACAGACAGTGAATATTTGTGAATGGGTTCATGTTACGCTGTTTCAAATGTTTTAAATTTGTGGGTTTTTTTTTTCCCTTTTTTATTGATTAATGTGCAAATAAGTGTGTGAACATATAGCTTGGATGCTGCAAGGGGAGGTATAAAAGCCCTGATCTCAATTCCAGTGGAGTAATCTGGGGTATTTCCCCTGGACTTGTGTGGGGAATATCATACACAGGGAGGAGAAAGAGCTGTAAAAGAGCTGTATGGAGACTTTTCATAGTTTGTTTTACGTAAACGTGCACATGTTCAAGAGCTGTGTCTGGGAAATTCAGCAATAAGCTGCTCCAGCACGAGGAACTAGGATGGTGGAGCTTCTGGACCTGTTGCTGTAGGAGCAACATACTCTGTATTGGTGTTTTTATGCAAATGCATTAGTAAAAGTGATTAAAGGTTGCCTTTATGGTTACAAACCCATTTTCTCATGCCTATCCCACCTGTCTTGCATGTTTTCTCTTCCCTTCTTCAAGTCCCTCCCTCCCAAACCATTTTCATGTACTCACATTTTTTTCTATAGTAGAAAATGTCATGGACACAGAGGGACAGGACAAGGGGGAATGGTTTCCCTGACAGAGGGCAGGGTTAGATGGGATATTAGGAAGAAATTCCTCCCTGTCAGGGTGGTGAGGCCCTGGCACAGGTTGTCCAGAGAAGCTGTGGCTTCTCCATCCCTGGAATTGTCCAAGGTCAGGTTGAATGGGACTTGGAGCAACCTGGGCTAGTGGAAGGTGTCCCTGCCCATGTCAGGGGGTAGGACTGGATGATCTTCAAGATCCCTTTCCATCCAAACCATTCCAGGTTTCTATGAAAAAGAAAAAAAGTCACATTCTTACTTGTCTAAGAAAAGTTATAAGTTGGTCTGTCTATTCTGGGACTTATCTCAGACTTGGAATGCTAAGTCCAGCAATCACCAGTACCTCAGAAAACCATGGAGTGAAAACACCCTTCACTTTATCCTGAAAAGCAAAAATCAGGATATTGTAGAGAGAAAACTTGTCTAAGAAGGTCTTCTCAAAGAAATTCCTTATAACCCAGAAGAAAGTTCCCTGTTGAGCAAAACCCTATTTGAGGCCTGAATGACTCTTACAACCATCCCCATGAACTTGGAAGAGTGTTCTCTTTGCATTGCTTTAGACCACAAGAATTCAAAATACAGTTTTTAATATATATGTGTCTCAACATGGGGGCTAAAAGTTGGAGTCCCACAGCAGGATCTGACCCACATAGAGCTGAAAATGTTGTGTATAGAACAGGAGCCTGAAACTGGGGAGAAAGAGAGAGGTAAAAAGACGAAAACTGAACATGGGAGTCTACGACCCATTGTGATAAAACTCAAAACAAAGTTCAAGAGGTGCAATTCCTGACCTTTTTTTTCCTTCCTTTCTTTGTTTTTGATTGGTTTGGTTTTGTTTGGGGGATTTTTTGTTGTTTTTGTTATTTGGTTGGTTCATTTTTTGGGTATTTTTTGTTTTTGTGGGGGGGTTGTTGTTTTTTAGGGGGTGTTTTGGCGGATTTTTGGTGTGGTTTTTTTGGTTTGTTGTTTTTTTGTTGGTGTTTTTGTTTGTTTTTTTTTTTTTCAACTGAGTATGTTTTTAGGAGAAGCCCTACCTTTTCACAATAATGTTTGGTTCAGAGTCAAGATGTGGCACTTAGGGACATGGTTTAGTGGTGGACTTGGCAGCGTTAGGTTGATAGTTGGACTTGATGACCTCAGAGATGTTTTCCCACCTAAATTACTCCATGATTCTAAGATGCAGTGACAAGGGCTGAAAATCAGATCCCCACTTCCACACCAAACCCTCACTTTAATGATCTCCCGTTTTTCCCCCAAGGGATTTAAATTGTGAACTGAGCCCTGCAGCTGTGACAGAGCAAGTCCTCGGGGGGGGGGGGGGGGGGGGGGGGGGAGACCAGCTCTGACCATCTGGCCAGAGAAAGGTCTGACCCCACCAGCACATCAATCAAACTGCAGGTTTCCAAGGGATAACTCTGTCAGAAACTTTGCCACGTGCCCATGGCAGGTGTCTGGGTGTTGGGTGGTGGTTTGATGGGGAAGGAGGATCAGTATTTTGAACACAACCTCCAAAAACCTGCCCTGGTCTCACTTGAGGCACCTCTCCTCCCCTGTGGATCTGGTTTACAGGAGCATCCCTTTGAGCTTGTCATGTTGATTGATGATTGCTGCTGGATCCTATCAGACTGTACTGGGTACATTGATAAAAAATCTTCTTCTGAAAGCAAATTGGAATCTTCTTAAGGTGGCACTCGTCCTGAGATGTTTTAAAACTTGCACCATTAAGTCAGCTGTGATATTCAGTGAGCTTAAATATCTTCGGCAGGCAGTGGTTTGTCAACTCAGCATCACAGTTTGTGACAATGCTCTAAAAACCTGTAAAATTAAAGAAGCCTTGCAGTGCTAATATTGTTAGAAATAATATAAACTGAATTCCATAAACAGTTTATCTGACTGATTTCAGGCTTTAACTTCTTGGAAAAACTGCCTTTAACTAAGAAATATTAGGACGCAGTTGAAAGATATTTTTGAGTTTTGTAGGACTTTATTGGAATCCTACTGTAACTCGTAATTATAAAGCTGTTGAGCTAAATAACTTTTTTTCTTTAAAAAAAATAGTATAAAAATGCCTTCAGCCCAAGATATTTTGCATTCCAGAAGCAAGTTTTATTCCTAGGGTTTGTCAAGCTCAAAATTTCTTGAGGTTGGTCAGACATCACCCAGATTGAGTTCTTGCAAGAAAGGTGTCATTATGTATGGTCTGAGCTTGTGCCTGCTGAATCTAACATGAGCTGAGCTCATCTAATTTGCCTTATCTCCATTTTTTTCCCTCTAACACCTAATGGCTGCATTAGGAATCTGCCCAAGATAAAAAAGTGTGAAATATGCCTCCTAATTTATAATGTAAATTTTTGCATAACAGGATCAAAACTGTTATCCTGTTGTGAATGTAACATCAGAGTGAAATAACAAGCAGTTTACCAGTTAATATGCAGGCTAATCTGACAAAAGCATTTTTACATTCATTTACAGAGTGACTGTCACCCTAAAAAAACTCCTGGGAGATAAATGAAACAAACCAAAACAAAATAAAACTTTAATCATTTCCATAACAAAAATTAAACAACTGTGGCATACGTAGGGAGGTTTAGAAGGGAGAAGAAAAGGAGAAGGGATAAAGAAAGAAAGATGGCAAAAAAAAAATACACTAAAATTCAACAAAGGATGTCGCATCAAGAAAACAATGGTGAAAAATTGCTCATTTCTCAGGAGAACAATTGTAATGAGAATGGGAAACTGGTACTGAACCAATTCTCTTCTCAATCTTCAGATCTTAATCATGTGATCCTCTTAGGATGCCAGAATGTAGTTTTCCTAAAGGCCTGTATAAGCATGTTCAGTGGAAAATCTGTCTACCAGCAGGTGTCTTTTAACTTTATTTTGTCGTCAACATGAAATAAAGATTAGAAGAATGGCATGAATTAGTTGATAAGTATTAGGGAAACAGGTGAAAAGCAGGAGGATTGTGTCACAGTAAGGTTTCCAGCTTATCCACAGGCTGCAGCATTTAATTAGGGAGTTGGCCCAATCCTTCTGCTGGGGAATATGGCTCGTTCAAAGCTCATCTTAATAAAAAATGACCAAAGATTAAATTGTATATATAGAACTTTGAATTTGGGATGCAACATTAAGTCATAATGAGCTTAATGAATTAATTGCATGAAGGTCTGCAATGGGTAACTAAAAATATAACTGATGAGTTACAAAGCAAATAGTTTTACTGGGAGCATCAGGTCGTTCTGATTATTTCAGGAGAAGGAGAATGGATCTGCACAGAAAATTCTGGGGCCTTTTTTTCCCTCATAAGGCAAATAGAGGACAACTTTTATTTCATTTTTCCAGCAGAAAGGAAAAGGAAAACCATGTTATTTTCCCTCTTTCTTTTGTAGACCTTATGAATATTCCTCTCTATCTCTATTGACAAGTTGGGTACATTCACTGAGAAAGTGAATCAATAAGATGGACTTAAATGCAATATTTGTTTTGGCTAATAACACGAAAAGCAACTATATTCCATGTAAAACTTGTAATGATTGTTATACCAGTAAGCAGGCCTTGGAATATAAACAATATATATTAAAAGGAGATGGCAGGACATAAATACATAAGTGAAACCATTACTGCCAAGTCTAACAGCGGGATAGAGCAGCTCAGTGTACAAATTTTTTCAAACTACAGAAATGTAACGGTAAACCTGGTTTATTTTAGGAAGCAGGATATTTTCCTTGGGTACTGGATATCTTTGGGTGCTTGGATTTGAAAGGACTGAAGAGTTTCAAAGCCAGAATCAAATCCATATGTTATCATGTCACTATAAAATAGAAGATAAAAATAACCGTGTTTGAAGAGCTGTAGTGATAGTCCCGTGATTGTGATGGTGCAGTTGAAGTAGATAGTGAAGATTTTTCTATCCACCTCACTGGCCCTATCCTAGAAAAAAATTGATTGGCAAACATCAATTTCCAAGAAAGCTTGATCACTGTTATCATGCACAAAATAACTGCAATGCCTCTAAGAGCAGAATGAAGGCTTTCCTTAAAAACACGTGTTTAACAAAGACATTTCTGCTCCAACCACCACTTTGCATAAATATCCTTGATCCTCTGGGGTATTTCCTCTGCTGGAGAGTGGATGGTGCTGGGGAGCTTCCTGGGTGGGGGGGGGTCTCCTCCTGAATGTGATCAATGAACTCAATTACAACCCCATTCCAGAGGCTTCCAGCCTCAGTTTGTGGCGATACACAGAGCCCACCATCCCTGACGCTTCTCCCAAAATCTCTTCAATAAATAAGAGGATACCAGAGTGCTCTGACTTGGTTTCTTTTTTTTTTTTTTTTTTTTCTTTCCCTTTTCTCTTTTTTTTTTAACAGCTCTTCTGGGTCCCCAGTTGATTTTCTTCGCAAGGTTAGTTGCTAATACATTCCTAGCACCCATGCATTATTAATGCTCACCGCTCTCCAAGGTGGCAGTGACAAATAGGGAGCAAAATTCACTGACTAGTGGGGAATGTACTTTTTAGTCATGCTTGAATTTTTCAATCCATTCTGCTTGTTGAGGATTTTTCAGTGGAGGTACTGTAGCAAAATATGATTTTTTTTTTTTCTATCCAAACCTAAGAAGCACTCTAGTAACCAGTGGAAAGCTTATGAGTCAGGGCTTTTCCCAGGAGATTTTGAGGGGGAGTAGTGCAAAAAGTACCTTTTGATGTTTCCAGTAGCATGGAAGTCATTGTTTTTCCTCCCATGTAGTAAGTGGCAGTTTTGACTGCAAATCGACTATGCATGCAGTCAAGTAAATTATAATATTTTAACTAGGCTGTGCATGCCAGCTGTAGCATTCCCAGAAATAATACCAAGTGTGTATCATGAGAAACATTGATTTTTAATGTGCAGATTTGTTTCTTCAGATATAAAACTCTATTAATTTTGCAATATAAAGAAGCAATCTGTGAAATACATTCTTAGGCTGTTATTGGTTACTATAAATCCCACTAGTAGTACCAGCACACTTGTTTAATTCAGAATTACTTCATTTAAAGTATGATTTTGAGCATGTGGTGGAGGTGCTGAAGATTTGGCAAATACCTCTTTAACATAACAAATAGCTGACTGTAAATATTAACCTAATTCTTCCTAATGTTTAATAGAGGGATAACTCACTGGGCAGAATAATGAATTCTTTTCTAATGGCTCTACATAAGGGATTAACACCTTCACTCAGCCGTCCAGAAATGCACTAGAATTATGGATGTATCTATTTTGGGGGTTCTTCATATTGGTCTAGTTCTGAACAATATGAATATGAGTCAGGCAGCTTTGGGGCAGGATTTGCTTTAGGGCTCTGAGGGACCCTGAATCAAGAAGATGACCCAGGCTGGAGCCAAGGAAAGAACAATGTGCAGAGTCCACAGATCATATTTTCATAGAATCATAGAATGAATCAAAGAATGGATTGGATTTGAAGGGACCTGAAGGATCATCTCATTCCAACCTTCCACCATGGGCAGAGACCCCTTCCTCTATCCCAGATTGCTCCAAGCCCCATCCAACCTGGCCTTGGACACTTCCAGGGATGGGGCAGCCACCGCTTCTCTGGGCAACCTGTGCCAGGGCCTCACCACCCTCACAGGGAAGAAACTTTTCCTAAAATCCCATCTAACCTTGCCCTCTGGCAGTGGGAAGCCATTCCCCCTTGTCCTGTCACTCCAGGCCCTTGTCAACAGTCTCTCTTCAGCTCTCTTGTAGCTCCTTCAGGCAATGGAAGGCCACAGTTAGATCACCTCAAAGCTTCTCTTTTCCTGGATGAACATTCCCAATTCTATCAGCCTTTCCTCATAGCAGAGCTGCTTCATCTCCCTGATCATCTTAGTGGGATCCCCTGGACTTGCTCTGACAGCCCCATGTCCTTCCTGTGCTGGGGACCCCAGAACTGGAGGCAGCACTGCAGGTGGAGTCTCACCAGAGTGGAGAAGAGGGACAGAATCGCCTTTTCCATCCTTCACCAGCCAACTATGTGTCTTTTTAAGTCAGAAATAATAGTTGGACAGGATCGGGATACAAGAGCAACTCAGTAAAACCTCATATGTTCTGCATCACTGATGGTAGTTTTTTGGCCATATGCACCATTCTTAACATAGATTTTTTTTTTCCTGTTTGATAAATAAAATATAAGAATTAATTTACCAATCTTGCTGGTTCCTCCCCTTCCCTCCTCATCTGCAATATGATTTTCAGACTGCCTTTCTCAGCTTCTCTCCCAGCCTAAAACTGGCGGTTGATTTATAAGTGAAATTAGAATAAAGAGTAGTGATTTGGGAATGACAAATGCATCCAGAGCTCTCAGTGATAGCACTGGAGGCTACCTCAGGTTAGAGTTTGTTATCTGAGACTCTACACCTCCACTGAGGTCTGCAGCTGTGGGTTTATGCAAAGGAAAAGCTGTTACAGTGGGAGTGGGAGCTGAAATAATGTCACTTAGGAGGATACATGGGGACCTGGAGACCAGTAATTCTGAAATAAGAGCAGGAAAGGGGTTATAATTTTTAACACTGGTTTGTAGAGATGAAAATGTGTTTGGGATGTGAAAAACATGATGTTCTGCTGGTCTTGCACATCAACCTATACACAAACAGATCTTTGGACTGGTTGGAAAGACCTTTTTCCAAAGGGCATTTTTTTGCCAGTGCTCAGAAGGTTTCCTACATTTCTAAATGTGTCCTTCACAAAGCTGTGTTCCTCCTGTGTTCTCCCAACTCCCACATTGCCTTTTATCCCCACTTAACCACTCTTTCCACTCTGTAACAGTTGAGCAGTGAAGTTGTGAGGGGCCACAGCACGTGGGTGAGACTGTGAGGAGGCACCAGGAAATGCAAAGAAGAGGGAGGAGAAGAGTGAACATGAAGGAATTACTCAACTTTTATGGGGTCTTTAGAATGAGGGAAAATTCCTACAGCTTTCCCTCAGTCTTGTGCCTTTTTCCCTTCTGAGTTTTTCTCATGTATTCGTTGCAAAGTCACTGGAATATCAAAACACAATTTGGGGACAGTGACAGTGCATCCTTTCCAGTCATGATCCCGAAGAAACAATTAAAACCTGTCAAAGCAAAATAAGCATCAGTATTTCAGTGAGTTACATGTCACAGGAGTTGGTAGGGAACACAATAAATAGCAAGGAGATGGGAGGAAAACGCAAAGTAAGAGTTGAAAGTGAAGATGATGGAGAACAAGCATGTGGAAATGAGGGGTGATAGCTCAGGGAACATCGTATTAGGAAAGGGTGGAAGTGTCAGAAAGGAACCAGAGAGCAGCAGATTGGCTTAAAAAAAAAAAAAGAAGTGTGCTCAGGAGATGTTGATGGAATCCATCCAACATCTGAACGACTCAATGAATAGCAGACTGTTGAAACTAGATGAGACACTAACTAATTTAGTTCAGGCTGTCAATAATTTAAATCAGAATGTTGCTGTATTCAATGCTAATATGAAGCCTCTGATTTCAGAAACTTAAGCTTTAAAGAAGCTGGAATGAATCCGTGCCATCCTTTTCCAGTTGTTATTATCGTTCAGGGACTGCTGAAAGAAAGGTTATCAATTCCATGTTATTGCTCTGTATAATTTTTAATATTTAAGATGTTTCTTGCATTTTTAAGCCATGACCTATATTATCTGCTTTGGAGGGTGATGTGTATGGTGGGAAAGGGCACAGTTTAAAACTGAAAAAGTCTGGAATGAGATGTATGGTTGCTACAACTCCTCAATTCCAGAGATTGCTGGTATGAGGAAAAATAAAATTCAAAGTCCTGTCTTTGGCAAAGCCCCCAGCTGCTCCCTTCCAATCTGCAGTGTCAGAAAACTCAAATACTTAACGAATCTTCTCATGTCTGTTGGCTTCATTTAGCAAACGTCTGTTCAGTTATCATGGATTAAAGGAAAATATTTATTTAAAAAAAAAATTCTCATTTTGGAGATATAGCAAATATGACTTAAAGAGAAATTCAAAGAGGGATTTTTATTTTTTTTTTTAAGTTGTAATTTATGTTATGGGGACATGAAGTAATGTAACAGAAACAGAAAACAGTTTCTGGATAAGAGATTTTAGGAGGGGAAAAGAAATATTTCCCCTGGGATAAATGTCTACCAATAAAGGATAAAAAGCAGGCAGAAAACTTATTTAGCCTCTCAGATATACGAATACTAAGCATTGAAAAAATAGTGTCCAGCAGTGAGCATTACCATGCCAGTTCAGCACAAATCTGTGATTCTAATGATTCTAGGAATCTAAGGATTCTATGATTCTATGAATCACAGTGTAATTTAAAGGTATTGCTGTCAACACCTTCATAATGTACGGATTTTCTCAATAATTCTTCCAAAGCATAAATCTGTTTAATTCCTTTTTCATGTCCATTGAAGCTGGATTAAGAAGATGTCATATGATGTCACAGATATATGTGGCCTATGCCTTAAAAAAGCAGAAAGCAGAATAATGGAACTAGAAGGCACCAAGGGAAGGAACAAAAAAGGTGCCAAGGCCCAGATGCCTTGGAAAACTCTTTATCTTGTGGGTTTGGGGTCACCTCACCTGACCACCCCTTCTCCACACCCACTGGACTGTGACAGCAGGGATAGGTCCCTGAGCAGCTGGAACCTGGTGGGAAATTGTACTCTGATGAAGTCGGTTTTTTAAGAAGGTTTTAGTTACCTTGTTTCACCCTCAGGTTTGTTCCCGTTGGATGTCACGTTTCCCAGCACAAAGCAAGGATCTGAATGTGCAACAGGCTTTTCTGATTTATGTAGAGCTTTGTGGATGTGTGTGGAGTTTTATTGAAAGATCTGGAGAGCTGAAACATTTGAACAAGACAGGGTAGAAGCTGGAAAACAAGGGTTGTGTGGAAGCAAAGAGCTGGAAAGCAAGAAAAGAACCTGTTTCTGTTTGCTTCCCTGTTTTCAGAGTTGTGAGCTGCTGCTTTTGCCTTTCCTCTTTCCTTTGATGCATTCAATCTCTACTTTCAAAATAGTGTTTTATCTCCCCAGTATTTCGTTGCATTCACTGCTTATTTTTCCATCTGCTTTCTCTATACCTGTGGGAGCCCCAAGCAGATATTATTCCAAGGTGTGCTATGGGCCCACCGGGAGGGATGAAGCTTCCTTGGGAACTGCAGCACAGCATAACTCATTCTTCAGGAACACAACATGGGCAGGAAAAAAAGTATTCCTCGGAAAAATACATAACAAGTTCAATGCTTCCACTTCTTTGTGGGTCTTCTGTGTGTACCACTGGGACCTGCTGTTACCATCCATGTGCCAGGACTGAGGACTCTCTGCCTGGTGGCTTTGGGGTTTCTCAGGTTTTGTGTCACTCGGTTCATTTGGAAGATCCAGGGTGCAGGCTGGATTTTTATTTCTTTCAGTTATTAAGAAACAGGATGAGGAAAACCCCACATCCAAACCATTTATTGTCTGAGTCACCAGTGCAGGAACACAAGAACCCCTTTCTAGAAGACCTAATTTATACAAGAAGTGATAGTTTAGAGACACAGAAGTCACCCAGAAGACAAAACAAACCGACAGAGAAGCGAAGTACCACGGTCAGCAGTAAATACACCCTCTCTCCTCCCAGAGAGTTTGTTTGGGCTTTGTTTTTCCTTCTGTTGTTCTGGCCTAATCTCTTTTATGAAGAGCAATTTATCTTCCTCCCTCTGTCTCCATCCCATCAGGGGGACAGGTGAAGGAGCTGAATTTCCAAAGGCAGCAGCGATGCGCACCATGGATCAGAGGGCACGACCTGCTCCCAGCTCGGAATTTCTCATCTTTACCAGCACATCCAGAGCTGGAGCCTTATTTTTCAAAGGCACTTTACAGTACACATACAATTATTTAAACAATTTATACTTAATTCAATTTTACACTGACAAATCTCTTGAAATCCTTTGTGTCCACATATCAAAACAGGCTACTGAAGAAAAATCTATAATATCAGCCTAAAATGCTACAGCTTCCAGTAGAAGATAATGGTTTATCCTCCAGAATTCCTGTAGTAAAAAAATTCAAACGCTATTCTATTGATAGTCAGATTAAAAAGTAAAATGGTGTAGATTATTTAATCACCTTGTTTGTTTGTTTGTTTGTTTTGCTGGGTTTTTTAAGCACTTGTTTTATTTATTTTATTTTATATTTATTTTATTTTATTTTACTCTATCTTATTTTATTTTATCTTATTTTATTTTGTCTTATTTTATTTAATTTCATTTTATTTTATTTTACTCTATCTTATTTTATTTTATCTTATTTTATTTATTTTTATTTTTATTTTGTTTTCTTTTGTTCTATTTCGTTCTGTTTTGTTTTGCTTCATTTCACTCTTTTTAAGTACTAGTTTTTCTTACAAAACACTACACAAATTTATTAAAACTTACTGCTCCTTAGACTCATCCATTGGAGGCTGGACTTCAGATCAGTCTGTATTTAGTCAAGTGTTATGAAGGACATGTATTGTTGATAGTTTAAGTAGGATATGGTCAGACATCCCTTTCAAAGTTAAATTATTTGCATAACGGGCATCATCAGCTCTCTCTTGCCCCATCTTAAAATTTTTTACTGAAAGTACGTCGAATAATTTTAAACTAAGTGATGTTACAAAATGTAAAAAACCCAAATTAAGCTCTAACAGGTTATTATTACTTCTAGAAGGGAAAAAATAATTATTGAAGGCTTCTTCAAACTTCAGGTAACACCAACTAGTGCTACTGCACAGAGTGTATGAGCTGAATCACCGTGAATCCAAATTAAATTTCCATTTATGTCTCACAAAACCTAGCGAAGACAAATCCACGATAATCCAGGCCAGGAATCTGGCAGGACAAGTTCCATTCGGGAGATATTTTTTTCAGCTGTGGAATACACTCCTGCAAACCAGGATTTATAGCAGAAATGCTGACAGACAATATTGGTGATACTGTTCTAATTTATTTGTGTTGAATGGTTTTTTCATCTCTTTCCCTTTTAATGATCTAAGTCTTTTTGCATCTGGCAGTGTGTTTCCTCACTGTTTACCTTGCCTGCCAAAGCAGTATCATCCATCTATGACTATGCTTTTCTTGGTTTCTTGCTCTCTGTCTTTAATATTTGGAGCCAATTTTCCATTTATTCCAGGACTCCTGTATCTCTGATGTTGCCATTAACTTGTAAAGTGGAACCCTGTCAAAAATGCTTTCAAGATGCAATTTTTTTATGGTGAAATATGCTCTTATGCTCTGGTATATTTTTACCATAAGCACTGAGAAATCCTACATCTAGTTGGCATTTGACACTAAGAAAAAAAATAATCCTGATGTCTTAGATCCTGAGTGAGGCATTTCTGCCTCTTCCTGGGTGCTCAGGACCTACCTGTGCTCACTTTACCAACCACAAGAGCGTTGAAAAACATAGATAATCTGAAGGAGCATGTTGGGAATTTGAATCTCACATACATACATATATATATATGTGTATATATATATATATATATATATATATATATATAAAATAAAGTGATGATTATGTAATCCAGTGACATTTACATTTTTGGAGTGTAACCTCTGCCATCACACTTTGCAGTAGCAGTAATAACTCCTAAATCTCTGATCAGATGAATGTGCTCCTGTTGCAGTGGAAAAGAGGGAGGATCCGTGGTTGTCTGGGCTTTTAAAATTCGGGAGTCAGGGAACAGGGTTTGGTCTCCTTCCAAGCCCTGCTGAAGAAGCATCAGGGTTTTGGGGACATCTCTTGGAAAGGGGTTTGGGGCAATAGGAAACATCATCCTGGATGGAGGGGGCTGAGGGCAAGACAAGTGAAGTTGTGGCTTCCCCATCCCTGGAAGTGTTCAAGGCCAGTTTGGAACAACCTGGGATAGTGGAAAATGTCCCTGCCCATGGCAAGGGGGTGGAATGAGATGATCCTTCCAACTCAAACCATTCTGTGATTTTATGACTGTCTTTTGCCTCTCAAAGAGATATCCTCCCCCATCCCTTCCCAGATGATTTTGCTGCCTCTTCATTAGGATGGAGTAAGGAATGAGGAACATGGGGCCCACAGTGCAAACTGGGGACCTGCAACACCACGTACATGCAGCAAGGTCTGGTTTGGTAACTCATTGTCAGATAATATCCAGGACATCTCCAGTCTTGTCCCTTCTCCAGCAGGGACAGCTGGACGTGCCCAGCTTCTGGTGTGCTCAGAAATTGCTTATTTTTTATTACAGTTTAATAAAGAGCACTATCCCAAGATAAAAACACTAATTACAGATGCTTAAGGAGGTGGGCAACCGGCCTGAACAAGTCAATTTGGTTTAGAGACTCTAGGACCAAAACTGAGATCAGGCATTTTAAATTGGCCTCTTTTCCTGCTTTCAGTTTGCATGAATCATGTGGCTTTTTTCCCTCCTGTTATTCTCAAGTATTGGCCACTTCTAGTGGGCCACAACTCTCATAGACAAGCCCTTAATTTAACAGCTCATTCTTGCTGCTTCATTTAAATAAAGATTCCAAGGGAAACTGTAATCCTACTGATTTGCAAATTGAACTGTTTTGTAGATGTTATTTAAACAGTGCCACTACGACTGTCTTTCATGAGAAACATGGTACAGTGAGAGAGATCAAAGATTCATAAGGAAGCTCTTTTTTTTGAAAGCCGATGCTCCTGGCTTCTTTAACTAATTGAAAAATTTTCTTTACAAGAACAGACCTTCAAGCACTGTGGCTGCTGCCACGAGCCTTATCATTACAGAGTTGTTACTTCCTCCTTTAAGGGACTGAGCTGGAGATTAATGGAAGCCTGTGCTGGCACTTTAGGATGAACTTTGTTATTTTCAGTGCACTAAACAAATCCTAACACGCAGGTGATTATCAATGGCCTCAGATTGAAAATAAATGAGTGCCTCCCCTTTTTTTTTTTGAGCTCAGAGGCAGTGCTTCACAATTTCATGGGATGTCACAGGACCGAACTGCATTTTCTCCTGAGGATGAATTTAATGATGATAAAAGGGAAAAAGAGTAGCACTGACTTGATTTTTTGAGGTGAAAGCTGTGCATGGGGGAGTTATTCCTGGGACTGCCTGGTCTGCCAAGGGACCAAGGTAAGAGATATTTGGGTTCTGGCTTTGACACAATTTTCCCATGAGAAAGATGTTCAAAAAAGCTCTAATAAGAGAGCTAGCACTGTTGTGCATGAATGTTGTGAATGAAAGGTATCATCCCTCTCACTCTGCCACTGTAGACTTCACCATAAGACAGTAATTAAATTGAATTTCTTTAAGCATGTGGCTTATTCTTTTCCTTTTTTTTTTTCTGAATTAGAAGTCACACTGGAGCCTCGATGCTCCCTGAGAGATGTGTGTAGCTGAGCCAAGTCTATCAGTCCCCAAACGTGTCTGGTGATTTTCTAAAATGAGAAAAGGGGTGGTAAATGATGCGGGTTTTTTTTTTTTAACAGAAAACCAGTTTATACGTGGCCTGTGTGTTTTAAGGGTACAATGGGATATTTATGAAGCAATGGTTTGACTTGGGTTATAACCATGGAATGCTTTTGGCTTCAGCATGACACAACCCATGAATATCAACTTGAATATACATTAAACTATAGGAATCCATCAGGATTTATGGATCATATGCTGCCATCTGAAGTCAGAAAGAGTCTATGGTCAGGAGTGAAAGCCTGATTTGGCATTAAATATGAGCAGCTCTCACTGGCACTTGGGCTGGATCAGACAATAGCTCTATTTCTGAGTGCTGTCACTGCTCAGCAAAGAAACACCAGCTTAGGTGCTAAAACCTGCCTGTTCCATCTGATAGCCTGTAAATAGTCCAAACCTTTGCACTTAGCAAACTCCAGGATTTACCCTCCAAGGTGTGACATTCTCAGAACTTACTGAGAAAAAAAAAAAAAAACAAAACCCAAACAAAAACCAAACCAAACCAAAAAAACATAGAGAGAAGGATTCTGAGGTTAAAATGGAATCTTGCTATTATTATTAATTTAAACTTAAGTTGTCTGTGTCTGAACTGGTGTTTTTGAAGCTGCTTTTGGGAAGAGCTGCACGCAGCACAGCAGTCCCAGGCTGCATTTTTCTGAATTCAACTTTGCATCACTGATGCACTTCAAACCTTTTAAAGTAGAACAGCACAGGATTGCTCTGTACTGCTCTGTGAGCATGGTTCCTGACCCCTTTCCCCCTCTTTTAGGGGGAATTTCAGCTAAATTGGACTCCTTCATTACCATCAGGTGAATGGTTTTTGAACTCCAGGCAAGAGTGAACTCCATCTTTAGAAATATTCTCACTCTGCTCCTGCCAGTGGGGAGGCAGGTGTGAGAAAACCCACGTTTAACCCTCCCTGGTTTGCTTAATTGCACCAGAGAACTTGATTAAGCAAGTACAGCGTTCACTGGAATTTGTGGGTTGTGCAATAGAAACTTGAGCAGTTTTCTCTGTAGTGGCACTTTTTTTTTTCCCTGGGAACAAAAGTGCGACATTAATAGCTGTGCTCAACAGAAAACTTGTGAGTGGGCCTCTCTGGCAAGAAAGAGCCACAGAGATTGCATTACATTGTGTGCCAGTGAGGAAGGTATACGCAGAAATAAGTTTATATTCCATGAGTGAGGCTTTTATCTATTTATACCACCTCCTACATGAAGCTACTCGGGCCAAACTCCCCTGCAGAGGCAGTCCTGGGCACCTCGCTATGCACATGGAGAGGCAGAGCAGCCAGCAAGGGCAGAACATCTTTTTAATTCAACATATCCTTATTTTCTTCTAGCTAACAAAGTAACTCAGGAGCACGGGGTAGTAAATGAAAACAGACGCTTGAGTCAGGCAGAGTAGCTGGGATTTTTTTTTTTCTCTCCCCCCTGTGCTGTGACTGTAATTTTCCAACCCAATTAAAGATTGGAAACTTAAGCAAGGAATCATAATTGCAGCAAAGGAGGAAAAACATAACAGGCAAATTCCTGTCCTTCCTCCTTTGGGTAGTTCAGGGGTATGGGGATGATTGAGCTGGACCCACCTTCTGCTCCAGCACCTCGTGGGGACCAGAATCCCAGGGCTCAGCCCAACCAGACCCGGATCAGACTCCTCTGAGCTGTTTAACCTCTTGGTCCCCAAAGCTGTTGGAGGGGCCTAGAGCCAAGCTAAACTCGTTCTGCTCAGGAAGGGCTTTAAGATGCTCATTAGAAAGGTGTGATCATCCACACAGACAGCACAGGGCTGGGCTCAGCAGATGTCTTTCCCCAGTTGCCAGAATACCAGCCTGCATGACAAGGAATCCAAACTCACCTTCTTCCTGGATTTATTATCTGAGTAATTAACAATACAGCACATACCCTGACTCAGTCCTTCCTCCCAGGCTTGTTTCCCTCTCTACAACTTTATGTGCCCTGCATGGTGCTGATAAGATTGACACGTTAAATGAGTAGAAATAACACATCTGCTGGAAATCCATTGATGGCCTGAGATATCAAGGGATCTCCTTCCTGGCCCTGGTGACTAATGCTCATCAGTTCCTAAATGAAAGGCCTGGCTGTCTGGCAGTGCTGGTCCCTGTGGGTGGAGGCAGAGGTTGACCATCCTCTGCCTCCCTCCCACCATGGCGTGGCATTTCCCCTCACAGCACCCACAAGCCTGAATTCGCACTCAACGCTTGTTTTTGTAATAAGAAAAAGGGTGAAAGAAACGAGGTGCATTGGTCTGTGATGTCCCTTCTCCAAAACAATCAGAGGATAGGATCATAGAATCATTAAGGCTGGAAAAGTCCTCCAAGATCATCGAGTCCAACCTTTGACCGGTCACCAGCGACGTGTTGTCGGTCACTTAAAACACATTTTAGTGTGTCCAATCCTAATCCCTGTCCCTTCCTTCACCTCTAAGTCCCACTGCTCAAGGGACTGTGCAATCACAGCATTCCCTGCTCCTTACCTACGTGTGCCAAGACAGAAAACCTTCATAAGATTCTCATTTGCCTCCTAAGTTTCTGCCAGCAGAGGTTTGTTTTTCAGATAAATGGTTGCTATACAGCTCATTCTCACAAATTACAGCTCCTGACTTCCTGGTTGGCTGGGAATGGGTGGAGGATCCGAACTGGACTGATAATAAGATGCCAGTGGGTGGATGTGGAGGCAACATCTGTACCTCTGATCTCATGTGCTGATCTCGTGTACTGGCAGGGACGTGTATGACACTTTGTTATTCCAGAAGTATCTCGAGGACATAAAATTCCGACAGCTGGAACCTGGTCTGGAGCGTCTGTGTTGTAAAAGTTCTCTCTCCTGCAGCTCTGCTGGGGCTTTCTGGCATTAACAGGACAGGAAAAAATGCCCTTATTTTTTCTTGAGTTAACTTAGAAGACAGCATGTCATGCATTAAAAAATGTGAGCATGTATATATATATATATATATATACATATATATGCATATATGTTCTATATTTTACTTCAGCCAGATGGTTATAGACTATTACCTGAGAGTGAGACAAATTAGAATTTCCTTTATGAGGACAAAAGACTATTCCATAAAAGCACTGCCAAAAAGGAAAACACACTATTGGCCCTATGAGTTAGATGGCCACTATCCACGGGTATGGTTCAACTGCTTTGCACTATTCCAGCACCTGGAAAAGCAGCTTGTCAATCTTCTTGGAGCCTAAAGGGAAGGAAAAAGCCCTTTGAGTGTCCAGGTAGTAAACAGCCTGGATTTCTGAAACAGAAACCTTGACAAAAGCTCCTTGTATTTATGTAAGGTGAAAATGCAGTAGCTGTAATGCATTTGTATTTCAGTAATGCATTTGTATTTTAGTAATGCTTTTTGTACCTCATGGCTCAATATTTACTTCAAAAATCACTTTGGTTGAAAGCTGGGAGATTGACTGGGCACACAAAAGTAACAGTACGGGGGGGTGTGAACAGGAATGGGAACAGTAAAGTTACAGAGGGATCTGAGGTGGGTCTGGTGGCATTTAAGGTTTAATTATCTGGATGTTGCTGCAATAACATTTTCCCCCCCAAAAAAGCCCCAAATGCAAGTACATAAAGGAATTAGTGAAATAAGGAAGATGATCTAAAGAAACATCTTTTGCTTCTGATGTCCTTTAAACCCTCACTGCCTTCAGCTTCTTCTCTTCAGCTTCCCTAACCAGTCTCCTGCACTCTGTAATTTGGAAAACAATGATGTCATTGGAAGCATTAACAGCAATAGTCATCGTGCTGCAGTTCGGACAAGCTGTTATGCTTTTTGTACAGGCAGAGGCTTTAACCAGGAATTTCCACCTTTTTTTTTTTTTTTTCCACCTTTTTTTCAATTATTTTTTTATTATTATTATTTTTCCATATTGTGGAGGGATGATTTCACGGGGCCTGTCAGAAATGATGCCTTGCCAAGGTTCCTTTCTTACCTTGGAGATCCAGGATAACAAGTGAGGGTGGGAAGAAGAAGGGAAAAGTGCCTCCAAGGGGAAAAGCTGAGAGTATTGCTACTTCTCACCAGGGAAAAAGGGGTTTCCATGTTAAGAAGTGACTGTGCTCATGGCATGAGCAGCTGGGAGGGATGTTTCTGGCCTTCCAAGATGGGACTTACAAAGCTGCCTTGACCCAAGCCCCCTGTATCTTCCAGCAGGAAAGGGAAGAAGCTATTAACAGGAAAATACTGAACTCTCTGCAAATACTTTGCTCCTCTGAGGTGCCAGTGACAGATACTATGTGGGATTTTGTGCAGGAGGTGGTGGTTTTGTGATGGGGGAAAAAGGAACAGTTATTGAAATACAGGTCACTGTAAAAAAAGCTTGAGAAGATTGAACTGCCTTGCTGTCCCATAACATTGAGTTTTGATAATAAATTCTCCCAGCCCAGGTTGGAAGAGGCACCTAAATGCCCAGGTGGGATTCAGGACTAACCAGATGAGAGCAGCTGGAATCTGCTGGTGCAAGGGTTAAACCAGCAGAGAACCTGACCCCCATCATTTCTAAACATGCAATTATGATTAAAAATGTCCTTGTCCTTAATACCCCAGGAGCTCAAAATTCTTTGTTCTTAATTCACCATGAATTTAACACAAATAAAGAACCCAATGGTAACACAGAGAGATTTTGGGCTGGGACAAGCCATTTAGGTTTTTTTTAGCACTCTTAGGTACTCACATTGTCTTTCCATCAGCTGAATCACAGATGCTTTTTCTGCAGCAACCTTGTTTACCTCTATTCCTCATTCCTGCCTTACTTTGTTCAAATGTCAACAAAATTATAAACAATATAGTCATAACAAACTGTGATCCTGTGCACCAAATCAAAGAATGAAGCCTGACTCTGTTCACAGAGTAAAGGTCTAAGACCACATCGTGCCTTAGTTGAACAATCTTAAGTCCTCAAAAAATGCTTTAATGCCCTTTTTAGTTTTTTTCTTGTGTGGCTTTTTTCTTTCTCTTTTTCCCCTTTTTTTTTTTTTTCCATATAATTAACGTGGAAGTGACTCTTTTGTTTGAATAGTATTTGGCTTTTAGAACAAAAAAAAAAGGATACACTACCCTGCTGTGACAGAAAAGAGTCAAACTGGTATTTAAACGAGGACAATTTCTGCAGATCTTTTTGACTATTAGATGAGATGTAGTTTAATTTTCATTGCTCTAAATTAGTCTTGGAGAAGGAGGAGGCCCTCCTTTAAAGGCAAGGCTGATAATGAAACTCTGGGACTGATTCTGGGCTGGTATGAACACAGACTAATTCTGCCACAAAGAGCTACCTTGGCTGAGGAGTTGCTGCCTGGTTTGTCAAAGACTCTGCTTTGGTTCTCTAGGCTATAATAGAAAAAGCAGAAAACCTCGTAAGCCAGGAGTGAGTCCAAAGAAATTATATAAATCATTAGGAGTGGAATGAATTGTTTCCTGTGACCTGCAGACAGCCAAGAGAGCAGTGCTGGGGCTCTGCCATTGCCGGGACGTCCCCACGCTTGACAGGTACCTGCTGTCCACGCAGAAGAAACATAGGAGAGCTGAGGCAAAGCTGGGGAAAACACCCAGAAAGGAAAAGACATGGATGTCTGGCATTTATCCTGCTTTGAAGCAAAATTAGCCTCTTTGATTAAATTATGCTGCGAGCTTTTGTTCCATCTGTGCTCAAACACGAGGTGGTCACTCCTGCTTGTAATGGCTGATCCCTCCTGTCCCAGGAGGGACAATATCACCTGTTTCATGGTGACATTATATTGTTCCTTGCAGGAACAAGGCACCAGGAAGGATTAGGATCTGGAAGTGCCCCACATTTGCAGCTGTACTATTGTGATGTGCATTTATAGGTTCCCACCGCCTCATGAATTCGTACATTTTATCACAGCGAAGCAGCTTTTCCATTCCAGGTAGTAGATAATAAATAACTCCCACATCAAATAGTGCAGGGAAATATTGAGTGGAAACGGCAAAAGAGTATCAGTTAAATCACAGAATCAAAGTTTTTAGATGTCAACAAACAAGCAGAAAGTCTACATTATGTAGTGGTCAGAAAAAAATTGCTGTAAGGAATGTATCAGTTCCTCTTGAGCTGTCCATCTACATCAGATCAATAGCCCTTCCAAGCATGGGACATTCAGGCTTTCAGCTTGAGAAATTGAAGTTCTCAAAATAAGTCAGGGTTGTAACACAAGTCCATCATTGTGTGTCACAGAAATGAAATGAGTTGTCTCCTGTTCGATTGATGACTGACAGAAAGCTGGGAGGAAGAAAGGGGAAAATAAACGAGACACGGGTTTGGGGTTTTTTTGAAAAGTTGTTACGAACACTTCTGTCAAAAAAGTTTACACTGAGGGATCTGCTTTCATTTTCCTGGACATGCCTAGTTCCCATTACTGATAACAGGAGTTAGATGGCGAGGGGCAGGAGGGGGGATGTGCTGGGCACTGCGGTGCTGCTGCTGTTCAGAGGGAGCTCATGATGTAAGGGAAAAATGTAGATCAAGCAGTTCTTACAAGAAAAAGTAAAATATGGCCAGGGAATATATAACTAGTAGCTTCTGGTACTTTTAATTTAGCACTTGGTAGTGACAAATGAGTAAATAGGCAGATATTTGGCCCGCTGAAATACATAAAGTTGAGTAGGAAGAAGCCCACATCTGAATCCAGTTGCATGTTCAAACCATTAGCATGGATCTAAGCAGCAAGTCTGGGAAGTGATTGCACATTTACAATCCCAATAGGAACCAGGTACAAAATTTGGCTGGAGATGTGAGTTCAGGCTTCAATCTATCTTAAAACAGGGAGGTTGAAGTCGACAGATCCAGGGCTGGTCCTACAGATGTTCCACTGACATTCAAAACAGCCATGCTGAAATTAATACAGCTTCTCCTGTCAGCTCTGCTCTGGGAAATAAAGCACATGAAGAATGATCTGCAAATTTTTTAGTTTTATCGGCTAAAAAGGCCCCCACAGTGCTTACAAACAGGCTAACAAAATCAATGCCTGATGCAGTTACTAGCCGAGCAGCTTGTTGATGTTAAAGGAAATAACTTTGTTATCCAAAGTACAAGTGCTCCTCTATTATCCAGGCTTTCAAAGTGATTGAGCCTGAAATGTATTCTACTAGTGGATATAGATACCCCTGCTACCTTGGAGACCAGGCAGTTTCAATACATTAAATATAGAAACTACAGTTTCCATTGCCCAGAGAGAGAAAAATGGAGACTGAAGCAATGGTTGTGCTGGGAAAGACTGAAACTGGGGTTCTAAACTTCTCAAAAAGTGGTGGCTCCTTGTTTTCATTGTGGTTTTTTTTTTTCATGGAAACAGTGGGTTTGGGTTGTTATAGGGTAGTAGGAACAACCTGCTTGCTGGAGCAGGATGCTGAAAGGGAAGGGCTGTGTTGCTTGGATTCTGCATTCTGGGGCCTTCAAGGATGTTGTTTAACTTCTTTGAGCCTCCCTTTGTTGGTCTGCAGGGTGGGAATTAGGAACCACACCTTGAGCTGCAGCAGGATCTGTCTGTGGAGCAATGATGCAGCTGAATCCAACCAGGTTTTAAGCAGATGGTGTATAAAGTTCTCATCAGTAGATGTGTAGGCAATACCTGTCATCATTAGGGATGCTAAAAAAGGGTATAGATTTTTCTTGCATGGGAAAAGAGTGTTTGTAAAATTTGAAGTGCACCTGGAAATGATAATGTTCAAAATAGATTAAAAAGAAGTCTAGATAATATAAAAAAACCCCATAAAAATAATCTAAAGGTCAATAAAATTGATATGGCAAAGATTTGATGGATCATATGTACGAAAACATAGTTAACATACAAGTGAAATAATAACTTTACATATCTCTTCGGGAATTATATGACATTGCTATCAGACCGAGTGAAGTATAGTTTGCCACATTCATTTAATTAGATAAAATGAAAATAAACTGATCATAATTGATTCAGCTGAAAAACTTGTTCAGTTTTTTAGTTTTAGAATTGGAACCAAGTAAATACGAGTATTTCAGAAAAGAGTTTAATGAAATAAACCCCTGTTTCAAGTTCTCACCACATATTTCAATCATTAATATTTTTATCATATTACTTTTTATAAGTGTATTTGAATGACATTTCAGGCTCTCAATATTTCAAATGAAGAAATCAAAAGGGTTGGTTATGGAAGTAGTCATGCATCAGACTTTTATTTTTTCAGATGTTCCTCTTGCTACTTCTCCTCCTCCTCTTCCAGAAAAGAAATTATGAACTGTGAATTGGCAAAGAATTTTACTGATATCAAATCTGTAGGTTTACTGGTATCATTTGAAGGAAAACTACTTAAGAGGAGCTAGAGAGACTTCTCAGGAAGAGCAGGCAATCCTTCATCTTGGGTAAAATGACTTTTCTAGATGTTTTGGATTTTTTTTTTTTGGTGGTTGCATTTTCTCTCCATTTTGTCTATGATTCCACTTCAACTTGCAAAACATATTTCACATTCCTGCAGAATTTTTTTATGAGATACATGTATTTTTATAACATATATTTTAAAAAGGACTTCTAGCTGAGCAGAAGCACGTTGCAGATATATTGTCAACTGTCATTGAAAAGATGTTTTTTCTTAATTTGCTTCGTTTTCCCCATGTGAAGCCATACAAGAAATAATGCCTTCTGGGGCATTACAGAGAAAAAAAGATAAACAATTGGAAGGGCCTTCAATCTTGTCATTCCCTTGTGGAACAGAGTGATAGTCGACCGCTGTCAGGGACAGCTCACTGCTCCCAGGACAATTAACTCCTTCTACCAAGGTCCAGCCTAAATTATACCTGGGAGAGTTTCACAGCTTTGCACGTGGATATAACTAACAACAAAATAAAACAAGTTTCTTGCACTTTTTGCAGTCCTTACAGCAGCTCTGAAGTGGGATACTCATTATCCCCTAGTTGGTACCTTGCAGGGTGATTTCTGCCTGGGCAGGACCGGTACAAACACCGCACGTTGTGCCCGCAGCGCTCGACGGAGAATCAAACCATTATGTCTAAAGAGAAAGATGCATTCATGGTTTTCTCATGCTTGCCATGATCTGCTGCTTATTTCTGAGCTGTTCAGCTGCAGATTTTCTGCAGTCCACTTCAGGCAGCGCAGAAGAACAGCTGGGAAATCAGTGAAGCAGCGGAGCAGAGTGGTTACAATAGGAACGTTAAAAAAAAAACCCAAAACAAAACCCCAACCTTACTGAAACAAAACCGTCCGAGGCAGCCCCATGGTGCCCTTTCACACTGAGACACTGTCCCAGGGAACCCCCTGGGAAATGGCAAGACATATTTTTCCCTGATAACAATGTATAAAAAAAAAAAAAAAAAGCAAAGCACAAAAAGTGCACAGGGCATCTCGCTGTGCCGCGCTGCTTTAGGAGAGCGACACGGTGAGACTGCGAGCTTTGAAAGGCACTGGGATGGTTCCCGGATGTAAATAAATAAATAAATTAATAATAAATAAGAGCCTAGCACAAAAAAATGGCTAGTGTCTCATGGAGGACTTGTTTGTTAACTCCTGATGAGATGCTGTGTGCAGTCATGCTGCCCTGAGGAGTTTATAATACCAGAGCCGGAGCCTCCAACATTTCCTAAGTACTGCTGTGAATGGCCTTGTGGGACTGCAGTAATTGAGGTAACTGTGTTACTTCTGGACTAGATCATGCAACTCTTACATCAGGCATTAAGCACTTAGGAGAGTAGCCCCATTCACTTTACTGATGGCTTTTAAATGGGAAAATGTATTGCAATCACAAAGTTACCTACCCTTGAAAACTCAGGGTAGTCACTCAGGACAGAATGGAGAAATCTAAGGAGGTTCACATAGAAAACAACCAACAAATGAACTATACATAAACCTAATCTCTCCTCTTCTGGTGATTTTTCTCCTGCTTCCAACCAAGCTCAGTTTTACCAGTGACTGTCAAAAGCCAGTGCTGTCCTGAATGTGAGCAGGTTTAACTCCAATAAATAGTTGCAGGTTCCAGCTAAATCCAGCCCCCCTGTAACGTTACCCTCCATTGTGGACATGCCTCCAAAATACCTCCTGTTTGACAAAAAAAAAAATAAAAAATTGCAGTGCTGCCTGGACCCCTGAGGTTCCCCAGGACTGCTCCATCCTGAGCAGGGGCCTATTTCCCATACTAAAATTCAGCTTCTTGGCAGAGGAGTGCTGAGCGTGCAAATCCATTAGCCTTGCCTGTGTGCTGCTGAAATCCCAACCCCGTGACACACGTTATCCTGGGCATTCTCCTTTGAACAAAATCATTCACAGCAATGGTGCCACCACTCTTGTAACCTTGTACACTCTCACAATAAATATATAATGTCATTTATAATATTTTTTTTGAGGACCGAGTTCTGTTCTGGGCAGCATTCACCTCTAAATGTGGCTGTGTTTAATCAAACTCCACAATGTATTTCAGATGTGTATCTGGGTAGTGCCTCAAGAAAGGTGAGCCACTGTGCAGAGAGAAGGGCAATCTGTGCTTGCAGATAAACCCAGTAGAAGTTCATCAAGCTCTTTGGCTTTGGGAGAACACTGAGTTCAACTCTTCTCCTTACTGCTTTCAGTGTTTGCTCAGTCTAGACTAATCTTTGGAAAGAAAGGGAAAACATTTACAAATGCTTTCAAGACATTTTTAAAAATAGTTTCAAGACATTTTTACAAATATGTACATTAAACTTTTAATTTGAAAATAATAAATTTTATATATATAATATATATTATAAATATTTCTATATTTCTGAACTATATTTCTTCTTATTTGCCCTATAAGGTATCATCATAGAATTATAGAATGGGTTAGGAGGGACCTTCAAGATCATCTCTTTCTACCCCCTGCCATGGTCAGGGACAGCTCTCACTAGCCCAGGTTGCTCCAAGCCCCGTCCAACCCAGCCTTGGACACTTCCAGGGATCCAGGGGCAGCCACAGCTTCTCTGGGCAACCTGTGCCAGGGCTTCACCACCCTCACAGCCAAGAATTTCTTCCTAATCTCTAATCTAAAGCTTCTCTCAGTTAGAAGCCATTGCCACTCCCACAATCCTCCCTATGGTCACAGTTCTGTACAGTTCTCTGTGGTTTTGGATCCCTGTATCCCTGTGGTGGAACGTAGAAGAGACATCTTTGGTGGTTTTTTTGGACCCACGTGTATTTATTCACATTCATCTTCTGGTATAATCTGGTTTAAATGATTTTTTGCAGCTGTTAGATGATGGCACCTTTAGAGCCAATTGCAATTCTGTGTTCCTCCATGAGTATTTTGCTGATTTCAAATAGTTCTGCACATAACGGTTGCAATTTTTTCAGGAGACATAAGATTATCATCTAGATCACTTGCAGGGCCAATGGAGAGAGAGGAGAGCTCCCATAAAATCATTTATTCTATCACCTTTTTCAAGAACTTATTCATTTCTTTAGGAAATCTGAAAGTTGTTCTTGACAAATTTCTATGGTTTCATACCCAAGGTTCTGCTCCTTTTTTTTCCCTGGAGTCACCAGTATTGAGGACAGACTTGAGTTGGAGGTCCTTTCACCTTTGCTAGTTGTACCATCTTCATCCTTGGATGTTTTCAGGATCTGAGTGGATCAAACCCTCAGTAATCACATCAGACCCCAGAGCTGCCCCTGCTGGGGCAGAAGGTCTGACCAGGGATCTCCTGGGGCTCCTTCCCACCTGAATTTTTCTGCAATATTATGATTTTTCCACTTGCCTAAGTGAGAACTGTTGCTCAGCTGAGCAGCTAAAGCTTAATGCTTTGTTCACCAGGTAGAATATGAGTCAGGACCATGCTGGATTCTGGACCCTTAAATCCTGCAGTGCACTGTGAATTATTCACGTGAGGGCCAAGTATGGACTACCCTGCTGATACATCTCTGGCCACTGTGCTTAAGGGTTCTTTGTGTATATATCAGTGTAAAATACTTAATTCTTTTGTAACAACCTCTTTTTCTGGAAGACCTATCGTCCTCCAGTGGATCAATTTTGTCTAAGGAATGTAATCTATATTTAATTTGCAGTAGGTACTGCAGTTCCCCACTCTGTTTTTAGCTGATTCAGCTCCAATTCAGCTTGCTTTGACCTCAGAAATATTCCCTGCTAACTGTCCTCCTGTTCACTCCAATTTGTACTGCCTAAATGCCTTACTGCTGAGTGTCCCTCTGGCCATTTTGAAAGGTGTTTCATCACACTACAATAAACGTGAAATACTGATGCACTCAAAACAGCAGAAAAGGAGGGGGAAAAAAAGCAGCTGGATATCGACATGGGACTGGACAGGGGCATTTATTACACTTTACTTTCGTACCATTGGCTACCTTTGGCAAAGGAAGAGTCTCCAGGTCCCCGGTGGGCCAAGGCAGTCGATGCTACACAGGAGTTAAATTAGACCTCAAGTCAAGCACATATCTACCTTGGCTGGGGTACCTCCAACCTAAAGTCCCTGGAAAATTTACATTTTTCCACTAAGTTAACCAATAACAGAGTGAAATGAGTGAGAAAAAAGCAGCTGTCTAGCCTGCATCTTGCTTCATTATCAAATGGATGTTGTCCAAACAGCAGCTAAGGCGCCTTATGAGGAAGACAAACAGGCTGATGTACGAGCTGTGGCCTGTGTTTGTCAGGCACATTAAGTAAAAACAATTAAAAAAAAAAGTTAGTAGGCATAATAACATTTTTGAAAGGTTTCTGTCATGCCCCTTGTTATTCTGAAGGTGCTTTTCCCCTCCCTCTTCCTATATTTCCAGTACCTAAACTGGCTTTGCTGTTTTCGTGTACACACAGAGCTTTTAATAATATTAGTGTTTATATTAATTTGCCAGAGCAGAACACACTTGTTCCATTTGGAACCTTAATTCAAAGGTCCAAAATAAGCAGATTCCAGGTTGTCTTGGTGTCTTTATATTCTTCCCTAAGTGCTGAAGACTCCAAGCACATCAGAAACTGCAGGTGTGAGCCTATGGAATTAGAACAATGATTTTCAAAATGATACCGTCTTTGGGAGGAAAGCAGGTTAACGTGATTCAGAGCCTGGATGGCTGGAGAGAAGGGTCATATTCATACAACCTCTGGGTGACCACCTCGTAGGTGGATAAATCCCTCCAAAAATATTCAGAAAATAAGTTTGTTCTTCAAAACAACCTCCAATAACAACCATCATAGAATGGTTTGGGTTGGAAGGGACCTTAAATATTATCATCTTTTTCCAACCCCCTGCCATGGGCAGGGGACTTTAGCTTACTGACCTATATAAAACAACTAAAAAATTGTAACCATGTACAAATAAAGTAGTAATTTTATTGATCATAGCAGGCTTGAATTGGAAAAACAAAAAGACAAACAAATAAACAACAAGAAAACCTGAATGACCAACAAATTCCTCTACACCAAATAAGTCTTTCATGCAAAGTAAAACTATACCTTTTTATATATATTATTTCATCCAGCAAGAAGGTATTTTATTTATTATGAATGAATGTAGGGTGCAGACACTTAATCTGTGCAAACTCTGTTGCTTTATTATTTTAATAATTTGAAATATATACCTCATCTATCAACTCCCTACTTCAAGCTCGTGCATTGCAAACAACCGTGTCTCCATCTCTGAAAAAGCTTTGCTTGGTTCATTTCCAAAAGAGCTCTTCCCTACCTATTTGCTGGTGGAGAAAATTATTTTGAAATATGAAACAGGTAAACCTTAACCTGCCAGATGTCTTCTTCATGTAAGCAATTTAAATTCAATTTGTGGCAGAAAATACAGGCAACTTCTGGATCAATAGGCTGCATTCAGCTGAGCTGACACACAACACCTGATCCACCGCCAACCTGGCCGGGCTCTCATTCTTCATACCTGAGGGACTTTCCCTGGCTTTTATCGCGAGGTAAAATCTCCCAGGATTACAGGTACTTAAAGCTAATTAGGTCTGCTCTGTTCCCCTCCATTTGAATGGCCTGTGTTTCTGCAAGAGCCGGTCTGCTTTTGTGTTTCAGGGGGATAATTGCGGTGGCACACGCCAGCCAGGCAAATGATAGCCCTGCGCAAACACGCACCCCGGCCCCTCGCAGGAGAAGAGGGTGATGAGATAATCGCCGCAACAAAAGCTGCTGCGGGTTCACCTTGCTCACTTTTGTCAGATATCTGCCTTCCGAGCCGTAATTATGTGATTAGAAAGAAGAGGTTGTAAACAAACAGGACTTTACTCCTCCCCAGACACGGGAAGTGAGGCGTGTCGATCCCCAGAGCTCCTCGAGGAATACCTGCACCTCGCTGGCACGTGGAAGGCTCTGGGATGTGTGACGTGCATGCACATCAATCCTCCTCTCGGTGCTCACAGCACACAAGTTATTAGCAGAAAAATCATTTTCCGTTCACATACGTTTAACCAGGGTTCAGAATGAAATTTAATCATTGCTCAGATTTGTAATAATTATTATTATATGTAGGGTTAAGTGCTGGAAAAATGGAGCTTTTATTTGCCATTTAACAATTCCCCCTTCTATCTGTGAGCTCTGATTCTCCCATTATTGTGTTTCCTACAAATATCCCAGATACTTATAAATATTCTATTGCAATGAATTTTATATGACCCTTCAGTTCTAACAGCGGAAGCTGCATTTTGAACTTAACCTAAAATCCAGTGCAGTAAAGCCAATTTTTAAATGTAACCTTTCCACCAAGTGGTAAAGACAGTCATAAAGTCACTTATTATTGCTCAAGTCCCTCTTGACATATAATTAATCCATCTCAACCCCCATCCAAAAATCCAGAGGCAGCAAATTTGCCCTTCCTGAATTCACAATTCATAGAGGCAAAGCGTTATCCAGCACTCCCTGACTGGGTGCACACATTGCAGGAAAGGGAGCACAGATGAACATTTAGGAGACACTCATCTCTCGCTGTGTGTCAGCAGGAGGGGAAAAATAACAATGACTGAGACAGAATCTCAAGATCTCTCAGAATGACTCAAAAATGTGTGGATATGGCACTTGAGGACACGGTTTAGTGGTGAATATGGTGGTGGTGCTGAGCTGATGGTTGCACTTGGTGATCTTAGAGGTCTTTTCCAACCTTAGTGATTCCATGATTCAGATATGGATGGACAGTTTCCTTTCTTCGAATCATTAGGAGAAGTCCTGGTTGTCATAAACTTCATAGAGGAGTTGGGAAAAGAGGCTTTTGGAGTTGGTCTAGTTCAGTCTCACACTTCAAGCAAGAGACCTTGACCCATCGGAGTGTGGAAAACCTCCACATGTAAATCTCTTTGAACTTTAGAAAATAAACCAATAAGTCCTTTTTGAGACTATGGCATTTTCCAATAAATGATGCCATCGTCCCGAGGAAACTTAAAGTAGTAGCTCTGAGAACAAAGAAGATGTCAAAATGGGCTAAAATTAAGTTATAAAGAAGATACAGCATTTAACCTGGTCTTTGACCTTTGTGTGCACTCAGAAGGAATCACAAGAGCTTTCCAAAACCAGAACTCGTGCTGCTGTAGGGAGGCTCATTGCAGCCCTGAGAGCAGCCTTACAAATTGATGCTATGTCTTCCAGCATCAACCAAAAATTGTTAAGTGCCATGTTTGTCTCTTGCTTTTTATAACAAGCCCAAACCAAAACTGTGAATTTCCCAAAGGGTGAAGAAGAGGGTAAGGATTAGAAATAGGCTATTAAAAAAAAAAAAACAACAAAACAAAACAACAAACAACTCTCCACCATCGTAACCATATTTCCAGGCTCTGAAAATATTTTTATATGGTATTATTACCATCAGTCATTACATGTCCCTCTGTATATCTTTAGAAACCAGTAATCATTGTAGGAACTAGATATTGATATCACTTGAAAATATGCTTGAATAGACTGCAAATTGGGTATATTGAGAATAATGTAGTCCTCTCCTGTGTTTCCTTTCACAATAATCCTTTGCTATATGGCACTATCCAAACCCATCACTGAATATAAAATTATTGAGTGTGTCACTGTTGCTTCCACAAAATTATGAATCTGTTGTGCAATATCCTTGTGATGAATCATCCTGTTTTATTGACCAGCAATGCTGAAGTGTAGAAAGATTAAGATGGAAACATTCCCATAAATTAACTGCCCAAATCAAGGTATTTTCTGTGTAGCTGGGTATTCACAAATCTGGAAATGATCAAAGTGGGGGACACTCAGCATCTCAGCACAGAAATGTCCTTGGGGACAAGGGTACACACTTCCTCATGGAAACTGGCCTGAATAACTTCATGGTCTTCACTTACTATGTCAGAGCCCAGTTTTCCAGGGTGTCATTCAGTCTTCTAATCACAGAATCATTAAATGGTTTGGATTCAAAGGGACCTCAAAGAGTATCTTGTTCCAACTCCATGGCAGGGGCACCTTCCACTATTCCAGGTTGCTCCAAGCCCTGTCCAACCTGATCTTGGACACTTCCATGGATAGAAGTGGTGACAAGTCTTTTTTCCTCATGATTCCCTGACAGGTTAACTGCACACCTTCCGAACTGCATCAAGTGAGGTATGGGAGCTGTACAGATCTGAAAGCCCTGTGGAAATTAATATGTGATCTTGTAATGATTTGCCATATCATACCACATATGCCTTGATCCAGCAAATCACTTAAGAAAGTGCTTAAGTTTAGCCTGTCATTTCAAATCAAGCTTCGAGATCAACCTTGACGCTGTAATGACATAATTGAATTAGCCTGGAGCCTTAATGTAGTCTTCTTTGTATGATTTCCCTTTATTATTGCAAAATAAACAAGGGCTAAGAATAATTTTGGAAGTTGTGCCACGTGGTACTGTTCTGAATTGGCCACAAGTCTTGGGCAGAACTGGAAAATTTAGAGCTGTGACACAGATGAGTTTATAAGTGGTGGGAAAAGGGGGAAAGGCTTTAATGTGATGGAGGGTATTTGTAGATTAGACATCAGGAAGAGATTCTTGGCTGTGAGGGGGGTGAGGCCCTGGCACAGATTGCCCGGAGAAACTGTGGCTGCCCCTGGATCCCTGGAAGTGTCCAAGGCCAGGTTGGACAGGGCTTGGAGCAACCTGAGCTAGTGGAAGGTGTCCCTGCCCGTAGCAAAAGTTTGGAATGAGATGAGCTTTAAGGTCCCTTCCAGCCCAAACCAGTCTGGGACTCTATGACTTTAAAGCAGCTGTGCTATTTGTCTGTGTGGAGCTGGTGGGGCTGACACCCTTCACCAGTGGGATTTTAAGAAGTTTGCAGTAGGAGATACACCAACACTGTGTTTGTGAGCTGTGCTGTACCAGGTGCTCTCTGGAATGCCACTTGTGCAGCACGAGGTGCCTCCTCCCTGCTCCAACAGCGGCTTCCTGGGGGAGAAACTTGCAGGTTGTCTGCAGATAAACCAATGAGCAGCAGTCCCAGGCTGACCTGGGACAAGTTCAACCTCAGAATAAGGCTGTAGTGACTTTGTAGACATAACCTTGTGGTGGTCTCTTTTGGGCTGAGCCTGGGAGGAAAATATTCCTTACTGGCTGAAAATCCCATCACCCTTTGCTCTGTCTGTCTTGCCTTTGCTCTTGCCTTCCTGTGGCAACCTTGACTTTCCCTTTTTGTTCCCAGTTCCTCAAGTCCTTCACTATATAACTTTTATCTCCTCTTTTCCCCCCCATCTCCTCATTCCTCTCCAAGCAGGGCAGTCTGCTCCATAAGCACAGCTCAGCCTCCAGAGCCAGAGCATGAAGTTTTTCCAGCAGCCCCCGGCAATGGCACTGGTTGTGGCAGGTGAATGAAACGTTCCCTACATGGGAAACCTTTTGTGACTCTCATTGCAAATTCTCAGTGCATTTGAAGGGCTGTGTCTTGGTCATATTTAGGTGAATTCTTAGTGGAATGGTAAAATTTGTCTTGACATTGAGAATGTTGTCTCTGCAGCATCCAAAATCCTGAGTAAAAATAGAGGGGTACCACTGTTTTTAAAAAATAATTAAACCTGTTTTTTAGTGTTAAAAATATTTTAGGAAAAGGAGTTGTTGTTAGACCAATTAAAATCAACAATAAATTAAAGAAACAGGCTTTGGGCATGTCATCCTTCGTCACTTTTCAACTACTGTCTAACTCTGTTGGGCACTTGCCACAGCAACAGCCCTATCTCTGCTTTAATGTTCTAACATAATTCAAAAAAATATTTTAAACTATATTTATAGTAAATATAAACATATTAAAATTATTTTCTTTGCCATCAATCTGAAAAATAGCTCAATTTTTTTTATGCTGAATTTTCCCAAAAATTAACCCTGACAGAATCCTGAGGATTCAGCCAAAGCAATTACAAGCCTGTGGAATCACAAGTGACAGAACCCAGGGTTTTGTACCGGAAGGCATCAGCCATCCCTACATACACACACAGGGAGAAAGAGGAAAAAAATAAAAGAAGGAAACGAGAGGCAGAGGGAACATATGTTGTAGACAATCCTGCCTCCCCTAAAACTGCTGTTGAGTCAAGTAACCTGTTTAAAAACAATGTATTCCTCTAACTACAGCCACCTGGCTTGTAATTATAGTCCTCATTAGAAACTGCTACAGGTCTTGAGTGATTAGTTATTGTTTATAAACTGTTCAACTCTAGACCACCTGTTTTCAGACGGTGCTGCACCTTCTCCTTGCCTCGCTGCATCATGTCTATTAATAGAAAAGCACCTGTTTCCTGACAGTGCAAAACCAGAGATAAACGTGTATCTCTAAGCAGCTGGGGGAAAGGTCTTTGTGAAGGACAACCAGATATATTTGTTGCTATTAAGCTGTCTCTAGTCACAGTTAGAGCATTTGATGAAGTTGCCCTGCCTCGTGTCTCTCGTGTCCGTGTGGACTCCCCAGCATCTGATGTGGAGCTCTTGGAGAACATTTATAATTAGCCCTCAGGAGATTGGGAAATCCGGAGAAATAAAACAGGAGATTTGAATCCTGGCACTAATTGTTAAAAGAGTTAAACGCTCCTGCATGCAAAGCACCCAAGACAAAAGGGAAGGTGAGTGGGCCAGGATGTGCAGATGCAGGAGGTGAGGCATGAACGCCGTGTTCCTTAAACAAACACAAGGATCACTGCGGCCCCACTGGCAAAGGCAAAGAGGAGGCACTGATTTTCTTAGGGCGATTCAGTCATGTAGACAACAAACTCATGCTACAGTTAAAATATTTAGAGCCAAATTCTGCTCTGAGTCACGCTGGATTCAGCTGATTTATTCCCAAACCTAAACACTGTAGCTGAGAGCAGAATTTGGCCCCTAGACCCCTAAACTATCATTATCCCATCATTGGTTTTCATTTGTGTCCATGAGTGGTAGATGATTTTTTTCTTATGTTTTTTTTTAAGGAGTGAGTTGTCTACCTGGTTTTGAACTAAAACTGAGCTCTGTCTCCAAGACTGTCAGTCTGGGAGAGTGGACACACGAGCAGAGAGGCAGAGCTGGAGGCACAAAGCTGGAGCAAGCAGAGGAGCCGGCTGTGCACTCAGAGATGGAGGCAGCAGGCTATGCCATGTGAGGGGCACACCAAAACCTACTTGGGCAAGGGGAATTGGGACCATGTTTTAGTGAGGTGAAGTCAGTTTTAGGGAGTGCATTGTGTATTTGCAGCACTTTAAATCCCAAGTGATGCAGGGGGCGGTGGGAGCTGCCATCTTCTAATGTAGTGTTGGGGGATGCAACATTCCCAGCCTTTCCCTGCTCTGTTTTAAGCACTTGTGGTCATGCCTTGCTCCTTATCCAGCACAATATTTACTGTGGTGGTTTGCAGTGGGCCTCTCCCATCATCCAGCATTTTATTGAAGAATATCCAGGTTCCCTAAAAAGGCTTTCCTCTCCTTATGAACCAAAAAGCTGCCTCTGGATGGGACCCGTAATAGTCCCCGGAAAAACAATAATTAGTTTCCTGATTAGCATTTTTGGGATTGGCTGATCATCCTTAAGGGAAAGTTATGGCTCATATGCAGTTGGTTTTGCTTACTCATTTATTGGATAACTGATAGTTTCCAATGTTAGATGGCACTTCATCAAAAAAATAGGGGATAACACAGTCTGAACATTAAGCCAGGAAAGTTTTTCGTATTCGGTGGCATGATGAACAACCCAGTCACCACCCTGTGTTCCCACACAGCAAATGTTAGGCACCTGTGCATCGCAGTGAATCATCTTATCAGTTGTTTATTCATGACTGAACATGTTCCCAAACCTATTTCTCAGTGTTTGACCATCCCCACTGCTCCTTTGCTCACTGCTCTTCCTCAGGAACCAAACAAAACTTTCACTTTGTGTGAAAAAGGCGTGACTAAAGTCACCAGAATTATGCAACTAAACTGAGATGAACATATTTATCTGCTCAATATTTAAATGATATCTGTGCTCCCCATCATTATTTCAAAGATCCTGTAAAACTTCACCTCCAGCAGAGCCTCAGGATGGGCAGCATCAAACCTGTCCACCCAAAGTCAGAATCCCAGAATCAGAATTTTCTGAATGACAAAATTTTCTGAGTTGGAAGAGACCCACAAGGATCATCGAGTCCAACTCTTAAGTGAATGGTCCATATGGAGATTGAACCTGTGACCAGTCCTCCAAGTACACTGAGCCACCGAAGGATTTACATCAATTTGGCAGAAAGAATGGCAAATTACTTGGTATCTCAGAAATTCAACAGTGGGACTGAGGTTTTTCTGGGTACAGGATCCTCACAGTCTATGCTTTTGTTGTTTTTTTTCAGCTGTGGTGGAAACCTGTAGGCTATGAAAAGTTGTCAGTGGGGCTACACAGCCTTCTGCAGGCAGATGTCAATGAGGTACTTTCAGAGGTAGTAAATATATAAATATATTGCTCTCTAGAGCTGCCTGAAAGGAGGTTGCAGGGAGGTAGGGGTCAGCCTCTTCTCCCAGGCAACCAGCGACAGGACGAGGAGAGATTGACTCAAGCTGTGCTAGTGGAGGTTCAGTTTGGATATTAGGAAAAATTTCTTCACTGAAAAAAATGGTCAAACAATTGTCAGGGGAGGTTTGGTTGGATTTTTGGAAAAGGTTCTTCCCCCAGAGGGTGGCGGGCACTGAACAGGCTCCCCAGGGCAGTGGGCACGGCACCAAGGCTGACAGAGCTCAAGGGTTGTTTGGACAATGCTCTCAGGTACATGGTGTGACTCTTGGGGTTGTCCTGTTAAAGGCCAGAAGTTGGACTTTGATGATCCTTGTGGGTACCTTCTAACTGAGGATATTCTGTGTTTCTGTGTCTCTTTGGCTGGAACAGGCTGCCCAGGGAAGTGCTGGAGTCACCATCCCTGGAAGGGTTCAGAAAATGAGCAGACGTGGCACTTCATGATGTGGTTTGGTGGTCACGATGGTATTCAGTCCAAAGTTGGACTTGATCTTGAAGGTCCTTTCCAGTCTTAATAATTCCATGATTGGATATATACATATATATATTTATTAATTTGGGCTCACCATTGCTGTCTCTACTCGCAGCTTTGTGCCTCTGCTGTGAGATCCTGAAGGAGTGGCTCAGACATGGCACTGGCAAGGAGGTCTGGGCTGGGTGAGAAGATGCCAGGCTCTGCAATTAGGCTCTGAGCTACATGGGAAGCCATCTGAAACAGCTGGTAGGACACAGCTTTACAGGCTAAGCTACCTACTGCCTGCCCACAGGCTGACTCCACCTTGAAGGGAATTTCACTGCCAAAATCCTAAGCACTTTCAAGGTTCCTATTTTTGAAGTGAACTACTAGATTAGTCTATGCTGAAAAATAGAAAGACAGGTCATCTGCCTTTTTCAGAGTAGTACTAATTTCTCTATGCAAAAATAATCACATCTAACCCTTGCCTAAAAAAACACTCTCCCCCCCCCAAATAATGCTTTGAATGTAGTTCTGAAGCATAAATGCCTTTTAGATTCTTAGGGGGTTTATCAATTTCCTCTTCAAAATACGGGAAAAAACTTTTGCAATGACAACATCATTGTGTGGAAACAGCAGCAAAAAAGTAAATAAATAGCAATAGTTATCTCTTTATTGTCCTACTGCAGCTTTTCTGCTAATATTTGTGTAGGTATTTATATAGTTCAATATCTAGCAATAAGAGTGTGCAAAAACCAAAACCTAACAAAAGGCTGCAGGGTTGCAGAGCAGCACAGAGGGGTCTCTTTTTAAAGTGACTAACCCAGTTGATTTCAATACGAGTTTGGAAAATAATCAAAAGTTCTCCGTGGTGAAGAGCTGGCAATGGGGTCTGCAGGAAGCACAGATCTTCCTTGCCCAGTGGGTTACCTCATGTTTGGAGAAATCAGAACTTTTCGGTGCTGGCTCAACCTCTCTCTTTGAAACCTTTTGCTTGCTGTTTCTTTTTTAAAGGTGTTAAAGAAATATGACTGTAATAACAACTGACAAAAATCTCTGGGCTTGAACTGAAGTGGGAAATCACAGAGGTTACTTATTTCCTCATGCTTTTACCATTTGTTCTCTTTTCTCGAGGAAGTTGAAAGACCTGAGGTTCAAACTTAATAAGGCCCCATGCCGTTCCTAAGAGTATTTACAACATGCAAAAAATAAGCCAGCACATTTCTTATATTTAAATTTGTTTTCAGTCATCTAAGCCATTACACAGTATGCCATCCTGAAAACCTTTTGTAACAAGCAGTAAATGTTTCTCAGACAAGGGAAAGAATGATGTGTTCAACCACCCCAGCTGCTTGAGCCCGGGAAAACGACAAAACATTGGTGAGCCTGCACTCCCCACATCCCAGTTTGTTTCAACATCATGGAAATGGAGCTGCCTCCAGTCCACGACTTGTGCTACAGACGTTTGTGTGGGGAGGCAGCCTGCGGGATGCCCCTCTGGGGTGGCAGAAGCTGAAGCTTTGTGGTGTTGTGGAACAGACAACGAAGTGGGGTTTTTACTAACCACAACTGCTTAAAATTTTCAAGGCTCTGCCCTAAAAAATGCCCTTTGATTCAGTGGGAAGCTTTCCATTTCTAATGAGATTAATTCCTCCAAGTACTGGTTGTGTAACACCTGCTCTAGACACCATCGGGAGTTCAGTTTTAATTCCGGTCCGTGTCTAATAGTTTGGTGTGTCATGGAGTAAACCGGCTTAGATCCCAGAGGTTCTCTGGATGCAGTAGCAGGGAGGCAAAGCCAGTTTGTCAGCACAGGGCTTCGTGTGTGCGATAACCAAGGAAGCCAAAGGGAGCTCTTGGAACATGTCCTCACATATCCCAAATAAACACTGTTACAGAAGCCTTCCCAGTTAATCCGTCTTTTGAACCTCTTCTCGTTCTGGAGAGACTTTATCATAAGCAATCAAGCATGAAAGGAATGTCTGAAGGCCTCAGTGACGCTCATTAGTGTTTTTTGGATGGGATATTGGGGAAAACTAGTTTTGTTTAAATTTCTTTTGCAAACAAATATTAGCACCTACAAACACCAAAATACACCCATGTCCATCAGATGGAACAGAGATGAGACATTTTGTCCAGTGCTCTACTGAGTCACTGTAAAAATAACCCCGCCAAGAACAGCTGACCAGTGCTCACTTTCATGTCAATCTTTTCTCCTTTTATTTTCCTCTAAAAAAGAGAGAAAAAACCTTCTAAAAATTACATTTTAATGGAAACGCGCAGATCGAGGAGGGTTTTTAGGTGGAAGATCCAAGTCGTTATTAAAAGAACCCAAACATGTAGACACATATTTGCCATGGAAACCTTGGAAACAACATCAATATGAATCATATTGGAACTGAGTGGGCACAGAGCGGCGTGAGGGGTCCTGTTTGCCAGCCTGAGCTGAGGGAGAGCCGCTCACCATCCACCCAGGACACTCGACAGGGATCATGCCACGGGGCTCCCCATGGCCAAGGTCACACTGACACAGACGTGGCATCTGGTGAACACGAAACAGGGCGTTACGAGGCAAAATGTGCTTGTCCTCAGCTGCTGTGCTGCCAACAGTGATTATTTCTTCTCATAATATCATGTTTTCTAATCTACAAGGAGAACCCCCGGCCACTGGGCAGTTACACAGCTGCAACTGGGCCGTGTGTAGGACAATTCCTTTGAGAAGCATAAAGAACATCCCAAAATAGCTTCTAACAGATATTTTTTTGCTACTTATTTTTCTGGGTTTCTCTCTCCTTCTTCTTCTACGTTGGCCAAGATAGGTTCTGAATAAGTTTGACTGCTTCTCAGCTTGTTCTCAGCTGAGAACTGCTTGCAAGAATTTCTCTAGTGGCTGTTTGCATTGTTTTTTAGCCAACAAGGCTATTTAATTTCTCATTTTTGTTATTCTAGAAAAATAAAAAGCAGAAAAATCTTCACTCTTTGTACATCTTCCTTCAGTCAACCACCTTTATCCTTTTTTTTTCATTGTATATTCATTTAAATGTCTTGGTGTCTAAGGGAGAACCATTCAGCTTGAGACTGCTATCTGAAAGTCACCTGGCAAGAATTTGAGATAAAGAGCTGAAGATTCAGATTAGCATCCAAAATATTGTATCTTCTATCTCTCATATGATTACTTGTGGATACAGATTCTCCAGACATGGTGAGATTCCAGACTGAAAACTGATTTGTAAAGTGGCTCGATATGCTTTGATATTTATCATCTCAGTTCTTCCCAGGAATGAACAATATTGGCCAGAACAATAAGTGCATAAAGATCCATGGAACTGCAGGTATTAGACACTCAATAGAAACAATCCCTGCATGGCTTCAGGGTGCAATCACCAGATTGTTTTTTTGTTCAGATATCTAAGTCTAAGAACTTACTTGATGTTTTTTTTATTATTTCCTCAGTTGGTAAACAACAAGGGTTAGAAAGAGATGAAAACTTGTCGGAAAATCCAAGCACAGATCTAAAACAGGAGGTTCCAGATCCCAAGGCTTTGACTAAACTACTGTCCTTGCTCACTCTGTGGTTCAGGATGGGCTGTGATTGTCCAAACACCAGAAATTCTGTAGGAGGAGGTTAAATATCCTGTATATTGTTAGTGCTAAGTTTTCAACAGAGCTATATTCTGTTTAATTTACTCACTGAAATCATAACCACTTTTTGAATACAGTGACTCCACAGTTTAACTGCTCATTATTTTTAAAAAGTATTTTTGCCTTCTTGGTACTCTTCTACTGTGAGAATGCAAGTGGAAACTGCATGAAAAAGAGGCCATTCTTATTCTGCAATTACAATGTACCTGTCAGAGAGAGTCCTGAAGGCAGGGAGCTGAACCAATAAAGGCCTGTGTGTCCCATGTGTTCACTCTCAGGGTGTCTCACAAACAGTTCCAGGGTAAAATTGTCATAATTCCTGTTTGAGGTTTTATCTTACTAGAAGAGATAACTGACTGAAAGACTTATGAACAAGCAGTGAATATAATCTTAGAAAATGTCCTTTATCCTTCCTTGGGTTTGTTTTTTCCTTTATCTATTTTTTTATCAGAGATCCAGATTTTAACTGCATGTCAGAGGGACAGTCTCTGGTTTTCAGTTTCTCTGAGTTTGGCTCTGAACCGTGGCATGCTGGTCTTCCCATCAGGAAAGGACATTCAGATAATTAATCTTTTTAAAAGACATTTCAGAGAGAAAGAATAACCACCACCACCAAAGGAGGAGCCGAAAAACCCCACAGGTTGTGAGGATGAGACATCTTATTGAGGAAAGTATAAGTTCTGAGTTCCTATAAGCTTCTCTATATGTGATAAATTTACTTTGAAGGCCCTTTAAGCATATCCAAAGAGGCATTAGGACTGGAATCATCTGAATTTCAGCATTTATAAGTAAAGTCAGTGTTCATTTAAAACATATAAGCACAGGAAGGTAAACAGAAATCAGTTTTGGACATGTACTTTACTGCCTCAGCTGCTTCAGACTCTCCTGGTGGTTAAAGCCAGGATATCTAACTTTGCATTATTCCAGCAGCTCCTCATGGGTGATGTTTTGCAAAGCCTTGGTTGGTCATTGTGGTGTAGAACACATCAAAATTCCCTATGAAAATGCTTTTTATGCCCATCAAAGAGTATTTATGTGAAACAGTTTACTCTGTTTAAATATTTTAAGTGGAGAAAAGTTACCTTAATTAATTTTAAAAAATACTGCTTCCTACTGTCTCTAAGATGCCCTTTCTGCAAGGGCTTGGATCCTAAAAGCTGCTCAGTCCATGCTCTCTCTGTAGGGAAGATTGCCATTTCTTACAAATTACATATTCATTTTTACAGGCCATGGTGTCTTTATGGAGACTTATCCCAGTTATGCCCCAAATTATCTGGCCCATTAAAAAAAATCCCCATTAGGCATTCCTTCCTTGTCTCCATGAGATTATATGGTGCATGCTGAAGGTGCTCACATTTCTGATTGGTTTATTAATTTGTGTTTATTGTAGGTACTCTGGTATAATGTTTTATCTTAATTAGTATTTTTATGCCCACTGGATTAAGTATGTCTGTGGGCAGGTTTTTATGCTGCGTGTCTTCCTACTGCCACTGAGGTTTAGTGTTTTACTTCCAGGAGGAAAATTTATAATCAATTTAAAGGTAATTACAGACCCATTTTGCTTCAAAACCAGACTATATTGCATTAGCATGAGATGATACTTTAAGTTCAAATCCATAAGTTCTTAGCCTGATAAGCCTCCTGTTGACCTAAGTGTGATATCAACCTGCCTTAAATTAGGATAAACCTGCCTTCTTAGGATAAAGTCTAAACTTTATTTTTCCTCATAGAAATAAATCTTTTTCTTGGGCTTTCATTGAACAAAGAACTTCTTTTTAAAAAGAGATGTTTTGTTAATATAAGACTGGTAATTGCAAAAATATGTATTTCCAGATTAATTCTTTTGCATTTTAGATGTGGGCCAAGATTCTTTTGCTCCTTGTCATACTCAGAGAAGTATTTAATTTCTTGAGTAAGACACTTAAAATCAGGTCCAGTAGGTGTAGCAGAGCACTAGAACACTGAGGGTTTTTTGTCATAAGAGAATCAAAGGTTGTACTTCTTAGTTTTCCATGGTGGACATATATATAATTAAACAGTTACAGGCTAATATTATCTTTTGCAACTTTATTCCATGAATACTTTTTATCTTCAACATATGTTAGATTTTTTTTCTCTAAGATACGTATTTCTGTTTTGTAGAGAGGCAAGAATTGTTTTAATCTGATATCTTCACTCTTAAAAAGCTCAGAAAATCACGAGACTTTTCACTTTATGTTCCTCATCTTCTGCCCCTGTAAATGAAGCTGCTGCCTGCTTTGAGCAACTCCAGTCTCGGATGATTCCAACCAGTTAAACGGAATTACTTTCAGTCAGCCAAAGGAGAAGTATTTGGATGCTTTGCCCCTATTTTTTAAGTTCTAGTTGTGACATGGGTTGCTCGAGCTGGGCAAGCTCCATTTGCATTCAGCAAAGGTTGATGCCGAAGCACTTTAGTTGGTGAGCTCGAAATTCTGCTCCCAACGAGGAGTGAGCTGTAAATTACCCACCACTGAGTTGCTGAGTCACTTGAATACTTCAGGCTGCTCTAAATGCGAGATCCAGTGGGGCTGCTGAATTATCCCGGGCTGTTTTGCACAAGATCCTCGTGTCACAATCTCATTCTAAATATGATTTTTTTTTTTTTTTTGGTCTTGATAAGTATTTAATTTGAGATTTGAGTAGTGAAGAGAATTGAGCGGAGACATTTTAAGTGCTTCTTCGTCTATCATTAGAGACACCAAGTGACACAGGAAAAGATAATGAACAGAGAAAGAGCCCCCAAAGCACTTTTAGATCGTTTCTTGAGAGTCAGCAGGCCAATATTGACTTTGATTAAGCACTCACTCTGGTCCCATTACTTTGGCAAACTGTGAAACAAAAGTGAGCGTCCTTTCCAAGTTGGTTTTGCATAAACTCTTTTACAATTTCAGTTGTGAATTTCTTTGGAACATCTCTAGTTTGTTGGGCTTTTTTACTTTACTTTATTTTATTTTTTTCTTCTCAGGAAAGGTGTCCTTTTAAGTCTTTTATAGGATCCATAATCTAAAACTTACATAAAGATTTATGCTGCCAACCACTGACATGTAACAATCTTGTTTTGTGCCTCAAGACTGAAGAGAAAAGCAAATGCACATATTTCCTTCTCACAAGTTTGTGTTCCTGAGATTTAATTGCCAGATTTTAAATAAAAGGATAAGGTTTTGAAATGATTTTCTGGGGGTTGGTGAATGTTACAGTTATAAACAGCTCTGAAATTGTCTGCCAGTTTTTGGGGAAAGGTTGTTTCCTTTGTGCTCCTTTGGTGAGTTTGAGTCGTGGCCATTGGTGTGTTTCTATCAAGAAAAAACGTGAAACTTGACAGAACCTGTGCAAATTTTTTATTTTAAGCCCCACAAATGCATTTTTAACCTTTTTTTTTTCTCCCAAGAATGACTTAAGACAGCAGGCTCTTGTCCCTTTAGACTGTTACTCAGCGGTATGTAGGGTTGGAGAGATATTGTGACAAACCACGAGCTTCTGGTGGGTTTTGGGTGTGGATTGAAGAGGAATTCATGGACGTGGGATCATCAGGAGGTCTTTTCCAAACTAAATGATTCTGTGATTCTGTGATCATTGAGAAGCACTGAAGAAACCCAGAAAATGCAGGATCTGAAAGGAGATACTTCAAGTTGGGGGGGGTCATTACAGACGTGAAGAATCTTGGAAATGTTTCCTTTGCCCATGAGGGAACACTTTCACAGGGTCTGCTTTGACTACATAAACTTCACTAATTTTCTATTAATTTACTCTTTAAACATATTTGGGCCATGAAGTGGTCTAGAAGGTACTCAGATATTTTTCTGCAGTAGCTTTCTGTCCTTTATGGTTATTTCCAGGTTGAGAAATTCATCATCATTACTTTTCGTTATTTTTATTCCTAGCACACGAGAAAAATAAAATCATGTTACACATAAATGAACAAAAAGGGTAAAAAAGGATTAATTCACTATTTTGTAACATCCTTCAAGCCAGTTAGCAAGAGGTCTCAAGAACAGACATCTGACAGATTGGCTATAATTGGCAGCATTTTCTTTGGCAGTTTGCACCACTCTTCTGCTTCACCTGGAAAGTCTTTGGAGAGGTTACATCGCTGAACTGATGATGCAGTGGTCCAAGCTCATGTCTGTCACAGTGTCTGTTTAAATGCATTTCATTTAGGCAATACCATGCATATTATGTCAGATAGTCTGAACTATGTATTAATGCATTGCTAAATATTTCATAATCAAACAATGTATCACCGTAAATAAAAGTGGAAAGTAGGTTATTTCTTATCCCAGTATTATAATCAGGAATGTTGTGAGGGTGGATTAATTAGCTCAGCCGAGGCGCTGAGTCCAAGGTATTGTCAGGTATTTTTTATCTCAGCATCTTGTTTTCAAGCCTTTAAGGTAATCCAAATTAAGGTTCATATCTCTGTGTATCTGCTGATGTGGAGCACATACAGACACAGACACACTCGTGTGCACACAGGCCTGAGCCCAGCGACACACGGAGCAGAGGCACACGGGCTGTATGGATTTCTACATGAATTTGACATTGATTTCTGGGGTAAACAAATGGTTTTAAGTCTTTACTTGCCCAAAGCTAGATCACAATATTCTGCATTTCAAAGTGTCCAAGTACCTTTAAAGTGATGGCTGCAGAGTCCCCCAAGGCACAAAGCAGATAAAACCTTCTTTTAAAAGTATTTTGCTCACCTTTGTAAAAAAAGGAACTTGGGGTTTATTGAGTGCAGGAAAGGCTCATTCCCATAGTAACCAATGCACGGCTGATATTGATCAGTGGAGTCAAAGGCAGAACCCACTGACAGGAATAAAGGGAGACTATTCCTTATCCTCATATGTATTCTTCCTGGAGTTCTGGAGGTAACCGATACCACAGGCATGGAGCCCTCTCCGGGAGCCGCCGTGCTCTTGGTTGTGTCAGTAACACGCACCAGGGCTCCTTATCCAGAAGAAAAGCTCTGAGTTTGCCTGATTTTTTTACTAGATCCTGCAGTCTTTTCTCTGGCAAAACTCCCTGTGATTTTAGAAGGACTTCCCCTGAGCAAGATTGTGCAGAATCGTTCTCTTTGTCCTGAAGGAGCAGCTTTTAAAATATCTTCGCTATATTTTCTACCTCAATTAATGAGACCTTATAGGTACTTAAATATCCCCTTCTTCGCTCACCATACTTGTGGCAGGTGTGAGATCTGATAAATTAACATTTGCAATCATGCCTGATCGCTCTTTAATGATTTCATTAGGTGTTAAATATAAGGCTTAGCATCTTTTTTATGTTAGACATTCCTTTTTGAACTGCACAGCTTCAGAGAGAAGATCTTTGAAACCAAGAGCTCATGAATTATTAGCATTCAGTACAATGTATATACATACCTTAAATCCTCATCATGATTAGATCATTCCCAGAATTGACAAGTCTATAAAAATGAAGAAAGGGGACCTGTGAGAGCTGTGCAAGGAGAGATATTTTGTAGAACATGATATCACATAATAAAGAATAAATTCTCTCAAATCTGATAGTTTTACAAGGTTTTACATACTCCTAGGCAGGTAATAATCTTCCTTAGTTTTTTTCTCCTGGACCCGCAAGGAGCTTTAACATTTTTTTCCTGACAAAACTGTTAGATAACAACTGAGCCAAAATTAAATAACCCCAAAAGTCTTCCTCTCTAATCCCTTCTGTGCATGCTTAATGTTTCATTCTCCCACTTCAATTATGCCATCTGCATTATGTCTTTCGCTCCCCACTCGGAAAGTTGTTAAAATGAAAAGCCTCTTCCTGAGTGTCACAGCTCCATTATGCAGGTCTATACCTGTGCTGGCAGCATGCTCTTCTTCTCACCTCAGATTGCCTTTTGCCTGGGAAAGAGATCCCTGTGGTGCATATCAAACTGGAAACTGAAATGGAATTAAGCTGGCATGCAGGAGGTGGAGTAGGTTATGATAAACGTGCAGGGGAGATTCTGGGAAGAGTTTAACTCAGTTCTTTGGGCCAAAAAACGTCAAGCTCAAAGCCTACTCGTTTAGATTGAAATCCTAGCCCAAAAAATCAATAGCAGGATTTGACTCTGGATGCTTAATAAGGAAGGTAGCCTGGTTTCCACAGGTGCTGGGAACACACAGCTGTCACTGCCTCCAAATGCACATTCAGATGTCAAATTACAGGCACTGATTTCCAACAGTTGGGTTCAGACCTCTTCATTTCCTGTTGCAATCTATCTCTCTGCATAAGGTGTCATCAACAGTTTTCCTAAGATCTCAGCTGAGCATTTTTGAGAGAGTATATTGGATTTCCACTGGAATCAATTCCCTCAAACTGATAATGAGTAACACCAGGCTTTTAGAAATTCTTGGAAAATTCTTGACTTTTGGAGGACCAGCTCAGAAAAAGTCACTGATGAGTTTATGGTTATTTGAAGAAGGTCGTGGTATACTCATTCAGAAATAATTAGAGAGCAACTTTTGGAAAGATGTTTTACATTTGCACCTTTTACAGCCACAAATGTAGGCAGTAGTCTGTCCTCTGTTTCATATCTTTTCATTAAAACCTGTTTTCAGTTTATTTCTCTCTTACAACTCTAACACATAATATCTCAGCCTGACACTCCATATGATTTGAAAATTTTAGGATAAAGAAACCGCATACAGAATACATATTTATAAACATACATATACTCTAGGTAGAATCGTGCACTGGAATGCAGAACAATTTTTCCCTGACTGACTTACAGAGCTGTGTTCTGGAGATGATTTTATGTTTCATTTTAAATGGCTGCAATATTCAACGCTGAATACTGACTGTCGTTTACGGCGTTCCGACAAAAAGGGGTTTAGTTTTCAGGATTTCTGGATGTTTCTGAAACCATGGCTGGATATTTCCCTTCCACCACATTATCAGGACATTTTCCTTCCACCACATTATCAGGACAGACCTGTTACCCTCTGAGCAGTGATCTGGGCACAACAGGACCAGCTTGAGCATTTGCACGACAGTCGGGAAGCTTCTGGAGAAGGATGTGCTGACACAAAATACTGTCCTGGGGACCTTCAGTGCCATTATTTTAAATGATCCATAGTCATTAGGAAGGTCTCCTGGCACTACTAGGATGAGTTTCTTAGAGGAAAAGAAGTCCCCTGTGTAATCCAGTGCTATCATTTAAAGCTCTCTTTCACTTCTGGAGCCCTGAGAAGTTTTAAGTTAGAATGGCTTCATTTGAAGCATCCTGCAGTGGTAGCTGTCAACTCCCTCCCCTTTTCAGAATGGATTGAAAAACCATCAAAATGGTTCTTGCAATTCCAAAAAGTGTTGGAATTGTTCATCTTTTACCACAGATAGCTGAGGAGTAAAATTAGAGCAAGATCTGAATGTTACTTTTCTGCTATGAACAATTTAAATAATTTTTCACCGTATTCTGTCAAAAACCTCTTTGGATACAGAAGCAAAAAGAAAATGTGATCCAGAAGAACACTGAGAGCACAGTTGTTAGACTATTGGCACTTAGTATAAAATAGAAATCCAGTGGCCTATAATTTCCCAGAAGACACTCTAAAGGCCTTCCAGCACTCCCAGAGACACGGCCAGCGAAGCACAAATACCACAGATAAATCCATCAGAGCTGTGAGCAGCAGAGACACATTGCACTCACAGGTGGATTTGCAGAACCATGCTGGAAATTCTGCAGGGGGGAAAGCAGGGGGATAGGGGACTCTGGGGAATGTAACTGCCCAGCTCCCAAACTGGCCAGACTTGATGGCACAGAACTGGGGGTTGGAGCGTGAAGTTGGACGGGGCTCTGAGCAACCTGATCCAGTAGAAGGTGCTCCTACACATGAAAGGGGGTTGGAACAAAATGATCCTTAAAGAAGTCCCTTTCAACCCAAACCCAGAACAGATTCGATGAGGCATCTCACAAGACACAGCATGGGAATTGTTCTGAGTATATTCAGCTACCAACATTAAGTGGGAGGGAACTGTGTCCTTCCCCACCAGGAAGTAAGTAAGGCCACCATGAAAAGTAGTTCCTGAACTGCTTACGGATCAAAATCTTGCCTTGTTGGGAGAAATTTATTTCTCCCGCCGTCCGTGGTGGTTAGACCAGATATGACCTTTTTCTTTACATTCTTCAGAGTCTCTAGTGTCATAGAGCAACTTATCAGCTCGTGGGTTCATCTGGGATTTTAGAAAACCTCGCAGGAAACAGATCGTGCAAGATCACAGCAAAGAAAGGCAAATTATTTTCTCTTCACTCTGCTTGAAAGCTAATTTTCAAGTCCATCCTTTCATGTGCTTTGCGGGAGATTAAAATGAAATTAGTTCAGGAAGGATACTGCTCAAGATCATTTTAAGATTTTCCAAAGCTCACCAGCTTGTTGACCTGTAAACCACCTTTAGCTGGACAGATGGTAAGTAACAAATTGATCTCAGCCAATAAAAATCTGTCAGAACAATCTGCTGTTGGCAGGTGTCAGATAATTATCTCAATGAACAGATAAGCAAAGTAATAAGCAAATTAGAAGCGTCCATTTTAAATAACAGGAGGAATTTTATTTATTTGTTGCAGACTGGCCCTTGATCATCTGCTGAAAAAAACACCCAAAACCTTGTCTGGTATCATGGGAAACTCACTGAAAAGTTGTTTGGGTTGACGGTGGTGTTACCAACACTAAGTTTTTTTGCTTTTCAGCACTGTGATTCCTCTCTAGTGCTTCAAGTTTCCAAAAAAACCTCGACTGAGATGTGGCAGAAGTGTATGTCAGAGCAGTTGTGTGATATATTGTTGTAGTTGCAGTTATTTTTTATATGAACAAGCTGTCAGAAGCCGATTTGCAAACCTGGACCTCACTGCCCCGGGTACACTAATAAAAAGATGGTCTCTGTCCCAAAACTCTCACACTGAAATACAAGACAAGAAAATATAAATTGGGTTTCAATGGGCCAAAGAGAAAAGTGCTTAGAAAGGCATTCCTGAAGAATGTTCTCCAGTGTTACAGCAGGATTGTGGATAGACAAGGACTTGGTAGGGCTAGGAAATGGCTGGACTTGATGGTCTTAGAGGTCTTTTCCAATCTAAATGATTCTCTGTGATTCCAAGACCACCATCAAGGCCAGAGAACAGAGGATCTTGAGAAGGTTTGGTAAGAGTTGGTGATTCCAGTTTGTTTGGGACTGATCTTCCACCCAGGACACATGAATTGCTGGAGCCTAAATCAATCATGAGTAGCCAGGTGGGAGCAGCATGGTGTGAGTGCTACAGTTTGGGAGACCACAGAGAAGAAATCTGGGAGTGTTTGCATTGGCACTTGGGAATATTTAACATCTTTGGTTGTTTTAATGTTGGCATCAATGTGAATGCGTATGAACTGCAAGGAACTGGACAGGAAAATGGCACAGTTTTTTTTTTTTCCTTTGGAAATGTCCCCTTGGTACTTCCTGGGGTTGGGTGTGGCATTCTCAGACACAGAATCTCTCCAAGGAAACCTGAAAATATTCGCTCCAGCTAACAAGAGGTGTATTGCAAATTCAGGATTCTTCAACCTGCACACGCTGGAAATATTTCCTGTTTTGTTAAACTTGCTTAAAAGACATTTTCAAATCTCAGTGCATTTCTGTAAGTCCTCACACAGCCAAATCTAGTGAGTGGAGGGGCAGCAGGAGCTGTGAACTGAAGTGTTTGCCTGAGTGTGCACTGCACTCAGCTGTATGAGTCTTGGACTGAGTGTATATGCTGGTGCTTGAGGAAAAATTAAGGCTAACTTTCAAAAATCCACCCATTAAAAAATGAAAATAAAAAATTAACTCAGAGACCAAGTCCTGGATAGTCTCTCTGAGACCTGGAGGCCAGTGCAGGATGAATAAGGCTCCTCTGTGGCTCCTGCCCTGTGGATCATGTGCAGGACTAGCAAGTGCTGGAGGCAAATAATGAGCTGGAAGGCCTATTTCCCACATCCAGAGCCACGTGCACGCCTCACACAACCTGTGCACACCTGAACATTCTGTTGTAAGAGCTCTTAATTGATCTGTGATATCCAAATGCAAATTTCTGTTGCCCTGCTGATACCAAGAGGAGACTAGAATTTTAAATATTTGTCTTAATTACACTCATTAATGAGGTCAACTTCTTGTAGACACTCCTGTAAGAGAAGTTTGATGGTAGCATAACTTGTATTACTGAGTTCTGCCAAGAGGAAATGCTAGATTCATTCCTCTTCCCGCTTTTTTGCTGGAGCTTTACCTTGCATAAACATGGATCATTAAATCTTTGCTTTTATGGTTATGACCCCCAAGGACTGCTGGGTTTCAAGTGGGAGAGGCCCTTCAGCAAGGAGAGCTGAGGTTGTCTACCCCAAGATAACATTCTGCACATTGTGAGCTGCAGCCAGCAGGGAACAGTTTCTAGAGGCATCAGCAGGTGCTGTTTCCATAATTTATCCTGGCAGGTGACTTTCTAAAACAACACAGAACACCAGACTTTCATGTAGAACTTATTGCTGAGCAAGAGATGAAAGTCTCAGAAATCAAAGCCACAAAGAATATTTCAGATCAAACCCCAACTTAAGTGGTGATGTGAGTTTTCGTTTTAGTTGTGTGTTTTATCTGACTTTGCAAGGCTGTACTCACCCCATGCTGCACTGTGCCCCTGGCTCAGGTTGTGTCTGCTCTTTGACATTCCCTGAGGGTTTGGTTTGCTTTCTGAGGGTTGGGTCAGGACCAAAAATGCACCTTTTTATGAGTAACCAGAGGCTAAGTCAGGATGAGTCCCTTCTGCAGTTTCCCCAGCCTTGGTAGGGGCAGGGCAAGAGGTGATCAGCACAGAAGCATTTAGGGGTGGATCATGGCTCTTCTCAACATTTTGCAAAAGAGTAGGGAAAGGGAAGGCTTTCCCATCAGCCTTTACACCCCCAGAGAGAGGATTTGCTGTTGTCTGTTAACATGAGCCCAGGAAGAGGTGGCCAAGGATGTGATACCTGTACGCGAGGGAAGGTACCTGCAGTGCCCATCTGCAGTTCAGAGATTCACTACCCATCCTGTCCTTCCCCTGCCCCCCATGGATATCCTCCCACTCCATTCACACTTCAGCCAGAGGTTCTAACTGCATGAGGATTATCCCATGTAAATGAGAATTAATTGCTCTTAAACTCAGGCATTTAGTTCTTGTTATTCTTCATGATACAAGGCAAGAGTGGAAGGAGTGACACTTCATCCCTGAGCCAAGAAACCAGGGTTCAGGTGGCCATGGGAATTTGGGATTTGAATGTTCTTGTTTCCCAGGGGTTAACTTTTAAAAATGAATATTTAATTTGACCAACTTTGGGGTTTCTTCCTCTAATAAATTCAAGCTGATATCAAGATAGACACCTTATTTTTTCTGGTTTCAAAGGGGCTTAGAAATCCATGATTCCTAAACATTTTTTAATATATTTATATATATATATATTTGAATATCCTACTGGCTTTATTGTCTCTCTTCAGTCTGTTGGACATGATGATCTTGGAGGTCTTTACCAACCTTAATGATTCCATAATTTTATGGGGGTTTTTTGCAGTGGGATCCCAGGGCCAGGCTCAGTAAATTATCAGTAATTAGAGCCATCATGTCTTGGTGTTTTTCATTTTTCTTGGCATTTTCAAGGTACTTCTTTTTCTGGATAAATGGTGGAAAGAAATTTTTTTGACTCCTGCTTTAAAAACAAACAAACAAAAAAGAGCTCAGAACATTTGCTTAAAAATAATAAATGGAGAGCCACAACTGGGGACAGGCATGGATCTGTTTCAATATTGAACCTGTTTCTTCTTTCTCAAAAGACAAGAGTAATTTAGAAATAAGCTCTTTATGAAACCTAGTTTTAAGATGTGGATCTGGCCTATGCCATGTGGTAGAAATGCTTTATTTGGGAGAGCTGGACCGTTCTATCCCCATAATTTTTAGCCTCAGAGAACAAGCATTTTCACAGCTCCTAATTGACAACCCTTGGTAAACAAAAATCAAGTTGTAACTGAGTGCATTGACTATCCCTTTAGTGTTTGGAATAATCTGTCTGTGACCCTCATTTCTTTTTTTTTTTTTTTTTTTTTCAGAACTGAGTTGTTAGAAAAGGTCACTTCAGTAAAAATGTTAACAAAAATTGACACACAAAATCAAAATATTCCGATATGTGTCTCTGTGTAGTCAGGGCAATGCCATCTCACAGGCAATTCCAAAAATAATGTTTAAACAAAAAGTTCAAAGCTCCTTTCAACTTGCTGCAGATTTTACTGCATATTCTTAATAAACCCTCTTCATCTGCTCCTGTTGAAATGGGAGCTTTCAAGCAATGTAAACCTAGCAAAAAGCCTTTCTATTTTTTGTTTCCTTCTTTCCTTACCAGCACTGCTATTATCACATGGTGTGTTCCACATGATAAGCCATTCATTAAAGCATCACCTACTGTTTTTTTCCTCCTCAGTACCAGCTAGAACATGATCTGTCTCTGCAGGAAGACATTGGACCTCTGACCTCTTTTGTAGCTATTCCAGGCAAATATAATAAACAGGGTTCACCGAGTTTGTGTAAATCTCTGATTATGTTTACTGTGAAATCCAAGTGTTCATCTCAGGCAGAAAAATTAAGGCTGATTTTCAAATATTATGTACAAACTCTAGCTACTAAGCATTCCATAATGAGCACTTTGGCAATTTAAAGCAAATTAGGGTTCCCACTAGGCAGAAAAGATATACAGTGTAGTCAAGTAAAGATTGTATGGTGTTTGATGAAAAATAGGCACACAGAAAAATATGATACAGACTTCTGGCTCCAGATGAATTAGGAGATCCTGTGCTAGTGCACTTCATTACTGAAACTTTGCATCTTCCTCACTTCTGAAGGCTTAGGTTCAGTTTGCTAATGATTTCTGCTGTAGCTTGAGTAAACACCACCCTGAAGAGCCACCTGTTGTGGCAAGACATGCCCTTCTGCTGTGATAATAGATGGGATATTTAGGATATTGCAATGTAAAAGGGTAATGGAGATATTGGTTAGTCTTCCTTGCCTAGTGAAATTCAGCTCTGTTGGGGTGATCTGGCAGCCCTCGTGTGAAGAGGCCTGGTGGAAAATACTGAAAATGCCAAATTTCACTCAGTAGCAGCAGGAACTGCTGTATGATGGATCTGTGCTGAGGACAGAAGAGATCTCAGCACAAAGCAGTGTATCACATCCTTCCAGGTGACAATATTTCATAGAGACGTCATCTGGGGCAATGAGGGAAGAGACCTGTGCCATTAATCTCAGCACCAACAAGGTGTTCAGCCCAGCCCAGTCAGACATGTGGGCTCTGAATTCGTCCCTTGAAGAGGAAAAAGGGCTTTTTATTTGTGCCTGGGAGTACAGAAATGGGATGGAAATGGGTGGTGCTGCTGAGAACCTGACCAGTTTAGTGCAATGAAAACCAGCACAGGTGGAGAATTTCTCCATTCCATTTTACCATTTCTGAATTACTGGATTAAATTTAATTCTTCACAGACTGGGTAGTAGGTTTATATCTGCCAACTAGAAGGTGATTTTGTTGTTTTACAGCAACCGATCCATCAGCACTGTTCTCAGTGTAAGGTGGAAGAAAATAAAAACAACCCAAAATCAAATAAAAAGAGCCCAAATTATTTAAATGTCTGGAATAAAAAAAACCCCTCACATATTCTTTGAAAGCACTGAAGTTGGAGATCATCTGGCTTTTCTTGGTTATTATTTTTACCAAAGAAAATGTGTTGTTTCTTGAAATTGAACAAAGATAAATGTGTAAAAAAATAGAAAATTACCATTTTTTGCTTCAGAAATAGAAACTTGGAACATCTGAAAATGTTGTTGGAATGGTGATCTTTACGTGCAGATTTGTTTGCCATTGCTATTTTCTTTTTGAACAGGACTCACAGAACAGTCAGGTTCTGTTATCCTCTTATACAGTGACAGAGTAAGATTTTTAATATCTTCTCTCTCTTTTCACCCTGGCTAAAATCTCATTGGTGAATGTGGCTGCAATTTAGCAGGTTGTTCTCTAAATTCTTAAATTCCCATTTAGTTTGATTTAATTTCACCAGTTCTCTTCCTTCAAGGGTGACTAAACAAGCAGAATATCCAAATTCATGCAATTCATTGTTTTCTCTTTCACAGTGGAATTACTACACAGTATTGTTGATTTAAACTTTTAAGTAGCTTTAAAAAATTTACTTGAGAGAAGCTGAACATGAAGGTGTGAGCTTAGAACCTGAGCAAAAGCACGTGATGAAAGTAGATGATTTAATTTCCTTGAATTTTTAGGAGAAATGTTGGTCAGAATGTTGCTAAGGTTGGAGTTCTTTGTGCTGTGGAAGGAGAAAGAGAGGAAAAATGGGATTTGAACAGTTTTGTGATGCATGTAGGGGAACTATCTGGTTTCCTAAGGAACTCTGGCAAGAGAAATGAGTTATCAGTACCTCAGGAAGTCATTTCAATAGGTTTGGGCTTTTGGGGGGGTTGTTTTTGCACGGGTCAGCTAAGGCTTTTTGAAATTTCCACAGAGCATTGCTAGAAAAGATGATCCATCATTTATGGCAGAGATAGGCCCAGAGTTTGCTTCCACCCCCTTTAGGGATTCAGTAGAGGGGTAAACCCCGTAAGTGTTGTTTTGTGTGAGTAAGGGTGGGAGAAGCTGAATCATTATTAATTGCAAATTGATCAGTTGCTTTTTTCTTTTCTCCATAAATTATTCATGAACAGATCCAAACTTCTGTGAATATATTCAGTATTCACCTAACAGTTGGGATGAACAACTTTCAGAAACTAGTGATTGACAGTGAACCTTCTGGTACACTATTTAAACAATATTGATTCCTGGGCTTGCTAATATGTTTGTCTTTATCATAAAATTCGAGCAGACCCTCTCTGTTGGCAAATGCACAGAAAAAACTGGTTGGGTGACCTCCCTACCCTGGATAAAACACACTGTGCTCATCACACTGGAACATCTGCCCTCAAAAATTACACTGAAGTACATAAAGATCATAATCATAGAGTCATACAATGGTTTGGGGTTGAAGGGACCTTGAAGCTCATCTTTTTCCACTCCCTGCCATGGGCAGGGACACCTTCCACCAGACCAGGTTGCTCCAAGTCCCATCCAACCTGGTCTTGAACACTTCCAGGGATGGACAATGATGACCAAGTAAGCACCTCACATACAATTTATGACCCTGCTGTGCCAGACTGTGAAGGGTAAAGTTGCCCTCTTCTAGTCTCATTGTAAAGCAGAAGCATTAAACAGTAAATTACTTGGTTTCTGCTTTTTAGTCTTTTCAAATCTTTATGTGCTTCACAAATGCTTGTCCCTTCACCAGGAAATATCAATTCAGTCAGCACAGCAAACTCACTGACTTACTCCAGGAATGAAATGCTGACTCAGATTCTTGTCTACTACAGTGACTTGCAGTAAGACAATTTTACCTCTGAATTTAACTTTGCTGAATTTTATGCAGGTCTTCAGTGTTGGGTTTTGTTGGGTTTTTTTCTTTAGCTTGCCACCTTTCAGATCCTAATACTGATTCAGAAGCAAAATGTGAAAAAAAAATGAGGCAGAGCCCCCAAGCTCAGATAAAACTTTCAGTTCTTGGTGTTGTGTTGACTCAAGTCATGTTGGAATTGTCAGAGTTATGGACAGAAAATTTCCACAGAAAACTTGAGTGTCAACACAAAACGAGGGTTATAACGAGTGGATTGATATGTTTCCCTAAAAAAAAAAGGAAAATAAATCCCCCAGGAACTGGGTTCTACCTCTATACTGAGTCCATGATTAGTTGAGGGCACAAGAGCTGCTTATTTCACGGAAAGATCATGTGTGTAAGGATATAGAGTAGAGCTCTGAGGACACGGCTGGGCACTCCAGAGTGGACTGAGGTACCAGGTGCTTCTGGAACACAGTGGGAAATGTGCTCCCACCCTCCTCACTGGAATGACTTGTTGCATACACAGCTTCAAACCTGCCTTTTGTCTCCCAGACAATTACAGAAATACTGAATAGTGTTTAATAATGTTGATTGAGTAGGATGTTCGACATACATGATACAAATTAGACAGACAACAGCCTGATGGTTTGGGGCAATTTGCTTATGAATATATGACTTTTCCTGTGGCTTATGAATATCCCAGTGCTCCTCAGCCCTCCCGCTACGTGAGACCATTAATTCCGGTCTGTCACGAATTTGAGATCCCATGGAGGGAGATGCGTGGGAAGCTTTGACAGAGCGGTTGACGCCTGTAAAAAACAAATGTCTCTAGTGCAGAAGGTGGACTTGGCACCAGGGTGGTCACTGTCCCACCAGAACCCTCTGCCCAAAAGCTTCGGGGGGATGTGCAGCACGAGAGCAGCGACAGGGATGGTTTGCAGAGTATAGTAAAATCATTACTGTTACACTTCCAGAGATGAGACAACAGAGGTTAAAACATAACAGCACTTCTTGTGTACCATGCAGAGCAAGGGTGGCCTGAGAAGCATGGTGAGGACACAGAAGGGCACTGTGTTCAGAAATTTGTTTCCTTTAAATTAACAATAAATTAACATTCGCATTTTCTAAGGAAAAATTATACCCATAAAAGGTTCCTTAACCAAGTCTCTATTTCCTCCCTGTACTCTTAAAATGTGGTTGAAATGCTTACCCTTTTTCTCATGAAAAAAAATCAAGGCTTTCCCAGTCAAGTCCTGGGGAAAATCACACCTAAGCCACTGGGAGCCAGAGGAGGATGCAGCAAAGTTCAGGACCAGGTGGAAAGGGAAGTTCCATCTGACTGAGGTGTCAGATTTGATGCATCTTCAAGTTTCAATTTACTGGGTTTTTTGGTTGGGTTTCTTTTCCCTTCTTTCCCTCCCCAGTAAACCAGAGAAAGACCATGGGACTCCCTTTTTCCAGGTGCCATACTGCCCATGCTTAGAGCATTTGCAGTAAAGAGGATTAAAGGCACATACATGGATGGGCATTTTTAAAAAACATTAAATTATTTAGGATTATAAATGCCAGCATGAACAGAAAAGAAGGGCAGTGAATCTTAATGGGTGCAACCCAGTTTGGAAAAAAAATTGAATTCTGTTGATGTTATATTATCAAGGCTGGTGACAGGTAATTACCAGGGGTGAGTTTTACTTGTCTGAACCATCCAAGCTTAATCTTTGGCCAGTCATCCAAGAGTTTGCCTTTCTGGAAGCAGCATTGTCCTCTCCCTCTCCGTGTACCTCCCCATGCACAGACCTACAACACTCTCCTACCAAGGTACTAACACAGGGACCTGATTATCACGCGTGGAAAAATTATCCAAAGGTGGAATCCAGCGAAGGATAAACCACAGGGCTGCAATACAAGTCATCTGGCAACAAAAGAGCCTTGCAGTTGTATGAGTGAAATTAGGGGCAGCTATCTGCTCTCTTTGTACAAAAAGTGAAAAATGTGGGATAATTTTCTAGGGGAGAAAGCAGGAACCCCATATGTGCCTCTATGCAGGGCTTGCTATTTACCTGCTGCCTCCTGATTCTTTTGAAAGTATTTGATTAGAATTAAAATAACCAATATTTTCTCATTTCATCAAATCCCATTTTCAGTGTTCCGCTAATGTCACACGCTGAAGCCCCAGCACCTTTGATCTCATTCTAAGCCCTGAAATAACTAGGAGACATCAGTCAGCATGGCTTTGGTTTAAAAGAGATAGCACACAGTACCTGTGCTCAGTGTCATAATGCTCACAAAATATGAATGAAAACTCGTTTACCTCTCCCCCATTATTGTTTGTCAAAAGATTGCATGCATAGTAAAGCTTTAGGAAAATATCTTTAATTGTATTTTGCGCCGAGCACTTCTTATTTTGAACCTCTGGCCTTTTTTTAAGTTCTCATTCACCGTATATTATAATCATAATAATCATGGTAATAATAATAATAATTACAAATGGAAAATTTCTTTGAATGGTAAATTTTAGCCTCCTGGGACTGTCAATTGTGGATGGGCTGGTGATTGATCAGAATATTACACAATGGCGTGGTGTAATTCTTTAGTGTGATGTTGTAAAATGGAGTATTGCTTCTGTTATTTTATCCAGTTTGCTTTTATATGACAGGGTTTATTGTGCGTTATGTTGTAGCTCATTCCTCTGTTCACAATGCCTACTGATGTGTAATTATGACTTGTCTGAACTGTAAGAAGGAGCAGTAAGTGAAAGAAAATCTGCAAGCACACTTGATTTATGAGCCCTGATACTATATTACAGTCCTAATCTGCCTGCTTAACTTAGCTTCAGGCAAACTTACTGTATAACATGCTTACGATTAGCACTGCAGCAAGTTGTAGAAGATTTACTCTGTTGGAGCTATGAGACTTTTTTTGAAATGATTTAGTCATTATTTCAGTTACAGGTATGGCAATAAATTATTTCCCCCATAAAGACTCTGTGTCAAGGAACAGCCATTGCAAAAAAGGCTTTTTATACAGTAACAAAGAACAGTGCTTGGAGTGTTTTCCTCGCACAAAACATCTTAATGTTATTGGTCATTTTTCTTCTTATGATGAAACTTCTCTACACATTCTTCTCACATTCATACAATTTGTTTTATTATACTGCAGCTTTTGTAGCTCAGTACAATCTGCTTATTATAAGAATGTCTATTTGGATCCAGCGAATCTCATATTTTCAATAGTGGCCCAAAATAGAAATTACTATGGATGTGCAAATGAAAAGAAGGCCATAAAGCAATGACCTAATGTCAGGAAGAAAAGATGTAAGGAGATTTGCATTTTTTTTTAATCACCATTCATGAAGACAGATGCATTCGTTCAGTCTTCATGAGACCACAGCATATTCAGAGCAGCTACTTTTGGTAAACTAGAGGGGCACATTATTACCCTCAGATAATAAAGATCAGTGTTGATCATTCAGGACCCAGTTTGAGGCTCATTGAAATCGCTGCCTGGCTTGCCATTTGACTTCCCTGGAATCCCTGTTATACACTATTCACTGGCAAATAAGCAAAGGGATCTAAAGCTTGATCCAGGGAAAGACTCCCATCCGTCAGATGGGTGGCAATCATTCATTTTTTTTTGCTGAACAGAACTGCTTGCCCGAGTAAAGAGAGGTGTTCTTATCAAGATTTTCTAACTGGTCCTTAGAATGCTATTTTTTTCCTGGGTTTATTAGCAGTAGTTTTTTTAAAAAAAAATGGAAAGTCGTGTTATAGGAAGTGAGAACTCTATCAGATGAATAAATACAAAATATACACCTGCAAGGGATGAAATGCTAATAAAATAGCTGTGTGGAAACAATTTCTAGGCAAATTTTCCTTTGTTTTTAAATGTGGGGGGGGTTATTTTATTTTTGTTTGTTTGTTTTGTTTCTTTTTCTTCATTAACACTGATACTGTGAATTCTAAATGCTATTTTTCTCATTTGAAAATACCTACTTATACCTGCTTAAAAGACAGTTGTGTTTACTGGAGAAAGAAGGGCTTTCCAGGAGAGACTGCACTCTGTAAGTTATTTGGTGTTTTGGGCATTTCAAAACCAAAAGGTTTCTGAGGAGTGCAGTGGAACTGAAGTCATATACGAACAGTGGACAATAACATCCTTTAATTAGGAAAAACATTATTTTCAAGCTTATACTGCTCCAGTGAAGTTACCATAAGCAACGAAATTTTTATGGTGTAACAATAAAGCCTCTTAATTTCTTGGGGTTTATCTTCTAAGAAAAAAAAAAAAAGGGCTCTGCTACACATTATAGAGTCACCAAGGAGTTGGCTTTCCTACAGCTGGGCTCACAAATGTGATCCTGAACACAAAAACAATGGATGTGGAGATCTGTGGTGTCCACGACCCACTCCCATCATTTACCATAATGCCATTTGGTAACAGATGCCCTTCACAAGGGCAAAATGCACGATCTGGGTTTTCAAGTAGTGGTCATCATGTTACAGGCATCATCCACAAGTATTTGTTGATGCTATTGACTGAACAAAAGGTTTATGAGGCAGAAGATATATTTTTCTAAACGCTGCTGTGCTACCTATAACCTAATTAACTTTACTTTAGCCAGCTGAGTATACCTGGAAACCAAATATATCATGTGGCAATTAGCTTCCCTCCTTCTGGCTTAGTACACTTAAGTTGTTTATTGAAAAGGTTAAATATTGATTGAAAATGGATAATAGAACCATATTACAGTTGTATGCTAAATGGCAGAACTTGCCTGTAAAACATTTCCAGTTACCCCACAGTAATGCAGTTAGAGAACAGCAATCTGCTGCTAAAGCACCCAGGCAAAAAAAATCAGGGACAAATATAAATCACCCACTACGCAGCCGTTCTTATCAGCACGCTGAGTTCACACAAACATGTTTGGGAGTTCAGTCATTAATTATCATGATGTTGAAATAATATAATAAAAATAATAATTGCTTGTGAAGCGATCTGGTGCCTCCCTCCTCCTCCGACAGAGGCTCCTCTCTGTCTCTCTCCCTTTCTCTCCTACCATGGGAAGCCACATAGACAAAGTATCAAGTGATCACATAGCATGAACTACAGCCCCAGGCAAAGCTTGTTATTTTACTTGAAACGGTGATGCATTTAGGACCCAGGAACTGTCAATAATTTTTTCTGACTTCCAGGGGATAAAAATCCCAATTATAGGAACTTTCCTGTGAAGCTTTATAGTCTAGTGCCACATATTAATATTACGAAACATCCTCAGCACCCATCAGCTCAGTTTTATCTGTGGCTTAGATCAAAACTGCGTGGATCTGGGAGATTAGGCTGATTTAGTCTAATTGTTGCTTGTTTAGAAAAGTGGAAAGTGTATCTTCAAAAAAAAAAAACTGGTTGAAGTAGTGTCTGTGGACAATAACACAATTTGACTTGGCATCCTTCAGCCAGTTGGCTTCAATAAGATTCTTAATGTAGATTCAAGGGCCCTTGGCCATTTTTCTCCCTATATTTTTTCTACAAAACATGGGTTTATTTTCCTAAGCCATCACAGCAAAGACCTTTTCTGAAGCAATGGGTTGAGAAAGTGTTTTTTAGGCTCGGCCCCTTCGTTTCTGGGATGTGGGAGATGAATTCAAACTTGTAGAGAAAAGTGCAGAAAAAAAAATTTATCAGTTCCTATGCTCTACCCCCAGGGAATCACACTGGAGATTAAAAAAATAGACAGAGGAAGCATGAAAAAATTAACTTTGCAGAGTATGTCCTCAGTGAGGGGCCACGGAGAGGCTCAGTGGCAGGGTGATGTCGGGGGAGCAACCACACGGCCACCATGGAAATCCTTGGGAAGAGGAAGTGAAAGGCGCCTTTCTGTCCCTTTAGTGGTTTTCTCTGTTCTGCTCACCTGCAAGGAGCTCAGTCCTCTCTCCTCACCTCGCACCAGGAACGCTCGCCAACATTATTCCTGGTGCACTCCCACCACGCTTTCCCATCTGTCCCGCTCCTGGGTAGTGAGAAAGTGATGATATAACTCGATTTAATACCACAATAATATAACCACGGCAGAAAGAGTTCCTCCCACTCTGCACTTCTCCACTTGCTCCTCCATCAGCTGGTGACTGCATCGCTGACTCTCATCTCTGTATATGTGAGGTCTGGTCTTATTTTTCTTTCTTTTTTCTTTTTTTCCCCCCCCCCCGGTAATAAAAATACTGGGTTCACATAGAATTATTGGTTGTTAATAGCCCAGTGCCAATATATCTCTTAGGAAAGGATAGATGAACATATGAGGATGTGCAAGGCATAGCTAACAAATGTGTTTATTATTGACAGAATAAGAACTGCCATGCTGGAAGATTAAAAGTTGACTGCCCTAGGTTTCCCCCTCCGGTTAAGAGTTCAGAGCTTTGTTATTTCAGGTCAGAGACAAACTAAGTCTAAAGATGTAAAGCAGAGTCCGAGTGGCCACAGAGGTGAGACAGCAGCAACAGCAACACGGGATTAGTTCTGCTCCTCGTGTTGCTAGTTTTGTAAATACACCCTGGGATGAAATTAGGCTAAAAATGTGTTTCACGATAAAATGTTTTCTGAAAATCCCATACTCATTACTTGGTGTTTTCCAGGTATAAATATTAAATACATAATTGCACACTGTTTCCTTCCTTTTAGTAACTGTGCTGTTGTAGCTGTGTAGGTGTAGGAGTGTATAAAAGACACTGTTTATAGGGGTAAACAATACCTCAGCACTATATTTACCTCTTAACCTTGCTTCTTTATTTTAGCATGAGGTGGACTTGGTTTTGTTGGTTTGTTTGTGGTTCCTCAATTTTTCTTTGTATCCAATTTACCTGATGCCTTAGGATGATATACAAATAACCCCATATCATTTGTGCAAATCTTCTGTTCCTTTGGCTCAAGGAAAGTGGATATTGTGTATTTACAAAAGGTTCCCAAATCGGTAATTACCTTTGGAGACAAGATTAAAGTGGCTTTTCTTATTTAACATTTCTTTTCCCTGCACTTCCAAATCAAAGTTTAATAGAAATAATAATCAGACATCTCTGCTGGCGTTACAAAAAAATAATAAAAATCTTTGTAATGTGACAGAGGCACAAAATAATGCACCAGTTGTACTGTCAGGTGCTGAAATCCTAATACAAACACGAAGAGACAAGAGAACATGTAAGATGCATGAGCTTTGATACACAGGTTGAGCTTTTTGTTTGTTCAGGAAATTATTTTAGCAGTTTCTTGGACCTATTTTGAAGCCTTGGCATTTGGGGAGGTACAAAGTCCTATGCATTTTAATTTTTCACAAGAAGCAGAACAGCTTCGGAACTATCAGAATTGCTTTATTTTTCATGTGACTGCAAAAAGAAGGTGTCTTCACTGTGGTTTATTATTAACCTTTCCTTGTGTATAATGGCATTATCTTAAAAAAAAAAAAAAAAAAAAAAAAAAGAAGAAAAAAAAGGAAAAGAAAAAAGGAAAGGGAATGGAATGGTTTTTTTTTTCTATGTTATCTCCTTGGTTGGTTGGTTTGGGTAATGAGGATCCAAAATGAACCTTTCGCAATTTATGTATTATCGCGCCTGAACCTCGACGTCGCGCAAAATATTTCGAAAGCTTTTCCCTGATCAAACTATAATGCTGCTTAAATATGTTGGGCAACATGTACCCTACCCTACCTTCCTGCATTCTGCCAAATGAACTGCAGCATTCCAATATGGTGCCACATGTCCATGGAAGCCCGTAGCGCTTCTAACAGGTGCTGCCGGAACGCGCCTGACAGAGATATCGACGGGAAGGTCATCTGCGAAAACAAACACCCCAAATATCACTGGAAGGTTACCTTAGCCCGGCTGGGGTGCCACAGCACCAAAAAAGGTGCTGTATTATTTAATTTCCCAGGATAAATCGGGCAAAAAGTGCTTTGGGAGGAAGGTTAAGGATGAAGTTAGGGAGGATGTGGGAAGGAGAGCTGGAAAAACTAAAAAGTGATAAGGGGGATTAAGGGCATCTCTTTAAATTGAGCAAATTGGACACAGAAGGAGCTGCTGCTCTGCATCTTCTTGCATGAAAATCTGTTTCTTCCAATATAACAGACTTAAAAACATAAAATAGAGAAGAAACACTAAATATGGAAGAAACACATAATACAGAAGAATCATAAAAAACACACCATGACTTAACCATAAAGAGTGGTGAAGTTTAGGGTTTTTTGTGAGGGCAAAGGTATTTTGTATGATTATTATTGCATTTTGCACTTACTACAGTGTTCTCAGGGTGGAGCCCCCCCCCAGACAAAACCTGTCAAACATTCCCTGTGTTCAGGCTGGGACTCCGGCAGTCTGTCCTCTGCATCGTTCTTGGCCTTTGTCTGACATTTATGGTCTTATGTTTATCATTGTGAGCAGAGACCCACTTTGCTCCCTTTCCTCTCCCCCCCCCCCATTCCTAACATGGCATCCAAAGCTGTTAAAATTATAATTAACGGGACTGAGTCTATCTGGGATTGATTCCCACGAAGGGGATTCGGCAGATTTTCCTGCAAACTGCCACCGTGCAGCCCAACAATGCATGGAGACACTTTATATCTTATTTCTATTTAAAAGTCAGATATTTTGTTCTGGATAAACTTCAGAAATGCTCTTCAATTCTCAGTGAGGCAAGCATTTCAATTTTCTGCAATATTAGCAGGGGTAACTAATGATGGCTAATTTTTGCCTGTAGTATTTCCCTCAATCTGCTTGTGCACTTTCAGTTACTCTGGCAGCAGCAGCATTTGTACATTTTCTGGTCACTAAACACTCAAGTACAATTGTAAGTGATCAGTTTACAGTTGGCCAACAAAAGAGCTGCGGGAATGTCTAAAAGAAAAAGAAATTTGAATAAATATGCATGTCTATAGCCCATATTCTGTGGGCAAGAGAGAAGGACAGAGGGAACTCAAATGTACTTTAGCTATCAGAATACATTTTGAAAAAAAAATCATATATTTATCCTGTCATAGGAAAGTCTGGGATAAATCCACACAGATTTTGAAAACGCATTATTATGTTTCTTTAAGTTGAAGGTAAATCCTCTTCATCTGTTTCATCTTTGATTATTATTTCCTTAATATATTTTTAAAAATATGTTAATCCAGAGGTTTGAGACAGAGGCAATTTGAGTTATACATCAGAATAACACCATCTTATTAACAAATTTGAAAGCTGGTGTTCAAGATGATGTTTTAGATAGTAAGATAACATTTTCATAATGCATTTTAAAAACACACAATTGTAAAACTGTGTCAGAGTCCTTTCTCTGATAATACCTCAGAAGTGGGAGACTTCAATATACTTTGTTAATCTTTCCAACTCATGGGTTATTCAGAAGAACTGAACATAAATGGCAAAGAAATATTTTTGAATGAAGAGGCAGCTCACTTGTGCCCTTATTAATTATTATTTCCCAGTGAAATTTAATTACTGCCTCACATTTTGGATGGTGCTGTCTGTGATGGTGTGGCAGGAGTAGTTCAAATTAAAGCAGAACTCTGTGGAGACAGTTCAACAGCTCATGTCACAGGGAAGCTTTGCTTAGAAATCTCACATTCTGCAGAAGGTATTCCTCTATTTTTCTGTGGAGAGGTGTCATCGCTCGTGACACCGTTCCACAGACATAATGCCAGGGAAACAGGGGGATGCACCGTGGGATTTGCATGTTTTAGACTTAAAAAATCGTCTGAGACGCAGGAAACCTGCGCAGCTTCGTGCCTCGATCAGATCAAATCAACGCGCACTAAGAGGGAAATCCGTCACCTTAAGCACCAAAACATTAAAGGGTGAATTATGGCTTTTGCAGCCACAGCCTCCCGGGGCACGGGGAGAGGTGCAGCGCTCGGGCGGCCGCTGCCGAGGGCACTGCAAAGTGCCGAGGTGCTCACATATCCTCCAGGGGCGCCGGGAAAGGCACTTAGGAGAGGCTTCTCTCCAACACAGAGATGCTGAAAGAGATACCCCTGCTGAGCACCACCTTCCTGGCACTGGATACCACTGGCAGGATCTGACCCCCCCCCCCCCCCCCGAGTATTTCGTTGCTCGCCTGTGGCCGGGGGGAGTGATTTAAATGTCAGGCGTTATTACTCCTCTTTATAAGGGTGCAGAAGATTCTTCTGCTGATCCCTCATTTTCCTGTCTCTGGATGTTAAGAGACACAGACACACAGGCTTCTTTCCCTGCTCATGCCAGCCATGATCTTACGAGTCGTAAAACGCCTCTTCTCCCCCTCTCTGCCACTTCCAATAGCTCCTGAGTGGGGGAAAGACATCCTGACTGCATGGATTCGGAAAGGCAGGAGGCAGCATGTTTTGCTTTCATCATCTATTGTTGTGACTAGAAGCCACCATATCTGATCCTTTGTGTCAAGGCCATAATCTCAACTGGTGAATCCATGTAGGTCCACAGAATTAGGACTGCAGCTGTGTCTAGCAGGTGGTCCTGCTCTCCTTTCCCATCTCTTGACGCTGAGTTTATGGGAAAAGGGGGAAATTCTGTTGCTTTAAGCACTACACACATGTACATGTGTGTATAAGGGTTGACGAAAATGAGTTATGGAATCATGGAATGTTTTGAGTTGAAGGCACCGTAAAGATTATCTGGTTCCAACACCCTGCCATGGGCAGGGACACCTTCCACTATTCCAGGTTACTCCAAGCCCCATCCAACCTGGCCTTGGACACTTCCAGGGATGGGGCAGCCACAGCTTCTTTGGGCAACCTGTGCCAGGGCCTCACCACCCTCACAGCCGATTTCTCCCTAATCCCTAACCTAACTCTTCCCCCTGGTAGTGGGAAGCCATTCCCCCTTGTCCTGCCACTCCATGCCCTTGTCCAAAGTCCCTCTCCAGCTCTCTTGGAATACCTTTAGGCCCTGGAAGGGCCTCTCAAGTCTCCCCAGAGGCTGAACAACCCCAGCTCTCCCAGTCTGTCTCCAGAGCAGGGGGTTCCAGCCCTGGGAACATCTTTGTGGCCCCCTCTGGACCTGCTCCAACAGGTCCATGTCATGAAGCATCAGTAGTTTCAACCTATTTATAAATCAGTGCAATATTACAGATGACATTAAGAGTGCCAATAAGATTTGGAGGTAAATTTTCATCTAATCTTAGAAGGCAAGTTGTTCTGGGAGCTCTTGCCAACCGTGACACAAAAACTGGCAAAGCTCAGAGATCATCCCAGGCCTCCTCGTTCCATCCCTTTCTGCCTTCACCTGTGACATCAGGATTTTTTGCTAAACCTCAGTTTCACAAAAAAATTGTTCATTTTGGATATAATGTAGCACCTGTCTTGGGGTAAATTTACGTGCATTGTTCAAAGAATTACAGTCCAGTCAGCATGTTTCAAGTGGAACATAAAATTGTTCCTAATCTGATAGAAGAACTTTTCTGTTGAAGTTCAGGCTGGAGACTATGGTGAGTCACCAAAAAGTGCTTCTCTCAGCAGCAATTATTCGCCTTTAACCATTGTGTTAGAACACGTGGCACTACAAGAAAATGAGAACCACCATTTTTACACAGATTTTTACTGAGTCAAATTCTGTTGTATGCTTTCAGTCACAACTCCTGGAAATGTGTGCAAGTGCTGAGTTGGTGCCAATTCTGTGTAAGCTGTGAATCATAACCTGTGTCTCAATCAACTTGGAAGTGCAATGCTATGTTTTGGTTGTGGGGGGAAAAAAAAAAAAAGAAAAAAAATTAAATTTGAAACCCTAAGTAAAATCAGATTCCAGATTTAATTTGGAGAAACAACCAGGAATCTGTGTGCTTACCTAGAACTCTTGAATTCAAAAACCCATCAGAGTAGGTTTTCTTCGATACTCTTAGCATTCCACTTCAGTTCGGAGGAGGAGAATGGATGAATCCATGTTATATCATGCATATTTTTTTCAGGAAAAAAAAAAAGAAAAAAATAAGCACAAAAATGTCAGAACCTCAGTCTAGCTGTACTTTAAAAATATAAAAATTTCAGGAGGTTGCCCGTGTTTCACAGCTCAGTTGATGGTTCTAGTTCATTTGGGAAGGATGAGAACATTTGCAGATGAATTTGTGGTTGTGATGAACTCAGGAATTCCTTGGTCAAAAGGCTGGAGCAACTTCCCATGAGAAAACCTAAGGAAAGGAAAGGAAAGCCCTGTGCAGATCCGAGCTCAGATATCCTTCTCTTTCTCCAGCCTGGAAAGGAGAAGGGTCTTCCTTCCTATGTCATATCTACTTCCTATTTCTGTCTGTCCCAAGGGATAGAAACAGGTTGGATCCATGAAAACTTGTGCCACCCAGGATCAACTAACAGATGAAATCTGTGACAAGAAGAAGATCCAGAGATGACAAGCTACAAAATTGACTTGTCTCACTGATGCATCTTCCAGCATCATTCATAGGGAGTAAATGCTGGGTAATGAAACAGGAATGATATTGTGATATGATATTGTTGGGAGCTGACTCCAATTTGGAATTTCCACAGTCTTCCCTCGCTTTTCCTTGGCCAGAAGAACACCACAATACAGGGTATATTGAAATTCTCTTTTAAAGGAAGGAAAGTTATTTACAAACAGACTTTTAAAATGAGAACAGATATTTAAAAAGAAATTAAAATCTCCTTTTATCTCTTTCCTGACTGTAGGTCAGCACTTCCAAATCAGTTGAAAATCACTGTACATTGAATATACCATAATATATGTAAATAGACTGACAATTAGAATGAAGGGAAATGCTAATATTTGGTGGTTACAAATGAGGTCATGGCTATTTTTTATGGTTTCTCCTAATGGAATTGTGCATTTGCTTCTCAAAAATATGAGTAAAAGTAGCACAGGAAAAGCTATATAAATACTTCTTTATTGCATCCTTTGTTATAATATATTTAGAATTTTGAGATAATTTTTTTCTTTTTATTTATTTGTTTGGGTGTTTTTTTCCTCTCGTCTCTATTGTTGTTTTATGCTTGATGGTTGATTTGCACATAAATTCTTTCTGCTGTGTTGAAAGTCACACGGGATCTGACCCTTAAGGGAAATATTCACAAGAGATTTGGTAAAATATTGCTTTATATTTAACTGATTTTTCCACAGCGGAACAAAAAAAATATGTTGTGATGGTCATTTTAGTTCTCTCTATTGCATAAAGGATAAAGGCAGGGGAAAAATTTACTTCAAATTTAACTCAACTAATAATTGTTTTAAAAAACACTGGAAGACAAGAAATGTATTTCAACCTTTTATATATAAATTAATCAAAACAACATTATGAAACTAAAAGTAGATAAATAGACAAGTAATGTCTAACCAGATATACTTTGTGTCATCTGAATATTTATCCCTTCATTGACAGAACAGAATTTAATTGTTGGTGGAAGACAAAAAAGGGAGATAAAACATGCTAAAATTACAGATTTTCTGGTGACTTTGAGTGTGGGAGGCCCTGTTCTATGCTTTGGAATCACACCTAAGCATCATGTTTGACACAAAAAATATTGTTTAAAGGTGAATATGCAGAGAAAAGAAGATTTTTTTGTTTGTTGTGAGATATCTAATAGGTACTTTGGCTCACCAGAGATCTCAGTCAAACAAATTAGGATTTTTCTGAAGCAGAAGGCTGGACAAGGATTTCCAAATGTTTCATTTCAAATGAAACTTCTTTAAACACTAAAAAATGACTCCATTAACTGGAAATTAAATCCTTTTTTCACAATAGGATCTTTTTTGGAAGGGGGAGGGAGAAAAGAAGAAGCTTTAGACAAAAATGCCACAACAAACAAGCCACAGAAAATCAGGACTCCCTATTACATTCTGGCTGCAAACATATTTGCATTGACTTTTAGTTGGAAAGTAATCTGGCATATAGAAACCAATAAATGTTAGGTTTCCAGTGGCTTCCACCTGTTAAGGAGTTGCAAGACAGCAGTACCCTTTTCAAAGCCATTAATAATGCAGAAGGTCAATATCTAAACAGATATTTTGAATTACACACTGTATCATTACAATAGCCAGAGTTTTTGTGTTGCAGGTGATTTTTGTTTTTTTGCTACCATTTGACCCTTTTAAGCTAATTAAAATATATAGTTTCTTTTTTTATAACTTTAGAGATAGTATTGTGCTGTGTATCCTGGTGGTTGTACTCCTCAAAATGGGTAAAAAAAGATATATCCACTGCAGCAGTGTACATTGATTTTTGTTAACTTTGCAGCTCCAGTCACTCAACCAAATCTCCCCAAACACCAGGAAAACAAAATAGTTAACCCAAAAGTCTTTCTCAAACACAGCAGAATTTTTTTATTTCATATTATTATCAATTTATGTGGGTTTAGGGTTATATAATGTACAGAAACATTAGGAATTCAGTGCTTGTGCTCTGCAGTGATCTGCAATATTTCAATATTACAATCATTTCATTACTGAAAAGGTAAAGAAAAAGGCAGTTCATTCATTTGATGTTGTGCATTTTCCCCCTATGTCTCAAAATCCATAATAAAATCAAATTCCCAAGCCACGAAATCTGCTGTCGGCGTCTCCCATTGACATTTTGTGTTTGTGTAAAGGGAAATCAGGTCAAACCAAGCCACCAACGGCATCACAGCCCTGTTTCTGCAAAATAGTTTGTCACTACAGAATGTGGTGATTTCGTTGCATGTGTTCCAGTTTTCTGAAATTAGTGGTTGATCTCAGGGCGTTCGAGAGTTGAATCTTTGTGTCTGAGACCTTAAAAAACACTCACTGAGAAGGTTTCATCCAAACCCCATTGCCTTCAATGGTGACTGAGTTAGATCCTAAACACAGAACACATAAAGTTGACTTATTTGTATCAACAGGGAGTGGTTCCTGATAGTCTTCAAAATAATAAAAAAGCACAAACACTGAAATTAAAAAAAAAAAATCAAATTAGAATAAATTCTCTTCTTATACTCAAAACTGCAATTTTAATATGAAGGTCCTTCTATATTAACTTGTCCTTTTCAAATAACTTATTTGGCTTAATTAGCAGCAAACACTCCAATGATTCTTGTCCAACAAAGGAAAATTCCATAGTTCCAATCTCTCTGAAGGAAAATCCCATTCATTTAAATATAGGAATTACAGTTGCAAAACGAAGCAATTTTCCTTAGCAATCTCTGAGCCAAAAAGTCCTCATTCGAAGTTAAACTACCTTTGAGTGGAAGATTATTTTTCCCAAGCTATTATGCCTCTTAGCCAGGAATAGACTTAGAAATTTCCTTTGGAAACTACCTCCTCAAGAGGTAGTGAAAAATCCATTAGGATTGTTATTATTATTCATATTATTAATAGCAAAAATAACAAAAAGGGATAATTATGATCTTGCTAAACAGGAAAAACATCGGAACTATAAATATACAAGGGATTCACCTTTCTGTTTTTGGAAGGTGGAGAGAACTGACAACGGGAAGGTGAAGATACCACAACTTTAGGTGAATTCTGTAATTCAGCTCATGGATTAAAGCAGAATAAAAAAGGCTGGAGAGCAGAAGTGTCCCTGTTTCTCTCGCTCTGCTCTGCTCAGCCCATCCCATATGTGACATGCAAATTCAAAGCCATGGCTTTCACCAACCGGCCAGCTCGGGTACAGTATGTGACACTTTCTCAGATTCCTACTGACACGCAGATATTGCCAAAAATATCATGTCCGACTTTGCACAAAGCTCCACAGGCACAGAAATATTTATTATAAAACATTTGTCTTCAGAGAAGAATGCTGGGCTCCAGGAGAGAGGGGGTTTCATGTTCCAGATTCCACTGTCAAAGATTATGGCGTCTCACAAAACGTGTGCTGAGCCTCTTTGGCAAAATCTTTTCCCTTAATATTTGATGTTTGCTTAGTTTTGTTTGTTTGCTGGGTTTTATTGCTGTCAGTGTTATTTCTGGTGACTACATGACTCAGAGGGACTAGAAATAAAATTAGAGACTTTCACCTCTAGGTCAGCAGTTTCATTCTGGCCCAGAATTCAGGGACCTATGTAAAATAACTCATTGATCTCACTCCAGTTCCCAGTTGGTAAATGCGCATATCACAAACTCCATCCTTAAAACAGGCAATAAATTGTCATCCTTTGCAGCAGTCCCAGAAGTGAGCTCAGTGTTTGCATTGGCCTTGCTGCCGGATCACCCTCTCCAGGAGATGGGTTTCTCCTGGGATGGGGTGTGTGAGGAGCTGGGGTGGTCCTGGAGGTGGGATTTCCCTTCTGGAAGGTGAGATGTAGGACTAGACTTTGCAGTGCAGTCTCCCAAGTCAATAAGAAATCCTTTAGCCAGGTGATCAGATGTAATTTCAGAAGCATAACGCTAATAACCAAGGCTTTGTTTTCCAAAGGATGTGGACTTGATCTGCACCAGGTTCCTTCTCTCTCTAGTAAACAACATTTACATTTCTCCCTAATCAGTGGGTTTCCAGATAAGTAGCCTAATTCACAGGGGACAAAGGTGCTGAAGGACGAAGAATTGGGTACCTCCATCTTTCAAATTACCTGTTTGACCTTCTGCTTCCAGACCCCAGCTCTGAGATAACAGCTCTGTCCCCCACTGAGATCAGAGCCTGGATCTCTTTTCTCAGATGAAACACAGACAAAAAATTGCACTGCTGTGATCTATGGCAGTAACAAACACTCCTGTTTCTATAGAAAGATTGAGGGGGGGTAGATATTACATTTCATTTTGGCATTATTATTGATCATAACAGGTGTTTTGAACTGAGACCCCCACGGCTTAGAGGTGTCTGTACAAACCATCAGTTTAAACTACAACAGAGATGTCACTGGTGCTCTCACTAAAGAGCCATCCAACCTTTTTGTAGATCCCTGGACACTTGTAATCCTCCATTCCTGAGCCCATGGTGAAAGCAGGAGTGTTTAGCTCGGGATCTCGGCAGCGCAGCTCCTCGCTGGATTAATTTATTTCTCTTCCCTATCACTTGTGTAGGTTTATAACCACTTTCCCCTTGTATTTGGAGCATATTGCCATTGTGCAGGTATGACTAAGTACTGTCTGCTCCCATTGAATCCGGGATCATTTGTCTTCTGTGATCCAGGCTGGCTGCACTACACGACAGCACACAGTGACAGTAATTTGCACTGATCTGCCCCCACTGCTAGTCCTGCTGCTACAAATAGCAATTGATTATAATGCTGTAGTGTTATTGACTGTCACTATGAACACAAGCTTTATTTCATTTTTAAAGTAACATGCCACAGATTTACTTAGCAGACATGGAGCAATAACAGCAATAAAAAATAAATAAATAAATAAATAAATAAAAAGAACAAAATCAAAACAATTCGAGGCGGGGAGGAGGCAGAGGCAGCATTGCATAAAACACCAGAAAATTAATTAATGCTACTAGATGATAATGATACTGCAGATGAGCAGAAAAGCTGTAGCAGGGTGAATCTGTCCATGTTCCAGACAAGCAACCCTGATTTACAACACCTGAAGATCTTGCCTGAAGCATTCAAGTCGTGGAAATCTCTCAAATCCATCAGAATGTAGGGGTGAAAAAAGTCAACCCATAAAAATCATCGTTATTATTTTTGTCAAAATCTGATTCTGCTGAGGCGGCAGAATGTGTTAATGCTGCACTGGATTTGCCCCTTCCTCCACCTCTCCCTCCCCTCAGTTCAGGATACAGTTTTTGATCCAGGTTGTTAAAAGAGATCCTATTTCATACATCCCTACGTTCTCTTTCTGAATCTTATGTTCTCAGAGCATTAATCTGCAGGATTGTCCCCAGAGTCCATTTGAGATGGGCGCAGAAATTTAGTTCAGGTAATTATCCTTTCTTTCTGAGTGAATTAAGAAACCAAGAATTCCTGCTTATCTGACAGAAGTGTAGCTTTCCCTCCTTAATGCTTGTCACCTGTGAGACAAGTCACACAGGTAAATCTCAAACTGTGCCTTTGTGCCCCATCTAAAGTGGATTTTGGATGTCTCCGCAGAGTAATACTCCAAGGACGTTATAGTTCAGAGAAAATGGTAATGTCTGTGTGTAAAATGTGAATTACTTTAATAGGCTTTGGCAGCACAACTCTCAACAAGACGATCCACCCCTGCTAATCTACTGCGTACGGTTTCCCTCTGTCTCTTTTTTTCTCTAAAGTCTGAATATAATTTCTCTAAGCTGCAATTTATAATGCTAACGTTTAACCTTCATTAGGGAGGGGGAAAAAAAGCTTCTAAGAGGCTCTATTGAGCTGTTGAAGAACAGTCTCACATTGAAATTCTGATTTAGAGATAGTCACAATGCATCTGCTCTGCACACCTTTGCCCTTTAAACCCCTATTTGTGATATAAAGAAGCACACAGCTTGCAGAATAGCTGGTAAGTCTCCTATCCGTGCTTTTTGGGGATTTTTTTTTTTGCATGTATATACAAAGTCAGATTTATATCCTTCTCTCTTTAGGCAGGACAGCTTCTGTATCTTCAAAAAAACTACCTTTATGGGGAATCACTGGTGTGGTGGTGGTGATGTTGCTTAGAACAGCACTGAATATAGAATATTTATCCCATTTTGCGTCCCCTTATACATTTTATGGGTCCTTATTTAAGACAAACTGCCTAAAGGTTGTCTGTTTTATTGAAAAATGAGGGAGCAGGGGTGGCTGCACCTCAAGTTGTTTTGTTTCGGGGCGTTGTGTTGTTGTCTTCTTTTGATTTGCTTTTTACTTTGCGATGCTTTGAGTCTGATTAAGACAACACAGGGATTTTGTGGTACATTCTAGTGAACAGCAAATCCAGTCTTCATTCCTTGAATGTCTGCTGCTTCCTATGGCCCATGGGGCTCATAGATGAGCAGATCACAGGATCCTGTAGAAGATGTCCTGGCTCCCATCCTAAACTGGGGTGCAAATCTTCCTGCAGCTGTAAGCCAGCCAAGACCATAAAAATTTTCTGGTCCTGCCTTTTAAAGAATTACTTATTGTGATTGTAATGTGGTGGAAATGGAAGGAGGGGGGGCAGGAAAGATGCATTTGAGGGGTTTTCCTTATATATGCATTTCAAACAGAGTGATCTTTTAAAAGGGAAATTACAGGTATCACTCATTTTACTACTCTTCCACAGCTCAAATTAAAGATTAAGCAGCTATGTATTTATCAATTAGCATTATTTCTCTATCCCTGTCTGACTCTCTGTATTGTTGTAACTCCATCAAATAGTCATTTGCTTTTTTTATGGTAATAATCCCTTCAAATTCACTCCTTTCATCTGGATCCCTGTATGTTATTTGTTGTTCTGCTAAATCCCTATTACAGAGGCCTAGGAGTTCCAACGGCCTGGTGAATAATTAGAAATGTTTTATCCCTAAGCTTCAAAAGGGTGCTAGAAATAATTATAAGCAAACATTTTATGTAGCATTCTGTATCAATCCAATCCCAGCTTTATGTTGTTTGTACTTTAAATAGTGAGAGAGAGGGGGAAATTCTGGTTTCCAGCTCCAGCAGCATAAAGGGGACAGATGTTGATGTAGTTTTCGTCTTCCCTCTCCCCTCTGCTTCTGGAGGTGGGATCTCAGCACATCCCAGGGCTCATTGCACCTCTCATCTCATAAAAATGCAGTTAATTATTGGTCAAACAAAATTAGCTTGATTATTTTATCGACAACCTATTCCATACTCTCTTGCCAGCAAGGTGACCTACAGACCTGCACTACGTGCCAGTCACCCCACATCAAACCAGAAAGATGGGTTTGAAGAAAGCTCAGGTTTTGCAAAGTTGAAAGTTGATTATTTAGCCACGACTAGATATGTCAGTGCATCTTATTCCCCGGTAAATTTTGGGAGCTGTAGCAGCTCTGGCTGTCCTTCAGAGGACCAGACTCACGCCACAAAGTTTTTACACAGAAGGCAAGGAGAGAGAGCTGTATCTCGAGAGCCTACAAAACTAATTGGAACATACCCAATGTCATTACATTTGACAGCATTTTGAGAAATACCCAATCACTTTGTCATCAATTTTCAATTTTGTCAAGAGAAAGTAGCTTTTCATTGGCAAACAACCTGCTGTCCCCACAGTATTTGTGAAAGTGTCCTGGCAGAGAGTAGTGTCATCTCCAAGAACATTTTTCAGGCTCACTTTCTCTGTAAAACTTTTATTGAGGAGTTTTTTAAAAAAAAAAATTCTTGAAAATTGTGTTAAGATGAAGGGTTTTCATCCTGAAGATACCAAACATTTATGGCCCAGTATAACAAAGGACATAAATATATGATTAACTTTAAACTTGTTAACAGTCCTTCTAGGTTTGGTGATAAGGAATTTTATCTACTTGCTCCAAAGGTACTGTAAAAGTTTAGTGTTGAAGAAGGATGAATTGATGTCAAAAAAGGGAGAAAAGAATTAGCATTTATCAATCAATATGATGAGGATTCATGTGTGGAAAGCAAAGAACAATGTGGAGCTCAGGAGCAGCACAGCAACACTTTTCTACCAATCTGCTGCTTTTGTGTCCTTCCCCCTGTGGTAAATTCATTCATCCTTCCTCTTACTTTTCCAGAACAAAAGGCAGTGTGGTATCAGTGCCTGATTTCCTCGAGATCCATACTTTTATCCTATTTCTATATTTTTACCAATTTCTTGCTTTTGCCAGCAGACCTGTAATGTTCTCATTTCCCCACTGCATATTGTGAAGTCATGGTAGGATGAAAAATATCAGAAGAAACCAGATTTATTAGATATGGTTTTTAGCATTTGCAACACAATGGACTCTGTAAGAACTGGTGGAAACATTTTGGATGGCACAGCAGAGAAGAACAGGGAGATTACCAAAAAGCATTGGTCTCAGCTGATGGAATCAGGTGGTGGACTCCTCTTAGCCCAGGAGCAGCACAACAGTGTGCCTCTGAAGGCAAGTTCATGAGGAAATCCAGCAAAGGAAAACCTTCCTTTGATGGGCCCTCTGGCAACCCTAACAGCCACTGGGAGGTCTGAAAATCTGTGGATGTCACATCTCTGGAAGTGTTCAAGGCCAGGTTGGATGGGCCTTTGAGTAACCTGGTCTTGTGGAAGGTTCCAACTCCCCATGGCAGGGGAGTTGGAATGAGATGGTTTTTGAGGTCCCTTCCAACCCAAATTCTTTTAGAATTCTATGAAAATGGCAAATGTCACATGGGCTTGGCATCTGCTTTGGCACAGCCAGTGCCCTCAATGGGAGTGACCTGTTGCAATCAGGTTTTTGTTTCCCTAGAACTATCTTTGTTTAATACCTATAATCAGTTTTACTTCTCAGATCAGTTTTATAACAGAAGGGGTGATGTGAGGAACAGCACAGGAGATGGTGCACTGAAATCAAGCAGAGTTTGTCCTGCCACTGCATCCCTCAGCTTTGGAAGTGCCTGCTCAGGTCCAGGTGAGGCTATGGCAGCTTGGAGGAGGGAGATAAGAGGTCCTGCCAAGGGCAGTTCCAAAACAGTGTGACTGTCCTACATTTGGACCCCAGCACTGCACCATTCCAGGGGCCCTTGCTGCTCTGGCTCTTGGCTTGCTTGTGGTGGATGTGCCTAAGTGTGTTACGGAGCAAAACCATCCAAATATTGGATGTTTGCCCATGGAGGGAAATTGTGACACTTCCTGGAAGGCTCTTCCTCACCTCTGGAGGCAAAACACAGACTAAAGCTGCAATGAATTATCACAAACCTGCCTTCCACTGCACAGGTATCAGGGAAAGGGTTTGGACTTCTGAATAAGCTCTGTAAAAACCAAATGTTTTGTTAAAATCACGGGCTGTAGAATCTACATTTTTTCCATTTTTTCAGTTTGGAGTCGACTCCTTTCTGGCTTTGCCCCCCCAGAAAAATAACTTTAAAAAAAAGTTATTTTTTTGAAATATTGCAGACCCACCAACCTATATTTTATGTGCTTTCTTGATTAATATGCAAATCGTGTGTGCTCCCAACTTTCATCACTGCTTAAATACTGTTCAAGCATCGTAAATAACCTGCCTATTCAAGTTTTATCTTGTCCACTTTACATTGCACTGCTCTTGTACAGGAAATGGATTGTATTTAATATTGATGGCTCTGTATGTGTCATTTAATCGTCCCTATTGATTGGATTTCATCAGAGTGTGGGGCTTGGACAGAAGCTTTGATTATACTGTAAGGAGTCTTTGCAGTTTTCTGTTACTCAACACCATATCAATGCACCTTCTGGTGTGATATCACTTTCACAATCAATACCTGGAAAGAAAATAAAAAAGAGGCCTCCAGGAAAAGAAAGGGGAAAAAAAGGCCTGAATCAGCCTCTAATTCCCTTTCTGCACATAGATTAAACCTCTCCAACTCAAAGACCGTTTATTGTGTGGTTTAACATAAGAAAAGGGGGGAAAGAAAAAAACCTGAAAGAGTCTCCATGGGTTGTTTGTTTAATTTCTACATCATTTTTTATTTATAAGCGTCAACACTTCCTGTCTTTGTCCCCAGCTGATGTTTGATAGTGGGTAATTTTTAACAGTTACATGTCATGTTTCAGTTAACTGTTTCTCTTGATCTAATAATGCTGCCATAAACATATTATTTGATCAAATTGATACCGTAAGGGGACTTGCTGTTTTTCAAAATTCCTTTTGCTCAGAATGGGCCATCTCAGAGCCTTCACTAATTTGACACTCGGTGGCTCAACCTGATCCTCAGTCCGGAGCCACGCTGGGATGTGCTCCTACATCCCAGCCTCCAAACACCGACTGCAACAGCCAGGCAGCATGAAACAATAATCCCTGGAAGAGTATTAATACACAGCAGATGGGTATTTCATACTGCTGGGGAGAGGGTTTCCCCATCTGGGCATCCTCAGTGCAAATGGAAGTGCTGACGTGCCCATAAATCCAGATCCTCGGTGGATGACAGAAAACATCGTTCTGAGTTGTATCCAAGTAAAGAGAACATCCACGGTTCCCCCAAATGGTTGTTTGTACTCTGGTTCTCCACATTCACTGTCCTGAGATGAAAGGGAATTTATGGGCAATTTGTGCTTCTCATCTTTTCCAGGCTGGTGATGCTTTTTCAGAGATACTACCAGAATTTAGGAATAACGATAATGTTAATGCTTTATTTTTTTCCTAGGAAAGTGGCATTAGAACCTGTTTCAGGAGTAACAAGGGTGTCACCAGTTCTAGGTGTGTGGATGTGTGTGTGCTGGGAGAAAGGAAAAATAGAGGTTGAATCTTGACACAGAGAATAATGCATGGGAAAAATGAGTTAATATTGGACCAGATTGCAATGACAGTTTAAAACCTCTGACACAGACCTCGACTAGGTTTCCTCAGTCCTCCCAAATGAGTGACCAGCATTTGCTTAAAAGAACTACTTTTTAAAATTTATTTCCATGGAGAGACCATAGAATCATGGAGTACAAGAATAATTTGGGTTGGAAGGGACCTTAAAGCTCATTTCATTCCAACCCCCTGCCATAGGCAGGGACCCCTTCCACTAGCCCAGGTTGCTCCAAGCCCCATCCAACCTGGCCTTGGACACTTTCAGGATGGGGCAGCCACAGCTTCTCTGGGCAACCTGTGCCAGGGCCTCACCACCCTCACAGCCAGGAATTCCTTCCTAATCTCTAATCTAAACCTCCTCCCTTTCAGTTTGAAGTCTTTTGACACAGGGTTAACCTGAAGCTCCAGCTTTGTGTAAAAGTACTTGCTCTTTGCCTCCTCAAAACAGAGTGAAGGGGTTTCTGTCCAACAGAAAGAATTGTAACAAACCCAAAGGCTTCACAGCACTAAAAATACGTGTTGTGTGCACAACACTATTCACCACAGGTTACAAAGCCAGGTCTGGCTCTTTCTGCTGACAGTTCACATCCAAATCTGCCCAGCAAAGAGACAGGCACATAAATTGGTTGGACACCAACCAGACAAGCCGTGTTTCTTTGCTCCATCATAGATCCTTTGGTTTTATAAGCAAAAGAAGGCAGAAGCTATTAGAGACAAATTGTATTTCCTTAACTGGAGTGGAGCTGAAGGTCTTGGGTTGGTGGCACTTGTGCCAGAGGAGGGAAAGCAGCGTGTTAGTGGGACAATCTGAGTCTCACTGTGGAGGAGATAAGACTGCCTAAAGTGACAGGTATTTACCCAAGAGGGTACAGACGGATGCAAGCATCTGAGCTGCTAGACTTGAAGGATCCTCAGCCTAAAAAACAAAAGTATGGTGTTAGGAAAGTACAGTGTCTGAACAGATGTAATTTACTTGTAAAAAGAAGTGCCTGTAGGCTTTCTTCCTACCAAAGCCAGAAGTGACTTCTAGCCCTGAACAGATCTCCACTGTGACTACCTGAATTTTTAAGTGCATTTTCTCAGCCTCTCTGTTGTTGCATTTCTCTATTTTAATAGTTTCGTAAACATATTTCGGGCAAATTTTGTAGAGAAACAACAGTTTTAATGTAGATATTGCCAAACATTAATGGAACCGTAATTTCCCTGATTACATACAGGTATTTACAAGAAAAGATGGATTTGAAGAGTTACACCAAATAGGGAATGGGATCATATCCTATCTGCTCTGTCCTGTCCCGTCATTAAATTTTGACAATGAACTTTCTTGGGAACAAATCCCAGAAATTTATTATAAGTAAACTAATGAATATCTCCTCCAATGAAAAAAAAATAAAATTTATTCAGCAGTTCTTCACCTGGATTTATCCAGAAACTTTCTACCCAGAACTCTGAAAAAAAAAAAAAAAACAAAAGCTGTATGTTGGAGTCTTTCCTCTGGTGTTTATATGGGCTCAGAGGGAACCCACGATCCCCAGAACAAACCCTTATGTCTCCTCTGATGCTGAGGACCAGTGCTCAAGGGTAAGTAAATGTGTCCTGGAGGAGCCAGAAAGGGCTGTGGTGGAAATTGCACCCAAACCTGAATGAATTTAGAGCTCTGCCAAAGAAGTTCAGAGGATACATTACCACAATTTATGACATACAAATGCAATTCAAAAAATACATGAGGGTGAAAACTCTCCTTTATTTCTTTAGAAGCTTGTGAGAAGTATCCACCTCTACAGTTAAATTCAGCTCTCATGGTCATCTCATAGTGATACCATAATACTGATGAGCCAGAGCTCCCTCATGACTTGTCATGTGCCCTCCAAATACATGTTTGATCACCTTCAATGATAAGAAAACAGGTAAAACCTCAACAAAATGACAAAATTAAAACTGGGTGTTTCAATATGAAAGTGGAACAAGTAGAAACACATTATTGAACTAGAGCTATATTTATTTAAATGATGTCTTAATTTTGGAATTTCTAGATAAAATAACAGTTGCATCATGAAGATCCAAATATCTTTGTGTCACTAGGTAAAAATAATATGCTTTATGATGTTCAGTGTATTGGATTCTTCTTTAACTTAATATTTCAAAGTTAACTTAAGGATCGTGAGAGTTTGACTGGATCAGTCCATCCTAAAATAAGTTTTAACCAACTAGACTATTGCACAGTGCTCTGGGCATGGTGCTGCTCAGGAGAACGTCACAACCATCAGGGGCAGTTCATTGATAATACTCTATTGAACAACAAAAAAAAAAATAGAAACTGATTCATTAGAAACAATTAATTTGGCAATTTTAGACAATAACATCATCTCTTTATTTAATACTACTTGGAAGTAGCAGAGGGCTCTGAAAGGTTTACTGAAGGAAGAGCTTTGAGTTGCACATACTTTTGTCTTCTGCTGGATCATCTGTCTTCTGCTGGGCACACTTTTGCCCACTGATGCACATTCTCATGATGAATTCTGCAAATTCCCCCCCTTTGGGGCTGCTGAGACCACAAGCCCATGTCTGATGCCCCCCCCAGTAATTACCAGGTGGTAATGATGGTCAGTCAGAACCAACCTGTGGCACATTCGAGTTGGTGACCTAAAGGCGAAAAGCTTTGATTCCCATTAATAACACTTTAAGCCTCTCTGACCTCCAGGATGTAGTTAAAAGCCTGTTAAATTCCCTCAGTAGCTTTGGATCACATTGTTTGCATTTCGCATTATTGTCGTGTACTGTTTGATAATCTAATTGTATTATTTGATTAATTTAAGGCACAGATATTTTGCTGTTTTGTGTTCAAGAACTCGTTGTGTTAAGAGCTCTCTTCACCTAGGAAATATATTTTTGTTTCTCTCTGTTCTTCTCAGTGGGTGAATGAACTGCTTTCCTTTGTCTCATTGCTCAAAATAAAAAATGTCAAAGCTTGGAAACTGGTAATTTGGCAATTTTAGACAATCGCCTCATAACCACGTTTCAGAACACCTTTGAAGCAGCAGAAGTTCAAAGGCTTTGAAAAGACCACTATTGCTGTGCCTGTTTCTATGAGTCATTTGAAGTAATTGGTCCTGTCTGATGTATGTTTTGAACTGAGGAAGTAGTGCTTTATTACCACAATCAGATACAGGTTTTTAGCTGAGGAAGTGGAGTTTTCCTCACAGATGTAGATGTCTGCTTGATAAGGCAGAAAACAGACAGATGTGCCTCTGCACTGGGGAAGAGGTGTGGAGAAGGAGCAAACACAAGAGCTGAGAAAATTCCATGAAGCAATGCGAGAGGGGTTTTGGAAACCTTCCCAGCCAGAAAACTTCTCCAAAGCAAGGAAACTCGCTTTTTAGAGAGATAAATACTTAATTTCTTATATATCATACAAATATGCTTATCATTGTTTTTTCAAGTGCTCAGATTGTAGCTAAAAATCAAATGAAGGACTATAAAGGCATTTTAAATAATGTCACCTAATTTTAGGCCAATCAGCATCACGACTCTGAGGGTCCATTTCCCATAAACACATGCTCACTAACAGTTCTAAAAGCTGGGGGGTTTTAAAGTTCAATATTATAAGGTATCATTGCATGTTGAAGTGGATTCAGAATATTATGGTGCGAGATTAAACCCCAGAATTTATGTTATCTCTCATCAGTGACTAATGCCTGATGGACTGTAAGGAAGTACCTCTCTTTTGTAAATATTTTACTAAAATTAGAAAGAGAAAAATCCTGCCAGAACCACATCTATGCTCTTGGATGGGCATAAGAGCATCCCACAAGGCTGGATGGAGCCTCTGCTCCCCGATGGAGAGGTGTTGAGTTGTGATCCCAGCCTGGGGCTCGCCAGCTCCTGAAGGGAGAAGCCTTGTGCTCAGATGTGCTGAACTCAGTCCTCCCATGTGTGCCACAGGCAGGAGTGGGAGAGCAGGTTTTGGCACTAGGAAGGCTTTTCTCTTTCCCTTTTGAATTGCTCCCACTGGCTATGGTGGAGCTGCATCATTCGCACCAGGGTCCCCTCACAACCTAAAATGTGTCTCCGTATCCAGTGGACAATTCAGTGCTGGACTCCTCTAGAGGCACTGACAGTGCTGATGGTGTGCACATTAATTGTGACAGAGAGTGACTTTTCTTTTGGCCCAGGGAGAGAAATCCCAAGGAGGAGTCTCTGCTCTCACTGCTGCGTTGCAGAGAAACACAGGAAAACTACTAAATCTAATGGTAACAGAGAATATCCATTTCAGTTTGTGAGTGGTGTCCAGAGGAGATTAAGGAAAGAAAGACTCATATTTCAAAGGCAAAGGAGACCGTGGATATGCTGGTGTGTGCTTTTGAGGGGGAAGCCAGTACACCAGGACTGGTAGACTCAGGTATTTTGCAGCACCTTTTTTTTCTCTTGCCCATGGTGACAGAGCACAGAAGTGACTGAAGTCCAGCCAGTTTCAATAGATCAGCTCCTTTTATCAGTCTTATGATATCAAGTTTACTTAATATCACATGAAACAAAGTAAATGTCTGCTGGAAAAGGCCAAGTTCCTGCTCAGCTGACAATGTGTTGTATCTCCTCTGTGCCTGTGTGTATTTACCTGCACTTCCACATCAACCATCATTTTTCTCTTTCCCATCTTGGCTCCAGTTGCTCTGGCCAAAGGACTCCAATCATGTGCAAACTTTCCTGGCCACAGAGGCAAAAAGTTTTGCAGCAGGAAAAAGAACATGTGTGGGCACGGATTTGGAAGGAGAACTCAAAATCTGGGCTGAGCCTCATGTCCACTGCAGTCAGTGCAAGGTCTTCTTTTTAATCTTTATGAGTTTTGGCCAGTGCTCTGGGTTTAGAGTTCATCTGTGTGAGTGTAACAAGCCTTTAGCTCAGCCTGCATTTTGCCCACACATATATTCACATATAAATATTTGAAGATCTTTCCTCCTTTAAATTAATTTTCGGTCTTGTAGTAGATCAATGGTAAGGGAACAAAATGATCACAGCAGAGATTGTGGAGAGATGGGCACTGATAGCTTTGATGATGTCTCCAGTGTTTTTTGACTGTTAGAAAACATCACATTTCCATTTAATCTAATGAAACGGGGTCTGATCTCATCCCCCATTTGTGCCCATCACAAAGCTGTCACACATTTTGATACAATAAGAATATTCTTATGATCACTGAAATTGCCAAATCAAATTATGGCAGTGGCAGGTTAATCCAGCACCCTGCCCTCTGTGAGAGTTACTGCCACACACAAGCACAGAAACCTCCTGTTATGGAGCAACACACTCTGTTCCTTTATATACTTGGTGTATTGTAAAGATAATTAATATACATATAGATTTTCTCCCTTTTTTCCTCCTTTATATATTTTTTTATTATTTTTAAGCACTTTGGCTCAGTAATATATTTTTCATGCAAAAATGGGTAATTTCATTTTTTATCCAGGAGAGGACCATGAACACAGTTAAAGGGACAGAAGTGGAGGGGTTTGGCAGAGCTATTTCAGAAGCTCCAGTTACAGTTTACCCACATTTTGCCTGGCAGGGCGTGAGCATCCTTTGAAAAGGAAAACTTCCCCAATAACTTGAAATAAGTTGGTGAATAAAAAAATAATAAAAAACTCCACCATCCTTTACCAATCCCAACAATCTGGAATATTAATAAAAATGGAATTTTGCCCTTTTTACAGAGTAAACTCAACACTCAGATCTGGTCATAGGACCTACCTAAGCCAGAAGAAAACCTTGTATTATAAAAATAGAATCACATTTTAGGCTTGAGTCTATTACACAGCAACAATTCCTATTGGGAACATCTCCCAGCATCCAGTTCAATGATTTCCAAAGGAAAAAAAAACATGTAGTGCTGATTAATGGAAAACCCTGGATATACTGGTGGATCTGGAAAGCATCTCGTAATCTTTGACAGACAAGATGTTTCTTATTCTGATGGGATTTGATCATTGTTTATGAAATTATGTGAGTGACACAGCATCACTGTTATTTTTATCCTGGCATTACAGCTGGTCTAATAATTTGGATAATAAAGTTACTTATTTTGGCAATAAATCATCCAATGTATCCAGAGTTCTTATCAACATTTTCATTTATTAATATTCCTTGTCAGAAATCTTATCAATATTTTTCCACATTTGTTTTTCTTTTAAGAATCCTCTGAGTTAAACTTGTATTAAACTTGTATTAATGAAAAACAGTTGATTTATTTGAAATGGTGACATCATTTTTCTCCAGTCTGTAAGGGTTTACACTTTGCTTGAATTTAAGTGTCCCCGCTGACTTCAACAAGAACATTAGTAATTTATCAAGGGCCTGTTTAAAATACATATAACCCACCAAATTTTCATTTCCATCTCCACAAGTACATATACCTGTCTTTGGACTTATGTGAACATACCTGTGTATTCCTCATTTCCCCATGCTTATTTCTGCCTATTTGCCTTTCCATTTCCACAGCAGAATCATAAAGGTTGGAAAAGACCTCCAAGATCATAAATTCCAACCTCCTAACTACATTTGAGGGAAATATTTTCAACAGCTCTATTATTTAAATTGGGGGGGAAAATGATTAAAGAAAAAAAATTAAAAGCAATACAAAGAACTGAAAACTATTAAGAATTTTAACAACCTATCTAAACATTTATGAAAAATATGAAAAAATAAAAAACAGAAGAAACTGTCTAATACTTGGAGGGATGAGTAACACATTTGCTGTGATGGGAGAAGGCAAACCCACCCTGAAGGAACAAGAGGTGGATTTCAAACACCAGCACTTGCTCTACCATAGGTCAAGACCAGCCATCTACTAGGAATAATAACTTAGACTGCAAGGAAAGCCAAGGAAACACCTCAAATAATTAAAATTTCCTTCCTGGACTAATTATCATCACAGGCAAATGAAGATGCTGTGTGAATGAATAGGCTGAACGTGATCGATTCTGTGTGGAGAGTTAATAATTTATCACTAAGGAATAAACTGAGAGAGAATTTATACTGTCAGTTCATGCAGTGGGGATAAAAGGAGATATTTGGTTAGTCCTGTTTTCACAACAATAAAATTTGGATTAATTTACAACAGCAGTTCAATGGAGATGTCTGCTCCACAAAGGGAAGGAAGGCAAAGAGGGAACCATGGAGCAAACATAATTGTCTTGAAAGATGTGGTTTAATAGAAACAAGCCTGGAAAAGCTTCCTTGAGCCACTGTGTTAAGCCCAGCCCCTGCTTCTCTCACTGTATAAAATTCCCACTCTGAAAGAACTAGATGTAAATATAAATCTTCGGCTGAAATACAGCAGAAGTTGTACAAACCCCAGCATGCTCACATCTGTCACAGTCACTCTACATTAAGATTTTCAGAAACTTGTCTTACAGCTCAGCCATCAGATTTGATTTTCCTGTCACCTTGAACACCTAAAAAGATTTTGGAGGCACATATATATATATTTTTAAAAATCATAAAGCCATATAAGCCCTGCTGGTTGAGCCCTGATCCGGCTCGTATTTAAGCACGTGCTGAATTTCACTCGTATAAACAACCCCAGAATTGACAGCAGGGTTTAGAAAGTGCCATTTTTGTGCCTCTGAATATTGCAAAATGCGGCTGGTTTAAAAATATCCATCAGTGTAACCAGCACAGCACAATGCAAAGTGTGTCAGTCCACTGACAGAGAGGCGAAGGCAGGGAAAATAGATGTAGAGCATCACTTGCAGCGGGCAAGGATGACAATCAGGAGGACTAATGTCATTCATAACATTGCCCACGTATAAAAAAAGTTTGTATTAGCTCTCCCTCGTGCCACTGCTCTTGGTGACAGTGGCTGTGACACCCAGCTCTTCCTTGGACATGGAGTTGAAATACAGGAAACAACTCCCAGTGATACCCACAGGTAAAAAATTATGAAAACATATTCAGCAGTTACAGTTTCTTCAGTCTATCGGCTACATAAAAGGCATTTAAAAAAGAAGCCTAAATACATATTTAACCAATTGACCAGAATGGCACTGAAGGAGTTTTAACATATTTTGAAAAATTGCCTAAATACATATTTACCCAATAGACTGGAACAGCTGCTTCAGAGTCTCTCTGGTCTCTTGGGTACATAATACATGTTTTTAAAAACTGCCTGGCTATATATTTACCCAATAGACCAGAACAGCTATTAAGTAAATAATACACATTATATAACTGTCAATGATTTTTTTTTTTCCATCCCTTTTAAAAAAATAATATAAGAACCAAAACGTAAACACAATAAAAAAATTAAATATAAGGTGTTTATTAAGAGTGGGAAAGGTCTGGAGTCTGAGGCTGGTGTATGTATGTCACATTGTAGAAAATATCTCCGATCACCAGTGTGCTTTTGTGTGTGTGTTTAAAGTACAGGGCACTGTCAAGTACATCAGAGCCTGGGGTGCTTAATATAGAAGATAGAACAGCAGTTGGGAGTTGGAAAGGTCTGGCAGAAGAGAGGGGAGGGAAAAAAAAAGGGAAGATATGAATCATAAATTCCCAGGAAGGATGGGTAAATCAAGCAGTTGATTTTGAGAAAGCCTAAAGATAGTACATGAAACACTGCAAAAGAAAAAAAAAAAAAAAAGGAGGAAGAGGGTTGGTATCGTGGCATCTGAGACCTGAGTGTCAATACCTCGATATGCTCCTCAGAAGGACAAATTGTGCTCTGCCTCCCAAACTTGCCTTAAAAGAAAATTTTCAGTCCTGTTTGTTGAACTATTAAGGACAGACCTTTTCTTAGAATGATGCAGCAAGCAGGGTAATTTCTCCTTAAATCTTCAAATATATGTTTGAAACCGTTAAATTAATTACAATTTATAATGTGCTCTGATTGGGATTCTTTTCCTCCATAAAATATTTCACTTCTGAAATCACATTCATAGACACTTACTGATTTCTTTTTGATTTGAACACGTTTTAGGCTGTTTTGAAATCACAGGGGAGTGAGTCTGCCTTACTCTGTCTCTCTCTCTGTCCTGCAACATAGTAAAGGAAAAGCAACAGACAGTCTGAGGATAGAAATAACATTTGCCTTTAAAAATAATGTTGTCACCTCTTCATTTACTAATTTTTTATTTTTTTTTTTTTTTAATTTAGGAGGCTCTCAGTGGCTGAGAAAGCAAAAAAGGCTTCTCAGTTTGCACAGAACTCCAGGCTGACAAGGGATGAAAAACAGTCAGGAAGGGATGGGAAGTGGTGAATGAAATTTTTACTACGGGCAGATTTTTTCCACAGAAAAAAAGTTTATATTTCTTGGCTAGGCCTCATTTTTCAGTGAAATTTCTCTGTCATCCTGGGTATCTTGTTGGTCAGCAGACACAAACATGCTGGCACAAGGCACAGCACAGCCTGTATCAGGTAGCAGAGGTCCTGCAAATGCCTTGGAAGGTTGGATAATCCCTCCAGGTGAGCAGCTGAGGATACCTGGCTGGATGAATCACCCTCCTGCACTGCTTTTTCAGCTTTTAGTACATCTTTACAAGAGTTTTTGTGTGCAGTGGAGGGAACAATGGTGAGGAAAGTACAACAGTCAGAGAGGAGCTTCAGGGCACTTCACCTTTGCTTTATTTTTACTTCAGCTTTGATAGCTGAGCCCATAAAAGAAGGATGAGCAGCAAAACAACTCCTGCTCATCAGTTCAGTGTCACTGGCAAGGCTTTTAGCTATTTCACCATTTTACCTCATTAAACCCTTAACTATAATCAGCCAAATCTCACCTCTTCATTTATTTAATGAGCTCCTGAATGTCATTAATGACATAACCTTGGACAGCACATGACTGCTCCCAACCAAGAGCCCACTGTCAGTATTGACTCCACCAGGTTGCTCCAAGCCCTGTCCAACCTGGCCTTGGACACTCCCAGAGATGGGGCAGCCACAGCTTCTCTGGCAACCTGTGCCAGGGCCTCACCACCCTCACAGCCAAGAATTTTTTCCATCTATTTTTCCAGTCATTTTAGCTCTGACATGGCAGCAGATGGGTGAAAGCATCTATATCCCATTATTACCCCTCTACTCTACAGTTCCATTTCCTGAGCTTTTTAAGTGAGTTCACTACACTAGAAAGACTAAATTGAAGGTAACATTAATCAGTGGGTCTCAGCCATAAAGTTTAGAATAAATATATATTTATATCAAGCTATCTGTTTGTTAAAGTAGGGCATTACTTTTGTTGTACCATTTCCAAAGTCGCTATTCACTATTTAGCAGCCTTCCTGCAAGACACAAAATCCATTGTGTAATAATTTCTAGCAGACTGCAGGAGTGTAAAAGTAGACAGTGTTTCCTTCAAAAATGGAATCATCTTTCACAGATGTAGATGTGTACTTGTTATGCCAAGATGAGACAGATGTGGCTCTATTCACTCGGGGACAGGTGCGGAGGAAGAAGAGATAAAACATTTGTAGAAAGTGTAAGCAACTGCATCGCTGTTGTTAAATAAATAAACATTCTGCCAAAGGAAAAAAAAAAAGGAGGAAAAAAAGTTTATTTGCTTATTTTTTTTTCACAGAATGTTTATTTTAAGCTGCAGCTTAGCTGTGATTTATTCAGATTTATATTCCTGTGTCAATTTAAAATTATAATATGCATTCTATATATAAACATCTGTTTGTATGTAACCAGGGGAAGGTACATTGGCACACACAAAGAGCGTGTATGGGTGTACATATGCACACACAAGTAGGACATGCAAAACAGGCTCACAGGCACGTGCACAGAGGCTCATCAGGTGAAGAATGGGAAAAGATTTTATTAATATAATGAGGCTTTGTGTGTGCAAAGAGGGTGGGAGGGAGAAGAGAAGCAGATGCTTGTGTTGCCTATCGAGGATGAAGCCACTCCAAGCTCCAAATTGCAGGAGCAAAGCTGGTGACTGTGGAAAAGCCTAATTGCCCTTTGACCACATGGACATTAACAGGAAACCTCAGTGCAGAGACATCCTTGGGGAAAGGAAAGATGGTTTGGACCATATGAAAGAGCTTTAAACTGGATGAAAGTTGGCTCCTGGACTCAGAGCACAGGCGTGGCTGGGAAAGAGGGTCTGCAGTGGAGTAGAGTGATCTGGGGGTCACCACAGGGCAGGAGCACAGAGAAAAGAGGGGGCAGGAGGTGACTCAGGTGTTGAGAGACTTATTATATTTATTACTGCTGTCAATCTGTTTGGTTTGTTTTGCTTTTTTTTTCTTCTGTTAGTTTTCAGTCCAAGCTCCCTGGGAATTTTACAGAATCACAGAATATGCTGAGTTGGAAGGGACCCACAAGGATCATCCAGTCCAACTCCTGGCTCTGCACAGGACCATCCCCAAGAGTCACATCATGTGCCTGAGAGGATCATCCTAATGCTCCTTGAGCTCTGGCAGGGTTGGTGCTGTGACCACTGCTCTGGGGAGCCTATTCAGTGCCCAGCCACTCTCTGGGGGAAGAACCTTTTCCTGAGATCCAACCTAACCCTGCCCTGACACAACTTCAGGCCATTCCCTTGGGGCCTGTCACTGGTCACCACAAAGAGATCAGTGTTTGCCCCTCTTCTTCCCCTCACAAGGAGATGGTAGAGGTCTCCCCTCAGTCTCCTCAATTCACCACAGGAAGGGTCAAACCTGGATACATCTGGCAGCACTGCGACTTGTTCAGCCAGAAAAGGTGGGAATACACGTCAGGGACATCCCCAGAGAAAAACAAAAGCCACCTCCACACAGGCATGACGGGCAGATCACATCATCTTGGCCTCTTACCATCAGAAATCTCCAAGCCTGGGCTGCTGACACCAAAATTATTGCCCTCAGAGACTACTATGGTTTCCTCATCCTTAGGCTGGGGAGCCATCAATGAGCATTTCGTGATGAAAGGAGGAACATTTTTGTCATCTGGTGAATATATAGTTCTCCTGATAGCTACTGTAGAGTTGGGAGGCTGGGGCCAAATTTTTTGGTCCATGAAGAGAATTCATAGTAGTCACAAACTGTGAAAAAATGCGCCGGGGAGGGTTTATCCTGCAAGGGAAAGAGGATAACCCCATCCTGGCCTCCTCTCCCCCGGAGCACGGACCCGCTGCTCACTGGCCAACTCCTCCTTGCCAGGGAGATCCCTCTGGACCACTGACTTTTTGCATTAACCACATTTCAGGCGCTCCACGTGAGGTCACGGAGCAGGCAGAGACCAGGCAGAGGGAGCCTGGGGATGTTTATCCTGGGCTTTCGCTGCGCCACTTTGGAGAGCCCGAGTGTTCCCTGCAAAATTGCTCATCAGTGGAGAGTCCTCAAGTCCCTTGGCTAGGACTTACTGGGGTTCATATGGCCCATTTGGTGCCTAACTTGACGCTCGTTTGCGCGCGGGTTCATTAAAGACACCGATTCCAGGGATTCGAGGGTGCCGAGGGCCTCGTTCCTCCCAAAGGCAGCAAGTGAGGATAAGTGTAGACAAGAGGAGAGGCAGTGCCATAAAGCCTGGATGAAGCTGGATTACTTTCCTCTGAAATATTTAAGTGAACTGAGGGAGGGAGGAGAGCGGGGACGACAGGGATGGCGACTGGAAGGAGGAGTGAGGATCCACAGCTGTGAGGAGGATTGGGAAGAGGAGGGGCAGGAGGGACAGAGAGAGAAGGATGATGTGATTTACAAAAAAAAAAAAAAAAAAAATATTAACCACAGCTCCAGAGAAGGAGTCAGGGTGGGAATCAGCAGCTGGGAAAGGGAAAGAAAGTGGAAAAGATTATTTTTCATTTGAGATACATTTCTTCAATCACAAGTCTGCATGAGAGCGGGAGTTTGCAGCTGGGCACAGGAGAGGGGTCGGTGGTTAGAGGAGGAATATTTTAAGCAGAAGGAGCTCTGCAGTCAGCTGGGATCCACAGAGAGGTCGGGGCAGGTGGGGGACTCTGTGGCCAGCTCGAGGTGTCACTGCCAAGGGCTGTCAGTCTAAAACACGCCTGTGTCCCACTCCCCTGCAGCACAACTACAGACGTGCTTTATTTCTGTGTCAGGACATGGAGCAAGAGGCATGTTTGAAAGGAAAGTCAAGTGACTTTTATATTTCTACAAGCTTGTCAGCTTAAAGCTTTCTTTTCTTTTTTTTTTTTTTTTCTTCCTCTGGCTCTTCAGGGAGGGAGGGAGGAGAAAAAAATAGCAAGTTTGTTCACCATGTGAGGGTTGGTTTGTTTGTGGTTCTTTTTTTTTTATCCTGTCTTTTATAGCTTGACCAGCTTAACAAAAACATTTCCCTTTGTAGGCTGAACATTCAAAGACATCACTCGTTTAAGTCCAAACGTGAGCTGCTACTTTGTTTGAATGCCAGAAATCATGTTAAAAAAAAAAAAAAAAAAAAAAAGAAATACAATTTCCAGGGGCATATTGTGAATTCTCAGCAAGTCTTTGGGAGCAATGACCAGTTCAGTGAAACTCAGTGAAGTTTCTCCGTTTTACAGGTGTCCAGCACTGTGTACGTGGGACTTGTCACACGTGCCAATAGGAGTAGGAGAAAGTAGGTCCTGGTTTCACTGCCCAGTGAAGCTGAGGGTACGAAGTATGCCACAACAATATTGTTACTTCCCTTACACTTATATTTTCTACACCCAAGCACTGATTTGCTCCTTATTTAAGCAACATTTTCTTGATAAATTAAAAAAGCAGCAATAGCCATTACTGCAGGCTATATACAGCCTCTAATATCACTTAAGCATATTACAGAATATAATATCTGGTACTTAACGACTAACTTGCATATGAAAGCTCACATAATGTCTCATAAAACCCTTAAAATGGCTTCAGTTTAAGAGTCTCTTTAAAAAAAAAAAACACCTTCAGGGAATATTGTAAATGAAGTAGCACTCCAGCCTTAGAAAAAAAATTCACACACTTGCAGAAATTTTTAATATAAATTGAACACATTAAAAATTAATTTTGCATGACCATTTCGCATTGCAGTGCCAATGCATAGTTAAGATAAGGCCTTAACTCTTCTTTGTTTAAAGTAACATGGAAACATCTCTCTCTTCTTCCATTATCTGTACATAATTATAATTTCCATTAATCAGAAATTGGAACCCCATCCTCTTATAATGACAGCCCTGGCTGGAGATCAGTGAAACCCTACCTGTGTCACTAAGGAAACTTGCTGTAAACTTTTAGGAGACTCATTAAAGAGAGGTGTGACCTTACAACGAGATAAGGCTGTGCAGAGTGAGGCACTCATTTATATCATATGCTAGTCAGGGAGCAGAATTCGGTTTGCTGTGAAAATAGATGTTCCCTCTTGCGACACTTTACTAGTGGGAATCTTGTAGGTTCTCCAGTGACGTTGGTTGTCAGCTTTGAAGACTCAGCTGACACAAATCCTGGCAGGGAAGGCACTAAACCAGGCAGCAGTTTGCATTACGATACTACTCTTCTGTGGGAAGTATATATAGAAAAGACCTTTAGCAATTTTCCTCTTTTTTTTTTTTTTTCCCAGGTTTTTGATTGGACTTATGGCCTGAGATCTACAGCAAGGAATTCCCCCACTGGGTGCTGGTCATAATCAGATGTTTGGGAGATGATTTTTGCCTCACAGGAGCAGCTCTGATGGACACTGAGCCAGTGGTGGGAGCACGTGGAGATTTGTGCTCTGAATCCCTGGTGACCAGCTCTTAACAGTGGAGAAGTGTCCAAACCTCTCTGACGTCACCACATCACAACAGGCAACAAGGTTTTTCATGTTCTGACTGGTCTATAAGATGCTTGACAGATTTTTTTTTTTCTTTTATTATTCAAAATGTATGAGAGACTCATAGAACCAGAGAATGGTTTGGCTTGGAAGGGACTTTAAAGACCATCTTGTTCCAGCCCTTCCTGCCATGGGCAGGGACACCTTCCACTAGATCAGTTTGCTCCAAACCCCATCCAACCTGGCCTTAAACACTGCCATTTGATATTCACTTGATATTTTATCTCTTTATTGTGTTATTTACCTGCAGTCCTTAAATCTGGTTTCTAACCCAATTCTGAAAGCTTGTTTGTGTGTTATAAACACTTTAATAAGATGTTTGTGTATTACAATAAAGCTTTTCTGTGTGTGCTATTAACACTTTAATAAATGCTTTCTCATGTCAAGTATTAGAAAACCTTGCAGTTCATCATTTGCATGAAAGATGTGGCAAAAGCAAAATAATTTGCAACGTGTCATTCATCACTCATGAATTTTGATCACTCCAGTCCTGGTTATACATTTTTTGAGAGTTAAAATAGAGTGTTTCATTCAAACCAAGAAATGCCATCTTCAGTCCAAATTGCCTCAGAAATCTCAAAAATTCTAAAATATCTCAGTGTTCTAAATGGCTCTAAAATGTCTAAATGTTCTAAATGAGTGAACTTTGAAAAAAAAGTCACCTCCTGGCTCCACAGTCACACGGATCTGCACTGAAGCAGGCAGAGCTGGTGAGAATGGCAGCTAGAGAAGAAAGTACCTTCTTTAACATGTGGAGCTAAATGTTACAACATTTTACAGGGATGTTAATTGGGAAAGCCTTGAGAAAATATCACAGCCTTCCACCAATGTGCAAAGAGGCAACAAAGCTCTGTTGGGTCTCTTGTACGTCTCTACTGTAGATGAAGAGCAGGAAAAAAGGCTGAGTAGAGCAACAGCAATGGCCTTGCATAGTTTTTCTGTCATGCTTGATTTTGTTGAGTATTTTTCCAAGCTTTGGGTTTGCTGGTGTGCTTTTTTTTTTCCTTTGGAAAACAGACAGAAACTTCTAAAGGAGGTCCTGCTGGGTGTATCTTCAGCAGAACAAGCACAAGAAAACGAGCAGGAGCGTTTCCCCTGCCTCTCCCTATCACACGTTTAATCTCTGTGTGGTTTCTGCCTGTGGCTTTCTGAGGATACCTCAGCACCTCCAGCTACAGACCATAAAAGAGAACCTGCAAGGTAGGCTGGTGAGGCTGGTGAGCCATTCTCACCACACGTGTGGCAGGCTGTTTGAAATCACATCTATTTTCTCTGTGAACCCTCACCTTCTAGTGTCAGACCTACTTAAGGAAGGAAGTGATTAATTTGGGGCCTGAGGTAGTGCAGGGTGGGGACTTCTCACCGTGTGGTTCAGCACCTGAGATGTAGGGACAAACAGCTGCATGGTCTGTAAAGACAGGTGGAGTTGAACACTTGGAGGATTGTCATGGAGGACTTTAAACAATTTTTAGGGAGGTTATCCCAAAGTGAGGGAGGAAACTGCAAACAGCAGTGGAGAGGAAGCATCTCAGCACTCTGCCCATTGTGGAGGGTGCTCAGTGCTGACCTCCCTCAGCCACACACTGACCTGTAGGGCTGTGCATCAGGCAAGAAGTAGGACTCAATGCACTCCCTCAGGGCTACAGAACAAAATGATTTACTTCTGTTCTGTGGGAATGAAAACTGGATCAAATATTGAAACCATCTCTCAAAAATATGTAGTGTTCCTATTTTCATGTGTTGGGTTTGACACTGAGGCATTGTCTCTGCACAAAAAGAGTTTTTAGCTCCTGCCATGCTCTCTGCATCACTAGTCAAGTTTTCTGCTTGAAAACTAGATTTTTTAGACTTTTTTTCATCTGCCCAAAGGCTTTACTTTCTCCACTAAATCTACTGTTGATCTCTTCAATATAGTAAACTCACTCATCTTCTCTCAGGGCTGATGGGTCTGTATCTGCAAAAGCACAGAAATGATTGTAAATGTTAGAGAGTTCAGCTTGGAAACTGTTGTGTTGTTCTTTATGGGATAGATTCTTTCTGCCTTTCTCTCACAAAGCTGTAAGAGAATAAAAAGAAATTACCTTTCATTGCAAGTCGATTTGTGGGATGTAATGGCACAATTTAGAAAGGAATATTGCAGAAAGTAAGACCACTTGAATTAGAAGTCTTGAATCAGTTTGCAGGGCTATATATTTCCATAGTATTGTGTTTTGTTGTGCGGGGAATTTAATAAGAGATGTAAATCTGCAAACTGCAATGATATCACCATAAAACATAAAAGATTCATGTATTATAAATAGGTATGATAAATAAATTATTTATGTGAATGTATATCTGTGTGTGTGTGTACATGAGCTCATGTTCACTCCTCTTTTTGAAATAATTAGTGGCAAACTCTTTTATTGTGCATTGCCCTACGACCTGTGCAAGAGCTTTAATGACATTTCACACAAAGAGCTGAGGGTAGAGCTTGCTCTGTGCTGAGCTGAAGCATCTCAGACTCGTTAAGGTGGGGAACATCACAAGCCATGTACTGAACAAAAAAATCTCAGTCCAAGGAGGCTGAAGGTTCCTTCTGGAAGTGTCCAGGCACCCTTAAGAGCTCTGAGCCGGCAGTATGCAATCAGTATGATGTAAGGGGCTGGGAACATCACTGCTCAAAATGCTTCTGCAGGTAAATTTGAATTCTATCAACCTGCTGCTCGTGTTGCTGCAGATTTTGGCAGCCACAACCTCACTGTGATGACTTCTTTTCCCAGCTCTGACTGACAACACAGCGCCCGGTGTGTCAGCTTCTCCAGGAGCACGTTCATTACTCATTAGGGTGAAGTCACATGCACTGCACAGTAGGAACTTACAGCTATAGATCCCTCCTCAGTAACCTGTGCCATCTCAAGATAGCTGGCTACACAACCTCCTATTTTTAAGCCGGGTGGGACACTTCTAAATTAAGGCATGAGTAAAACAAAATTGTAGGAGGGCTCCAGAACACTAGAGAAAAATCCCGTGTGACTTCAGTTATGTTATTAACTTTTCCACTTTTGCTGCAGAAGTTGTTTCTGTCAATATTTTACTTTAACGGTGCTGAACGGGAGGAAGGAGCAGGGTCCAAGCAGATGGCTGTCAGCAAACTGATGACGGCAGTTGAGAATTAGTGTCCAAATACAGTATTTAAAACTTGCTACAGTACATAGTTTCCTGCATATGCGTGCCAAAATAAATCTGGTTTGGAGAACCTTTCAGGATCTTTATTTTATTTTTATTTGGAGCTTATTCTATTAAGGATAAGCAAACAGGCAGCATACCTTAGCTTAGCAGGGGGGTGGATCCAGCAAACAGCAAGTACGGAGATAGATGAACCACAAAGACCTTTCCAACCTTTACTCACTCCAGCTATCGACTCCCTGAACATCACTAAGTAGCAGGATAGCACTAAATAACATTAATAATATTAATTTGTACCCATTTTTTTGCCTCCCCATGCCTCATACGCACCCGCTATAAGAAACCTTCCTTCTCACACCAGCTGTGTTCTTTTCCCTCCAGAAAGAGTTGGGAAGGGATGGGTACCATCACATGGGAAATATCTGATGTCAGAAAAGCAGAGGCACCTGAACCAGATCCATTCTTGGCAGATGAGGATGGCAGCAGGTAGTGGCTATTCCATTACACACACATCCTTTGGTCTAAGTGTGACTAATCTGTTGGTTTAGATACCTGGCTGCAGCGGGGTCAAAGCAGGGGCAGGCTGTCTCCTCTGCAGTGAATTAGAGGCTTACATTCATTATCTTCCAATACCTCATTAAAACGGCTTTAATGTGGTGAACATTTGATGGTAGACAAAAGCTTTAATCTTGTGAATATCAAACACACCTGGGTTACATTTCCTCTTGCAGCAGTTAGCAGAAACAGGTTAACAAGCTATTTTAACTCCTTAATCTGCTGAATTTGTGTGGAAACCAGACTTTCACCAGTCACCTGAGTTTGAACTCGAAAAAAAACCCCTACGTACACCCCTAATTTATCAAGCTCTTTTTTCAAACTCTGACTGCTCTAGACACTTTTAATCATCTGTTTAATTTTGCACCTTTTTTTTTATCCTGATATATTATATGCAGGTTATACTTAAGGCCCAGATTTGCCCTATTTTTCTTCCTCATCTGACCTAGATTCAAATTTACACACTGTGAAATAGCTAATAAATCCCCATTAAGGTTGTAAAAGGTGAAGGTTCAACCAATGTGCAAGTCATCAAGTTCTAATGTAAAACTGAATGAGCCTTGATATTAGCAGCAGTCTCAAAAAGTGAGGCTGAAAAGCTCTACAGGTTTCCAGCTTTTTTATGGCAGGCTCTGTCAGAGCACCTAACCTGAGACAACACTCTTAAGCCTGTACAACAGCAGCGACAACAACAAGGCTTAAGAGTGGTAAGGAAAAAAACCCTGCCCTCTCCAAAAAATGAAATACCAGTGATTTTCTTTTCATATCCAGAATCCTGCCACCGAGACACGTTTTATGCTCCACACATTCTGTACATTTTACCGCGAGTAAATATATTTCAATAAATATTTTCCAATAAATATTACACTCTCTAAATACAAAAATTCATATAAATCCCTAACAAATTTCTTTTGTGTGTCTCTCCGTGGCAGTGCTGCTCTCCTCAAATAGGGGGTTTTGCTTTGCTGTTGAAGTCTTGGAAAACTGTTTTGTCAGTCCAACTGGAGAGTGCTGCTTTTCTTTTTTTTTCCCTGCTAGCCATAGAAAGTATTACAATGATTTACAGAGACACGCCGAAAGTAAATTATGTTGTAAACGCCTGTCCCTTGGGTCGACAGAGAATCACAGGGAAAAAATGCAAAAAGTTTGAAATTCCCAACAGCAAAGGTTGACAGGAAAATATGGTGTTGTTTTTCTATGAGTAAAAGTAACTTTTATGTTGTGTTTTCCCATGAGAAATTATAAACTTTCAAAGGAATTTTAGTCTCTTGTATGCACACATAAGAGCAATTTATCTGGTACTGCCCCAGTGAAAACACTGTTAAGACTTTAAAGCTGTTAGAACTATGGCTGAACTTCATCTAGGCTGCTACTACTTATTTGTTCTTGCTGCCTCTTCTTGTCAAAACATTTACTCAGACTTCGAAGAGTTGCAAGTTGGCAACGTGTTAATAATATTAGAATGCATTTGTGTCGGCCATGTGGCCGCAATATTTAAGTAAATTCATCACTTATTTAATGAATAATGAATTCACGAGAGTAGCTATGGAGACGTGGAACCATATGTAGTAAATTAAATGGGAACTTGTCAACGTACAGTAACAGTGAATGTCACCAAAGTAGTTGTGTCTGTTTTATAGCAGTGGGGATGCACTTACACCGAGCCTGGTCTGCATTTCTTACTAGGTATAGTACAGCCACATTTTTTTCACACCTAAGTTGCAGCAGTGATTTCTAACAGGTGTGGTAATAAAGTGAGAATTTACATGAGTTTCTCGTCGGTGTGCGCAGGAAAGGTGGAAGAATCTCAGGATATTCAGTCAGTAAATTACTTAACGACATTTTGAAAAGGAAAGTGGAGAACTGCAGGGGGTTTTTTTGTTTTTCTGATGGGAAAATGTCACCAAGAAAAGGGGGTGGCTGTTACTCAGCTCAGTTCTCATCTGTCCTAGTGCATAATGGAAATTCCATACAACAAGGGTGTCTTCCAAGATTATTAACAGGGAAAACCAGACCTGAGGAGTAGGAAAGGATATACAAGAAGGAAATTATGAAAATAGAGTGGTGTATAAGGCCAGCAAATCAAGTTCATCTTTCTGTTTTGCTTCAGAGCCACAAGCAGTCATTTGGACATCGTGTTAGGACTCACTGTAATGTAAGATATAAAAGTATCATCTTGGTGGCCTCATTTACAACATCCAGTGGTAAGAAGGACGTCTAAAAGCTGATGGCTGAAGTCCATGGGCTTCCTTATGCCCTTCCCATATTAAAGAGAGACTTAGTTCCCCCAGCCTGTGCTTGGGAGTACTCTGACACAGGTCCTTCTACTGAAGCTTATCATATTCACTGGGATATAATTCCCAGCAAATGTTTTAAAGGATTAAAAAAGGCTCAGCTTCAGGAAAGGAGAAATGAGCCTTTGAGTACATTCTCAGGAATTGCCTTAGGAAATGTAAGACAAGTTCAGGTCAGTGATATCAGTCAGACAGGTTAGGAAGGATTTCAGTACTGGGAGTCAGAGAATCTCAGAATGGTTTGGATTGTAAAGGACCTTAGACCGATGAGCCAAGTGTAGCCATGGAAGTGGATAACAGTAGCAAACACATGATATTTGGTTATGCACATGGCTAAAGAAGTTTCACCTACCTAAAAACATCTCTGGTGCAATCCTGTCAGCTAAGGAATTTGGGATCTTCTGGTGAAAGCTTCAGCTGATGAGGGAACTTCACATTTTGTGCTTAAGTGCTGTGTTCAAAATGGAAATATCCTGTTGCTGATGTAGCTGAAGGTCCTTTGTGGGTACACATGGGTAGGTAAGACACCATATACAACACAAACGCTGTACTCCTGATAGTCAAAACACAGGAAAGGAGATAATTGTTAGGAAAAAGGAGCAGAGCTGGTAAAGATTGTAGCCATTTTTATTTAAAATATGCTAGAAGACTACATCCAGCTATATCCTGGCTTCTAGCAATGTTTATGCTTAGGACATTCCCTGAGGTTTAAGAAATTTTAAATGCTCTAAAACACTTGCAGACACACAGCCTTTCAGGTCAGAGACAGTTCCAGTCTTGTCACATTTCAGGCATAAGACTCATCTTTCCAGCAAGTTTTCCTTGAAGAACTCACTTTTATCACCAAGCCTAATGACAGACTCGTACCATGATTATAGTAACTACTCACTGCCTCTCTACACCGAGTAACTCAGAGCCCACCTTCATGAAGACATAATCAACTGACCCATTTTGCAAACTTCAGACCCCTGGGATCTTCCTGATATTCCTCACAGTGTAATTTCTGGGGTCTGTGTCACACCTACCAAACTTTGCCTTCATTTTTTCAGCTGTTGGGTTGCGTTACATCTCGTCATGTCACGTCACGTTGAGTGGCATTATTGCCTTCAGAAGTGATGGGACAGAGAGTGACTTGATGTGTTCTGAGTGATGTGACACAACGTGACATATGTCATAAAATCATTGTCACCCATCAAAAAAAGAGTGACAGATCAAATCCAAACAAAGCTCACCATACACTTTTAGTGGCTACCCAATCAACTAAAAACAAACATTTCAAATTGGGAGCCAAAAGCGTGGGAGTGTGACTCATTTTTGGTCAGGCCTTACATGCCTAACTTGGCATTTTACATTTCTTCCACTTTTCTTCACGCTGTATTATCCATTTGGTGGGGAGGAAACTTGTTCAGTTCATTTATATTATTCAGCCTTCATATTTGTCAGACTATTACTTCTAAATATGTTCTTCGAGTCCTTTTCACGAATCGTCCCCATTTACCTTCTCTTTCTGGACGCATTTGAGTTATTATCATGTTATGAAAGTAATAATGTACAGAAAAGGTTGAATTTGTCATCCTGCAATGTTGTACAAGCCAAACTATCAAGAACAAGGAGATAATTTTCTGTAATTCTACATCTGAAGAACGTGCTATCTATTCAAAAATATCACACTGCTTTATTTCCAGCCTATATATCCGCTCATTAAACATTTCTAATAAGGAATGTAAGATAGGAAGGAGAAAATAAGAAGTACTTTTGCCTTGTAAATGAATTGCTGCGTCTCTGACTAAACGAATATCAGCGTGGGAATAAGCCCAAACAGCTTTGCAAGACTGGAGTTGGGACAACTGGCAACATGCAGTAAGTGGTACCAAAGCATTACCATTGCTCTAATATTCATGGAGTCAAAGACTGGAGCCATTTCCAAAGGGGAAAGGCAGCATCATTCAGTGGAGGGATGTGAAGGATGATGTGGGTGCGATCCGTCGCTGTGATCACATAAGGGAACCCTGAAATGTCATAAAATCCCACTCTGATCTGTTGTCACTACTGCTGGTTGTATGGAAAATTAACACATTTAATTAACTGCCTGACCAAAGCAGCTGTTACCTTATATAAAACCTTGAGCATTGATGCCCGGCGTGTCCCACTAGGTGCTCAAATGTGCCAGTGGCATAAGACTGATTAGAGTTTTATACCAAATGGCACAGCAGGACTCCTCTTGCAACATGCTCAAGTCAAGATCTTCCTTAAATTCTTCATGGGGCATAATGATGCTCCAGCCCAAATTGCTTAATAATGTGGTTTTTCAGGACAGCCAACTAGATAAACCATGCACAGCAAAACATGTCCTGGCCAAACCAACTCCTCTCTCTGCTTTTGTTCCTGACATCTGAGAGTGTTCCTGCTGCTGAGACCGTGGATGTGTTTGGCATGTGATTTCCACTGGAATACTACAAGCACTATTTTATTTATACTCCATTTCTATCATTTATGGCAGATGGTTACTCGCCTTAAATTTTTTAAAAATATCTTGGCTGCAGAATTTCAAATGAAAAGTAAACTCTCCAAGTCAGGGGCAACTGTAAGTTCAGTTATTTTTAACAAAGTTGGTTGGAGGGTGGTTTTTCTTGTAGTGCTCATCCTGTACATGAAAGTTTCCAAGCATGTGAGCATCCATATTTATATATAGTTTTGCTTGGAAATACTTTTATTCTATACATCTGTGTACACATAGATTTCAATATTTTAACACTTAAAAGGTAAACCTTTTCATCAGAGCTGAAACAGCTACAAGTTATCACATTGTAGAGGAGAATATCTTGTGCGTAGCTGAATATTTTCTAAATGAAATTCGAGTTATAAATCAAGATTTGGAATACAGCAACCTCTAAACATGGAAAAATTCTTCTCTTGATATTTTTGCTACTAATTATCTCTCCATTCCCCTTTCTGTGCTGTGATAGCCACAAATATGTTGCATCTAGAAAGTGCAAATTATACAGAGAAAAGGACAGTTTCTCAGCCAGTACAAACTGGCACAGCCCCATTGATTTCAGCAGAAAAAATCAGGTTTAATGTTTGGCCATTAAGCAATACCTCACTTGCATACAGTATTTTCTTCCATAGGTTTCAAATCACTGCGAGAGAAGTAAGTCCCCAATCCTGCAAACACTTATGTGTGTGTAACTGCACATATGGGAATAATCCCATTAAATCAATGGGATTACTCGTGTGCATAAAGTTAAGCATGTGTGTAAGTGCTTGCTGGAGCTGGGCCTGGGGGAGAAGAGGAGGATTTTTGAACCACTGGTACAGTGGGTGTGAATGTTCATATTCCAGTTGTGTGGCTTCAAATGCCTCTTTCCAAGTCAAAAGTTTTGAAGGAGGAGTTTGCCCTCTTTTCCACCAAGCCAGAGTGTTTTAAGACTCTTTAAGCAATCTATTGTCATAGCAAAAGAACCATTTACAAGGAGGTCTCCACAAAGCTGAGCAAACTTGTTAGAGCATAAAAATTACCTGATAATTGGGGAGTGTTCTCTGCCTGAAGTCTTCTCACATAGCCTTTCATATTTGCAAGTTTACGTAAACAAACTCAAATCTACAAGTTGTAAACTGTGCATAGCTGTTATTTGTGGGAGGTTTTTCTTGGTAATCTCAGGTGGAAGGATTCCTGGACTAGATATTTGAAAAGGCAAAGAAGCAAATAGAAATAGGAGTTATGAACTCAGCTAAAAAAAAGAAGAGCTCCATACATAAAGAAAAAAAAAAAAATTCAGCTGAGGTAGAGGGTGAAAAATTTCCCTTCGTAGAGAGGAGATGGTTTAGCCAAAAAATATTTTGGGAAAAGAGTAAAAATATAGACAATACAGTGATCTGCTTGGAAAGTCTTACTTTGTGTCCAGGGAAAAGCAAACAGCTCCATCATCTTAGTATCAGACAAGGAGAGATCATCTTGCCTAAAGGTCCTCTTTCTTACCATGCACCCAGCCAACTTCTTTGCACAAAAGGAGAGATTCAATAATGGGGAAAAAAAATCTTCAGGCATCAAGCGTTTTATAGCAATACATAGGGAAAAAAAAAGAGGGGGGAGAAGGGGAAAGAAAAAAAAGGAACTGTTTTTGTAACCAGGTTTCCAACCAGAAGAGTGTCAAGGAAATCCCAAATGACTATTTACACTGAACATATATACCTAATCCTGGATATATACTCTCAACCAGGATTTCAACACTTCAGCTCTTAGTTCGGAGGCAGATTTTCACAAGCAAGGGAAGATCTGCACATCAAATTCCCAGTTCTGCAAGTGGGTGATGTTAAGAACATCTCCTTTATCCTCCACAGATCAAGAACCACTAAGTGAAACTGGAGAAACTCAACTTACCCTTGGACCATTTTGTTACCCATTCACTGAATGAACTGACAATTTACATCACAAGTTCTCAGATCCTCATGCTCCTGAGTAGGCCCTTGGAAATAGTTGTCTTTAAAATAAATGCAATAAATTTAATCAGTTAGGCTGAAAAGGCCCTCAAGATCAGCAAGTCCAACAAGCCCACCACTAAGCCATGTCCCTCACTGTCACATCTACAGGGATGGTGACTCCACCACTGCTCTAGGCAACCCTTTCTGGGAAGAAATTTTCCCCAATATCCAATATAAACGTTCCCTTATGCAACTTGAGTTCATTTCCTCTTGTCCTATTGCCTAATAGTCAGAGGAAGAGCCTGACCTCCATGTGGTTCCCCCCTCCTGTCAGGGAGCTGCAGAGAGTGAAAAGGTCCTCCCTGAGCCTCCTTTTCTCCATGCTGAGCCCCTCCCGCTCCCTCAGCCTCTCCTGGTGCTCCAGACCCTTCCCCAGCTCCACTGCTATGGAGATATTGGAGATATTGCTATGACATATCATTTTGAAGGAGGAGTTTGCCCTCTTTTCCAGCAAGCCAGAGTGTTTTAAGACTCTTTAGGCAATCTATTGTCATAGCAAAAGAACCATTTACAAGGAGGTCTCCACAAAGCTGAGATATTGCTTGGAGATATTGCTATGACATATCAAATATAAACGTGTGTGTCTATGAATTAAAACACACCTATTTACGTGGCATTTGAACCCTGATACTTCACATTCCTATGGAAGCTGTTGAGAGCAACAGAGCAAAGTCTGAGACAGTAAAAAGCACGGGCACTATAACAAGCTTGACCCTTCTATATTACAGACATAAAGCTGGAAAATTGTGTGTGGTCTCCCTCTGATGCCATACTCAAGATTTTTATTGCAAACACCTTTCTTCAAACATCCATTTAACATGCACCCATCTGTCAAGCGATGTTTTCCACAGCAGTGTTAATGTGCATGTGCCCCCTTCCACTTTGGTAGTTCACACCTTTAACTAGGGCTGGAGCCAGAGTGCAATAAACAGCCTTCCACAGTCCTGGGTATAAAAGGCTCAAAATGTGAGAGACACTTCATCAAAAAAACAAAAGACCAAGACAGAGTAGTCCAGTGGCTTTGAAAGGCACAGGGAGCGGTGGGCTTTAAAACCTTGCTTGCAAATACCTCTCCTAAAAGGTAAGAATTATGAATAATAGCTCAAAAGAGAGGGTAGAAAGCAATATCTGATGAGAAGGACGCAGACACAAGCTAAAAAAAAGAAGCACTTGCCTGGCTCCCAACCAGGTGTTGTGTCTTAGCTTGTTTAAAAATACTTCTGGTTGTGTTTAATTAGTTATGACAAAAGATCCTCAAAGAATGTATCAGTTCAAGCCTCAAGTTTGCCTACTATATTTCACCTTTCTTCAGGAAAAAAAAGTCTCAATGAGATATAAAAACTTGAAAAATATAGTATGAAAGTTCCTGCCTTAATGAAATATTAAAAATGCATCAGGAATACTGTTCTGGCATTAAAAAGAAACAATAACATTTCTGCCTAGTTACGGTTCACTTCAATTCTTTAAAAATTAATTATTACCTCTTTAAATATTTGATTAAATTAGATTTGGGTGGGTTATCGCTATCCACAAAATATACAGTGTTGTGTATAAATTTGCTTTCTCCAGTTTCTGACATGTACAGGCATGTTGTACAATTGTTTGATTATTGGAAAACTAAATCCAGTGGCTCTGTTTTGGCAGTTTGCACACTATATACTATTGAATCCTGCCACTTTGAATGAGAATGCAGCATTACGTTAGAAATCTCTAATAAAAGAGCAAAAGTAAAGCAGTAGAATTACACATTACGTGATATTTGGGATTTTCACATCGTATCTTATCATGTTGCTATATCTCAGGCTCTAAAAAGAACACATTATTTTTAATAATGGTTAATTAGGATTTGGGGAGAATAGCTTAGAAATTTCTAGGCATATAAAGACTATTCTGCTCTCAGTGCATGAGGATTTATGAGTGTAACTACTTAGATAGCAAGGGGAGAATAAACCCTCCAGCATGTCCTAAGAGAGGTAAGACAATTATTTCTCAAGCATTACGATAAAAGTAATTTAGTATGTCCAACTGGATAAATAAGAAACGTGGCTGCATGAGCACAGTGGCTGATACAGTTATAAAACTTTAGTTTGAGTGAACACCTGGAAGTGTCCAAGGCCAGGTTGGACGGGGCTCAGATCAACCTGGTCTAGTGGAAGGTGTCCCTGCCCATGGCAAGGGGTGGAGTGAGATGGGCTTTAAAGGTCCCTTCCAAACCAAACCATTCTGTGATTCTATGATAACAATTTTCTCAAGTTCTTTCTGTCTTCCCCTTCTGCCCACGTTTACACAGGGAATTAGGGATCCTGGAATGCCAGCTTGGCAATCTGTTTTCCCATACGACTAAACGACTGAACAGCAGGAAAAGTTTCCTCAATAATTTTTCTTCTGATCCCCTGGGACAGAAGGTTTGAGGGTTAAGAGACAGGTTGTCAGTCCCTGGTCTCTGTACCAGTGTTGTTAAGAGGGAAACACAGAGGAGAAGGGTTTGTTTTGGCACTGGGGATGAGGACAGCTACCAGATAGGAGTGAAGGTGAGAGCCACTGTTCAATCCGCACAGACCAGAGAGGAATCAGAAAGAGTTTTGGTCATTAGATATCAGAACCAGATTTAAACACGTCATGAAGGAGATAAAAAAGAATCTATGCTGCATTTCCTAGACCACAGCCACCTGAATTTTATTTATCAAACTTGGTTATTTAATTACTGATTTGTCTTTATCAAGAAAAAAATAGATTTAGGCTTCATGGCTGAAACATGTAAAAAGAGCATGGAATCCTAGAATGGTTTGGGTTGGAAGAGATCTTAAAGCTCATCTAGTATCAACTCCCCTGCCATGGGCAGGGACACCTTCCACTAGATCAGGATGCTCCAAGGCACATCCAAAGTGGTGGATGTATATTTTTGGATACAGGTATATTTTTTCAAACATCAGCCAATGTGGCAATTTACCTGAAATCAAATATTCTGAGATTCACAGTGGGCTTTCCATTTCATACCTAGTCCAGAAGGCAATGATTGAGTTTGAAATAAACAAGAGCATTTGGGTTTGGGGGTTTATAACTCTCTTCTTTCAACTATATTGAAAATATCCAACTTAATCCCCGGAAAGCCAACATTAAAAAAAAATAAAAATCCAGCCTTCCCTTTAGATTAGAATCACAATCTCACAATGCCAACATCTGGTCCTGAGGACGCAGGATGGCTGCTTTGAAAGGATAATTGACTTTGTGGCGAGGTGCTCTGTTCATTGTTCAGATATTGTGGATGACACTTCCTCTCCACTTGCTCCACAGCCCAGGGAACGCTTCCGCTTCGCTCCACGATGGAATAACACAGGGAGTGCTCTTGTATGGGCTGATACAAAAGACTTGCAGTGCAAATTGATCATTCCTCGAGGCTGTATAAAAAAATACTTTGCAAAACCATATAAAAATTGTGAAAACTGAATTAATCTCAAAAGCTAAGTTGTTTTTTTTTTTTTCCTTTACAGGTTTAAAATGGAAAATATTGTTTTGGTTTTTAATGATAGAGTTCGGGGTTTTACTGGTTACATATGCCTTAAAATACTGCACATAGCATTAAAAACGAAAGGAACAAAACTGAGGTTTATATCTGAATAAAAATACATGTTTTCAGATAAGTGTTCCTCCACATCTGTCATCAGCATCCCACACTTTTCCTCACTGGCTGTACAGAGACTTCAGGCTTCAGACTTCAAACATCTGTTTAACTGCTAAGGTGAGTAGGATTTCCTGACTCATTATGCATCCTTTCATTCACTAAAATGCCCAAATGAATTTCATCACTTCTACTTTGAAGGAAGGAAGCCAGGAAAAGCCAAATTAGGGCAAGGATGGGGTTTGGAGCAACCTGATCTAGCGGAAGGTGTCCTTGCCCACAGCAGGGGCTGGAACTAGGTGGTCTTTTGGGTCTTCCAACCCAAACCATTCTAGGATTCTGTGACTCAGGATGTAAACTTTCAATCACCTGGACCTGACTGCAAGACTCAGCTGCCTGCATTGTGTAGTTTTACTTTTAGGTTTGGGTGGGGTTTTTTTTCAGCCTGAGATGCTGAACTTTGCAGAAAGATTGAGTTATTGGCATGAACTGCTCCCGTCTCTCAAAGTAGCACAGGCTGCTCAAACTAAAATAGAACTAGAGTGGACTGAAGAGGCTGAACAAGCCATTCATCCCCCCTTCCCTCTGAAGCAGAGACATCCAAATAATAACAGTGAAATCCGGAGGAACAGCAACTATCTTGAGGAGAATGAGAAAGAAAGTGTCTGGAAAACCATCCTGCAGATTGAAAACTCTTCCTGCTTCAGAGCCATCCTCGGGTGCTTCAGCTTAACAGCTATAGACAGCACAGAGGCACTCAGAGCAGTAGGGCAGGAAGCTGGGTACAGGCAATAGTGCAGAAAAAATGTTTTCATGATTATATATGTAATAATCCCAGTTCCATTTGCATATTTTGATTTTGCTATTCACTAAAGTTGGGTCCCTGAGGCACTTTGTAAGGTCACCTGGGGGACACCGGGAAGAGGCAACAGGGAGAGCTCACCCTTGGCCAAGAAACCTGCCCAAAAGTGGAAATAAATTGTTCCTGTTTGGGGAAAAAATAAAAAGGAAAGGAGAAAAAAA